>NW_022900926.1:66743404-66806789 GCF_012274545.1 Fukomys damarensis | reverse complement strand
GTATTTATATTTATATGATTCACTTGAGCTCAAGAGTTTAAGGTCAGCCCAGGCAACTCACAAAACCCAGTCTTTAAAAACAAAAAAAGAATAAAATTGTTGAGTAATGATCAAAATCATTAAAATACATTTATGTGAAAAATGCACTTACATAAAAAGCTAAACTCACATAATCTAATAATATGCTGGTTCCTAAAAATTCATTTCAATTATATGAATAGATTAAAAATAAATGATATAGAGTGTTATGCCATGGGGACACTAATAAAAAAAAATGCTATTTTACCTCTATCAGAAAATATGGTCCTTAGAGTAAAGAATATTAGTAGGAATATAGAAATATAGAAGTAAATTTCATAGCGAAGAAGAGGCATTCATACATGTATATTCATTTATGAGAAGCCTAAATCTAAAAATGACCCTCAGCTTTCTTCATCTTTGTCTTATCTCCTTCCCATCAAGTGTGGGAAGGGTGAAATGTCATTTCTATAAATAGGTTAATGGTAGTGGCAGGAGAAACATTTCAGTTAGACCTGAGTTAATCCGAAGGATGAGTAGTCACTGAGGCTAACCCCCTTGCAGGTGTCTTTTAAAAGCTGAGAGTATCTCTGGCTGGTGGAAGAAGACAGGGATTCAAAGCAATAGAAGGATCTTGCATACTATCGCTCTTTGGAACCCTTCACAGTCTTCCCAGACTGCAGACCTGCAGACTTAAGCAGTAATAAATGCAGTTTTAATGTCTCCTAACCCCAGGCTCATTAGTTATGCATAAGTAGAAAAACTAATACAGCTTATGCTAAAAGGATTTGATATGAGACAAAATAGAATCAAAGAGATATTAAATATTTTAAATGGAAGCTTCAATCCACCTCATTACCTGTCATAGTAATGGGATTAATAGAAAATTGTCAGAAATACATGTTTCAGTTTGTTTTCTGCTGCTAGCAGCTGATTATATTGAGTGGATAATTTTACAAAGGAAAAATGTTCATGTTGGCTCACATCACTTGGAGTTCCAAAGTTCAGGGACATTGGGATAGAACTAGGGGATCAACAGACAGAATTCAGAGTTTCAGTGTACACACTTTTATAACATTTTTATTGAGTTTATTGGTACTTTTTAAGCATACAGTACAGTTGCATTCATCATTGGGATCTTGTACCTTATACCTTTTGAATTCAAACCTTGAAAATATATTTTTTTAAAATATTGAAAACTGGTCTTAAAATTTTAAAAATCCATACACCTCCATGTACATTTAAAGTATGTATTTATAGAAGATAATGGGGAAAATATGATCAACATTACAATTTTCTGATTGTTTAAAATTTTTGTCTGCAATTTTTGTCTTCTGTTTTCTAGAATGAACTAATTGTGTGAATATAAGTTTTATGAAATATAAGTTTTATAAAAGTGGTGGATGGCTTGCTTTATACACATGAAGTCCTGAGTTCATTTCCTAGCACACAAATGATACTATGGAAATCATTTCTCTCCTTCTCTCTCTCTCTCTCTCTCTCTCTCTCTCTCTCTCTCATGCATGTGTTCTTTCTTTCTTTTTTTTTACTGGGATCCAAATCCTCCACTATTTATATCTAACCTACTTTTCTAGTTTATACTGTTTTCCTCCATAATGAACCTTTCATTATAATCAAGTTGACTGATGTTCTTTTTCTTTGAACATATATCATATTTTCTTCTAAAGGGCTCAAATACATTGCTTCTCATGAAGAATCATATTTCTTTCAGAATTTCACAGAACAATTTCAGATTTTCTTGGTAGAAACGATAGAACAAGGGGTAATAGAAAATCTAGAATATGAATCATTTTCACTTAACTTTCACCTAAGTGCCTTTTTAAAAAAATGAATTTTACTGGTACATTTTATGTGTACAATGTAATGACACTCATCATTGGCAATTTGCACCTTTACATAATCTATTTTTATTTTCCCCCATACTCCTGCCCTCCCTTCAACCCCCCCACCCCCCATTTACAAAGACTTTGTTTCCATTTGTTCATTTTTTCATATTAATTCCATTCCCTGCTTTCCTTTCCCCTGCCCCTCCCATGTCCCCTTCCCCTTTGCCCCTTTTCTTCCTATTTCACATTATCTAGTATATATTTTTAAGAAACAACAGAATTGATCATAAGAAGCACAATTCAGACATGTATGCACTTCACTAAAATTACTATTACAGGTTTGTTTGTATGTGTCTATCACTACATAGAACCTACTCTTTGTAGAGTCTACATTCTGTTTGATTTTTCCATGGTGCATTATTAATAATTAACACTTTTGCAGGCTAAAGTAAAATGGTTTACTTGGTTATGAAAAGAACTGTTTGATCATAAGTGCATATTATAAATTAGCATGGAAAACTTTCAGGCACAATAATATTAACATTGCAAGACTATGATTTTCAGTTTTCCCATTTGCCGATTGTTATTGACAACTCAGCTTGCCCACTGCTCTATTCTTAGAGCTGTCCCTCAGGAGGTCTGGAAAAAGCTGAGCTAACAGGGAAGGTCAAGGCTTCTAACTGATTTAAATGCTAATCTGTCTGCAAATTTTATATGGAATAAAGATTAAAATATAAAGCATTTCTAACACCAATAAAATTTCAAAGCAGGTTAGAAAGCTGAGATGTTTCCAAGTCTATTGCCTGAGACTTGCCTCTTCACAGTTTCTGTATAAATATGTAAGGGCAAAGGAAAGTGGGACTCTTTCTTAATGGAGAGTCCAGCAACACTTGGCCTAAAGGAAGCAAAGGAAGCAGACTACAGAAATGCAGGTGCATCCTGCAAGCCTCCCTGAGCCTGTATTATGTGTTGCCTATGGGGATTGTTCTCTCCCTGTGCCCCATTATCAAACTTAGCAAAATAAAGAAGGAAGATAAAACTTACTCAAATAATATAAATAAAACAATGTTGCAACAAACTGAAAATAATGTCCAAGTCAACACAAGAACAATCAAACATAATTATGAAAAAAATACCCTTTAACAGAATTAAGCAAGCAAATAATCAAAAAGAAAGAATTAGAAGTTAATTATTTAAAAATATTTCCAATATTGCTAATATTCTACAATTTAGACAAGAGTAATGAGTAACAGGGCCAGAGATTTAGCTCAGCGATTCGGTGGCCTGCCTTGTAAGTGCAAGGACCTGAGTTATCCCTGGTATGATTTAGCTCAGCGATTCGGTGGCCTGCCTTGTAAGTGCAAGGACCTGAGTTCCATCCCTGGTACCAAAAAAAAAAAAAAAGTACTGAGTAACACTGAACTCCATTGGAGTTGTATCTTTTCAGGGATGCTCATACTATTAAAATAATATAATTAAAGCACTAGCAATAAGATTTAATTGTACATTTATTGTCTGTCAGATACTTTGCAAATGAATTATCTCATTTAATTTTTACTGCCATCAATTTTGCTGCAATCAATTTTAGTTTTCCAACTTTATAAGTAAGGAGTGCAAAAATGTTTAGAACTTTTAAAGGTATCAGAGAGGCAGTAAGTACCAGTGGTATAAAGTGAAAACGTAGGGTTCTTACCTACTGTACCATAAAGTAATGAAGGGTGAAAAATAAGATACAGTAATTGAAGAATAAATGTCATTTAAAAAGTTTCTAGCATACTGTAATACTTGTAGATGAAAATTGTGTTATTAAATATTACCATTACCAAATTATAATTTCATTGCCATTATTTTTAGGTATTTCTGGCTTCCACAGGATTTCTGGTAAGTCAGGAAAATAATTTTGTGACTCATTCTGACCTCTACTTAACAAAAAAAATATAATTTAAAATGTTTAACTTCATTTAGCTCATAAGTATTGAGAATAATTTTAATAATATGCAAAATAAAGGTACCAGATTGTGAAAAACAATGAGGGAACCACAGGGACTCTGCAAATGTACCTTTACTCTATCTTGCCATTATTGTCATAATTACCTAAAGTGCCATGCAAAAGAACTGGGCAGTTATACTGCGCCGTAAAATGTCGTCTTTACGAGATTCCTCTTCCCAATTTAGTGCTTCACAGATGTGAAGACGTTAGGATTCCATCCAACAGTGTCAGCAAGGGTAATAAAACCTGTGAGGAAAAATTTAGGCTTTTAAATGCACTGAAAAAGAGAAAGTTAAGGACATATTAGAAGGTGATGTCCAACAGCTGTTCTCTTTTTCCAGGGAAAAAAGAGGAAGAGGAGACAAGCTTCAATTGTGGCAAGAGAAATTTAAATTTGACATCTGCTGAATGGATATAATTGTCCCACGTTCTGTTTTTAGAAGTTGAAAAAATATTCATGAGTAAATATATGAAAGTACCATTTAAATAATTTCATAAAAGACAAAATATCGGTTGTGCTAGTACATTCTACAAGAAATGAAAGCGTTTCCTTCTTTATAAAAAGTATTTTGCATCGTGTCATCTGATAGCGCATGAAGTGATTATTTTTTATCACAGTATTTAAATGAAAAGTTTCACTTAAAGATAGATATAAAGTGAAATGGGATCCCTGGAAGTGGCACAAAGGTGCTGAAACTGTTTATGGGGAGGTGCAAGACTAGATTTGATGTTTGTACACAGGCGAAATAAAAAGTCACGAGAGCACTCACACTTTCACCTGGCTATGTTTGTCCTTTCTGAGTACACCAGTAGCAAAGCAATGATAATAAAAGGGTTCCTACTTTTGGAATAAATTATCAATCCATTCAGGTGATCAGAATAACTAAAATATCAAAGATTGATTATTTTGTAAAGACTGTGATATGTGGACGTGTCACTGGGATTCTGTGACGTGCTTGAGAGAACAACAGTGGAAAATAATGACTAGAAAAACGAATTCAGGTGAGAAGTCCACATGGTGAAGTTCTTTCTCCTGTCATGTGTTGTTGCACTGCCCATTAAAACGCTTCGGACTTCAGTCCATATCACACCAATGGCATCATTTTCTGTGTTATAAATATGCTAATTTTTATTATTAGATCTGAATACAAAATAAAATAAATGTGTTCTTTTACTGCTCATTTTAGAACTGCAACCTTAATTACATCATTCTGTAAATGTAAATGCTAAATTTTATTATATCTCAATACAAAGTAAAATAGAAGCTTTTTTTATTTCATTGCTCATTTAGGAGTAAATTAGCACAGTAATACAATCATTTTCCATTTACATATCAAAGTCTCCAACTCCTTAACTGCAATCATGGGAATAAAGAGCTGGCTGCTTATGCAGCTACCTGTGGCCGATTTTGCCTAACCATTGACCTTCTGTATTTGATTACTTCTACATATTTAAGGCATATGCTTTCTGAGAACACACACTACATATTTTTAGGATTTCATCACTCAAGGCCACAGCTGGGTAATAGCAAACACCACTCATTTCTAAACTTTCAGCGATTGTTAAAGTAAACTTGGGCACATCACAGAACAGATACTCTTATGTTCAATTAAAAACAAGGATGAACACAAAACAAGGTGCTATACATCTCAGCTACTGTTAAATGCTAATATGGGAGAAGTAAAGCAAATGACACTTCAATTCTCCTCCTGATCTTTCATGAGAAATAGCACAAACAGTGTGAATATTCAAACATGTGCCTCTCAAAATTTCAACGCCACTAAAAATCTGTGGACACTAAGTTCACTAAATAGTCTTGCACTGAGAAAGTGCTGATAGCAATAGTATAGCCTGAATCTCTCCCTTTTCCTCACTCTTTCTCTGTGGCCCATTTCCAAGCATTTCTCTTACTGTTACCCACTAATGTAAACTTCAGAGTGTCAGTGAGAAGACAGCATGGGACCTAAGGCTGAGCATAGCCTTTGCAGTGCTTGAAATATCCAAAATCACAATAATTCTCACATACTTTCTTCTAAAAATGCTTGAAACAAACAGTATGGCCTAAAAATACTCAGTTTACTAGAAATTTACCTGTGTACAGTTCCATAGAAGAACCAAAAGCAAAAACTTGGTTTTAAGAATAAAAGAACCACCACTTCTTAACAAAAGCAACATAGAAATAATTTAAACTGGCTGTCTTGATCAAAGTTAAGAGTGTAAAAGGTGGTCACCAAATCCAGGGAAAATGCTTTGTCTGCTTTTACATTTGATTGGCATTCAAGTCCTATTTATTCATATGCTTCACACAATAATTTGCACATAGTTATAATGGTGGAGAAAGGTGGTATTATGATAGATATCATCTGCATGTTGACAGATGTCACATAATTGTTATTGTGCTTTCAACCCTAGGTAATAAAGACATTAAAGCATAATTACAAATATTTCTTACATAATAGTCTCTATGGCCTGCAACAAATTACAAAGAGAAATTTAACCCATTAAAATTCAAACTTTTCACACCCATGGTTGTTTTTCTGGTAAAACTAAAAACTGCTGCATTCGTAGAGGCTTCTACCATATTTTAGGAGAATCTGAAGTGGTTCTGTCTCTCTCTCTCTCTCTCTCTCTCTTTAGATTTTTTTGAGATTCTGCTAAAGTAATTCTTCTGTTGAGGTCTGTCTTCAATGTGTTATGGAATGCTGTAATTCCTACCTTAGACCTATACCTGTTATAAAGTGATTACATAAGGGTGTACTTATCTTGCCAAATAACTTAATCCAATCTACTTACAGCTCAGTTTTATGGTCCACGGAGAGTAAGAGTGGGATAAAACACAAGCTACAAGCAATCATATTACAGGGGACTATGCTCTCTTTTCAAAGGCCGTCTGAGTTCATTTCACTTTGTTTTTACATTGATCAAATGAGGTTGCTGTAGAAAATATCATATTTACGTAACTTTCCTGTGTAAGTACTGCCTGAAAGTGTGTGAAGAGGATGGTGTTGTTGATAACGAGGAAGCCTTACCCCTGGGCACTCAGGCTGTACTCGGAGAAGTGGATGAAGTAATACAGTAATTTTATGACTCACTAATGAGTTCCATTCTGGGAGAACATTCATAAACTGGATTCACTCGTAAATCCAAGTTTTATACACATTTGACACAAATATACAACGTAACACACAGAAAAAGATCCTGTTCCGTGACCTTCTCCTTGCTATTTAAAACTGTGCCAATGGTTGAATGATTCATGTCACAAGAACACGCAATGTCTGCTGTTTTCACCTCGGTCCAGTCTCTCAATTATTTTCACTTTTGTTTCCATGGTTATTGCTTTGCGCTTCCTAGAAGTCCCTTCCACGCCACTAGCGCTCTTCCTCCTGCTTCCAGACTTCCTGGGCACTGACCGAGCTCTGTGCCACTGTGCATATCACACCGTACACGCAGCACACAGCAGTGCCACTGTGACAGTGTCTGGAGGGCTTGTGAGCTACTTCTGCAATTTGATCCACAAATATTCATAATGCAAGGTTCATTTGTATGTGCAAAAATTTAGCATGGGAATGTTCCTAAGTAGGGTACTTGCTGTACTCAGGAAAATAACATGGCACCATGTAGTATTTTTATTGTGGAAATATCATTCCAGGTTGATATTTACATTTTCACTTCCAAATCTTTCTTCATTATTTTTCTCCCAAGTTCAAAATAAATCTATAGCTTCAAAGACTTTTTAATTTACCAAGGACAGGGAAAGATCGATACTGTAAACTTTAGTTTTCATGCATGATATTTTTGTTGTTGTTGTTGTTGTTTTGAGGCAGGGTCTCACTATGTAGTTGAGACTGACCTAGAACTCACTATGTAGCCCAGGCTGATCTCAAACTCACAGCAATCCTCCTGCCTCAGCCTCCTGAGTGCTAGGATTACAGGTGTTTGCCACCACACCCGGCTCCTATTCATGATATTACAAGCACAAAATAACCAGGAAATAAATAAAAGGAAATATATAGAAATATTTTTTAAAAATTACTAACATATCTCATTTATGGTTTTCCTTAAGAATAACCAATGAGTAATAACTGGAAGTAATGTAATAGTAAAATAATAAATATGGCACAAAAATAAAATAATAAAATTGCATCTAGTTGTCTTCACAGTGTTTAAGAAATATAAAATACGATAAGAAATATGATGACACCAAGTAAAGAAATAAGAGCCACAAAAGGGAATATTTTTCTATGTGATGCCATTTTAGCAATTCAGTCATTTAATTTTAAAAAATTAGCTTCATATTATTTTCAAAAAACAGTTATCTCGCTGGCTTACTATCATGAGACATAGCAAAAGAAAAGACACAAAGTTTAAAAATATCAACAGAATTACCTCTAGTGATCAGAAAATGAACGGAAATAGAGGGAAGGAAGCAAATAGGCAGATCCCCAACACATAAGAATTATTATATACCATGGACGTTCTCTGCACTGCCGAGTGGAGCACTCTCAGTGCATATCTACAAATCTTTCTCAACTCGGGTGTTCACGCTGTTCCCTTGGACACTGCTTTTCATCATGGGAGCAGCTAGGAGGTACTGGTGCTGAGGCGGGTTCCTCTCTGGGTCCTATCTTTCTTCCTGTCCCATAGTAGAAGCTGAAGAAGAGGCCAGTTGCATACTTTATTAATCATGCTGCTGCTGAGAATTTATATAGCAAAGAGTAAGATCCCCACTCTAATCCAACAAAGTTATCACAGAGACACATGCCAAAATGAAACTACACTATAGCAATCTGGGATACTGAAATATCTTCAAGGTAAAAGTTAAGCAAAAATGAAAAGTTCATCCATAATGGGATGTTTAAAGGCAGTAAGATTATAGAACAGAAGCATCTCTCTGCACACACTGGAGTTTTATAGAAGTGTGATGCCTGGCAGCTTGGGCTTTTAGCAACAAGTATCTTGTTCTTCAAGTGAAACTCCTGATCTCCATCCAATACCCAAACACGCAAAACAGGAAAGAGAATCCTTTTCCTCAGACATTGGCTGTGTGTGATGATGATGATGATGATGATGATGATGATGATGTTGATAATGTAATGTGTGCTTGACCCTATAAGTACCTCTGGGAAAGCCCCAGGGTGTGAAAGCAAGTTTTCCAGGAGAAAAGTATCGTCACGTTAAACCAACCCTGAGACCAGGGCCTCTCACACACAAAGAAAACCACAAAATGACTTTTCACACTGCAGTATTGGTTTTCTGCTCAATTAACTCTGTCCCTTCCAATCCATTTACCACACTGCCAACAGTAATTTTTGCTTAAGTATCATATTTCGGATGTTACTTTCCTGCCCAGTGGGGCTCTCAGTGCTTTCTACCTCTTTAGAAAGTAGCACAGTGTTTTATGAACACAGTATTCAAGATTTCAAATCAAGCATGAGCTCTAAATTTCCCTGGAACACAAATCTTTTGATAACTCTGTGCTTTATTTCCTTCAACTTCAAAATAAAGATATGCAGTTGAATTGAAAGAAATTTAATCAGTTTTTGTCAAACTGAATATTTGGTAAAAAATGAATCTCAAGAGTCACATTTTTTGGCACCACAAATTGTTACTTTAATCATTACTAAGGCATTTCATAATTTCCTTGACTTCTTATTCAGATATTTTGGAAGAATTTTGTGATTAATTTTTAATTTTATTTATAGTTTATAATATTATTATATTATATTTATTATTATAATTTTTAATTTTTATTTTAATTCAAATATTACTTTCTTTTATTTGTATTAGACTAATTACATAAATTACTTTATAAATCAATATGCATGTTATATGTAAAAATTATATCTTCATAGAATATTATAGCAATAAAGTGAAAATTTTCAAATTAACAAATTTTTTAAATTAACATTATCAGAGTAGGAAAACAGGATGAAAAAGGCATGGAAGATCAAGCGAAGAGGACCAGGGATTTAGCTTAGTGGTTCTGCTACCTGCCTCGTAAGCACAAGGACCCAAGTTCCATCCCCAGTACCAAAAAGAAAAAGAGAAGAATTAGGTGGGGCAACCTCTCTAAATAACAAATCACTTTAATTTTACAATTTAATTGTTCATTCTCTTCAATTACTATTTTTAGAATTACAGAAATACAAAGTAAAATAAAAATAATGATCTTATCACAAATATAAGAAAATGACAAATATAAGATTACGAAATTATAAAACTACTCATAGAAAGCCAAATATAATCTGCACATAGTTTTTTATTTTCCCAAATAAATTTCTAAGCACATGAACATGAATTTAGGGAATGGGAGAATCCTTTGTCTGAGGAACTCTGGTGACCACTTTCCCATGTAATCTCATGTAATCTTCACTACAAGTTCAGGTGGAGGCATTATTCCCATTATCTTCCCGATTAAATGATTAAGGTATAGTTTCTAAATGATACCACTGTACTGTTGTGATTTAGTCAATTCCTTATTAAGTCTTTAAAAAACCCTTTCACAATCACAGACAGTTCAATGAAGAAAAGTTGCCCCCAAAATAGCACAAAAACAAAACTTTAGTTTTATTTTCTTACCAGTTCTTAGGTAAATGTGACCTAAGTATTTTTTGTCCAGCATAATATTGCAGCTTTAATATTACACCTTGAGAGCCTTTAAAATGTAGTTTGTGAAATACCCCTGGAAGGCGTACACATTACTCCCCTTTTACAGAAGCAAAAACTACAGGGCAATAATATGCCCAAGGTCACAGCACTAGTCTATAATGCGCTCGGACTGTCAGCTCAGGTCTGTCCTGGTGCATAGCTCTTCACCAGCAAATCCACAGCTCTCACCCCACGGTACTCTCTAGTACTCTTGGGGGATATGTTGAATACACATACAGAAATGGGGATCAGCAGCAAACTGACACACTGCACCTTCCATTTTGAAACTTAGACCCTTATGCCACTACCAAAAATGTTTTTCTCCACCATGCTTAAGGAAACTTATTACCTAATTGGACTTAGTGATCTTGAGATTTGTTTTTACTTTCTCTCTCATCCATAGGCATGGCTGTAGGTGCTCAGTAAATACTCAGGTGGTGATGAAGTTGGAGGAAATACTCAAAATAACTTCTATGTTAGATGATTTTCATCATAAAAATGGGGACTAAATCCATTTTCATGCCTTTAAAATTTTTATTTTCCTTTAAGTGAAAGTATTGCTATCAAAAGTGACTATAGTATTAAAATATCCTACTTTCTTTGTTTGGTAATCATTAACAAAAGAACCTCTATACATTTTTTTTTTCAGTAGTGGGAATTACACTTAGGACCTTGTGCTTGCCAGGCAGGTGTGAGGCCACTGAGCTAAATCCTCTCCCCTCACTTTACACTTTTTAAAATTTTATTACCTGTCAAAAATTAATTTTGTTATGACTACTTTCCTTTGGTTAGTATTTTTCATTCTCTTTATTTTCCAACAATCCATAAAAATGCCTTTTGAAAATGACATCTTTTAAAGGAAATAACAGATGGATTAAGTCAAACTAATGTTTCTGCTTTTACATTTTAAAAGCTCATGGCAAAATATAATTTTATTTTAAAATTATGGAGGAGATATGTTGAACACATATACAAAATTTTTAAATAATGTAATTAGTGGAGCTGGGGATTTAGCTCAGTGATTTTGCCACCTGCCTCACAAGCGCAAGGTCCCAAATTCAATCCCCAGTGCCAAGAAAAAAAGAAACAAAATCATGCAGAAGGGTGGCTTAAATAAATAAATAATGTAATCAATGAACATTCGTTTCTCAACTTTTTTTTAACATGTGACCACTGTCAGCACGGGAAAGGCATCTTTGTCCTGGAGTGGACCGTGGAGCCTACACCCCAAGGCCTCACCAGATCTGAAACCACTTTGAGCTCCTGTACTGAGACAGATTCCCCTCTATCCTATGGTCTCTTTTGCTCTGTGCTTTCTGACACAAGGGGATTTGTCTTCTTCCCTATGATCTTAGGTGTAGATTTTTAAGAATTTATTGAGTTATACTGCTGACATTTCAAATGTGTAGTTATCTAAGTTTAAGTATCTCATTGTGGGATTTTTTTTTTTTTTAGTTTTTAAAAATATCTTGATGTCTGAAGTGTAATAAATTGCAAATACAAAACATAATGTATGAGAATTTGATATCTGCATATACCCATGGAAATACCATCAAAATCAAAATGATGGAATATTCATCACCTCTGAAAGTTATTTCGCCTTTGTAATTACTTCTTTCAATCAATCCCTCAGCAATCACTGATGTGCTGTCTTGTCATGATTAGATTGAATGTTGTAGAATTTTATATAAATTTAACCTAATTCTTTTGAGACTCGTCATTATTGTTGTTTGGATGGTTTATTCTTCAGTTATTGAACACATTTCTCATTATACAATATACCACAATATAGCAACAGCCCACTGAAAGACATTTGAGTTTTTTTCCCATTTTTACCTGTTACCTATAAAGTTGCTATGGGCATTTGTGTGTAATTCTATATGTTCTCTGTATTTGTAGTACATAAATTCTTAGGTGACCTCCTTGAAGTGTAATGACTGGCTCATACAGGATGCATATATTTGCAAGTGCATGTGTAACCCTAATCAACTGTAGAAACCATTTTCTAAAGTATTTATACTTATTTTGCCTTCCCACAAGGAGTTTATGAGTGATTTGGCAGCTCAGTATCACCCCTAAAACTAGGAATGGTCAGTAACACAAGGGTTCTAGTGATAACTCCTAGTGGTTTTAATTTTCATTTTTGTAATAGTTAAACACACTGAACACCTTTACCCAAGCTTATTTATCATCTTTACACCTTTTAGGGTGAAGTGTCACTTCAAATCTTTTACTCAATCCTGAATTGGGTTTTTCGTTTCTATTCATTGAATTTATTTTTTCCATTTTGGTATTTACCATGTACTTTTTCTCAGCTTACAAGTAGTCATTTTATTCTCTTAATGGCATTCCTGGAAGAGCAAATAGTTTTAATTCTGACCAAGTACAATGTATTGATTTTTTTCCTTCATGGATCAAACAATTGATGTCATATCTAAGGAATATTTGCCTAACTATGTTACAAATTTTTTTGTCTTATAGTTTTATAATTTCAAGTTTTTGTATTTGTGATGAACTGAATTTTTTTACAAATAAATGTTCAATTCTTCTACCAAAATTTGCTTAAAAAGAGTATCTGCTTTTCACTGAATTTCTTTTTTATTTTCAAAATCAGTTGTCTATACACTTGGATCCTATTTCTGTCCTCTCCTCTGTTCCATAGAGCTATCTGCCTTTGTTTGTTGGTTGGTTGGTTGGTTTATTTGTTTATTTGCTTGTAGTAATGGACATGGAAACAGGGTCTCGATAGTCACTAAATTGCCCAGGTTGGGCTAGAATTGTGAACCTCCTTCCTCAATCTGCCTGAGTGCTGGGATTACAGACATGTACCACCACTCCTGGCCCCTTGATAACAGTACATGTCTTGATTTCGCACCTCACAAGTCTTTTAACAAATGTGAATAATTGAACTTTCTTTTATGAAGTTGTTTGGTTATTTTACTCATTTGTATGTCTCTACGAATTTGGGGATCAGTCTGTCAGTTTCTATTGCAGAGATTTTGACAGAGATTGGATTTAAACTATATATCAGTTTGATGCAGATTGTCATCTTAGCAATGTTGAGTTTTACAAGCCATAGACAAGGTACATCTCTTCATTTCTATTTTTCAAATTTCTCTCAGAAGTATTTTGGAGTTCAAATTCACAAGTCTTGTATATTTTTGCCATAATTTCCTGAGTATTTAATATTTTAATATAGGCTTTCTTTTAATTTAGAATACCCCTTGGAAAAAAATCTTTTATTCTTTAGTAGTATATGTAGTACAGAACTGTGTGTGATGAACTGTAGTGCTGATGAACTAAACTATTCAAGCAGTTTTTCTAAAATAAAATTTTGGATAGTCTATATAACATGTTATCTTAAGTAAATATAATTTTACTTATTCAAATTTAATTTAGAGCCCTCATCCTCTGCTATATTCACTTCTCTCTCTCTCTCCTCTCTCCTCCCCCCCTCTCCCTAATACCTGCAGTGGCTAAAACCTTTAGTACAATATTATAAAAGTAATGAAGCCAATATCTATGTCTGATCTTAGTGTGAAAGCATTTGATACTACTAAGTATAAAGCTAGTCCTGTGAAAATGCCTTTTATCAATTTTAAAATAATTTCTTTTCCTGTTTTGGTGTGAGGATTTTAATTAATCTATTTATTTTAACAATGGGAATAAATGTTTGATATTTTTCAAAAACCAACCTTTTATTTATTATACACCAACAATGAACTACCAGAGAAAGATATAGGAAAACAATTCCATTCACAGTATCTTCAAAAATCCACAAAATACCTAGGAATCATCCTAGCCAAGGAAGTGAAAGATCTCACAGTGGTTAACTTGATCCCTGGGAACTGGTGGACACACTTCTAGGGGGGTCTGGGTGGCTCAGTGAGGTGCGATTTGGGCATCTGTCTCTGGCCCGTGGTTCCTTCCACTCTGACACGCTTCCCCTGCTCTGCCTCAGGGCTGCCATGAACTAAACATGTTTGCCCCACTATGCTTTTGCGTCCTGATGTCTCTGCCTTGGGGCCATATGACCATGAACTGAAGCAAATTAAACCTCAGTTTAACTCATGGGTACAAGATATTTTGACGAGTAACTGAAAAATGACTAATAAAGACCTCTAAACCCAAACAGAAAATAATCAGCTATGAAAACTAGAGGTAAAAAATGCCACCCCCACTCAGCCTATCCTTGCCTTTCCTGCCAGTTGAGTAGCCACCGAGCAAGAGAATCATGAGGTATAATCTTCTGCACGACATGGGCTGTGACACTGCCAAATTGATTGCTAGTCTCCAAGGAAATGGCACAATGAAAGTTTCAGAACTGAAGAAAGAAACTGCAGAAGACCCTAGAAGGTGAAACGACCCCCAATGTTCAAGGATGAGCAGAATTAATATCGTTAAAATCGACATCTTTTTACTAAAGCAATCTACAGATTCAATGCAATCACTGTCCAAATTCCAGTGTCATTCTTCACAGAACTATGAAAAGCAATGCTGAGAGCCAGGGATTTATCTCAGCGGTGCTTGCAAGGCAAGGACCTGAGTTCAATCCCCGGTACAAAAAAAAAAAAAAAAAAAAAAAAAGAGTAGTGCTGAAATCCATATGAAAATACAGAGAACCCAGAGTAGCCATCAAAATATGTGATTTCAAATTGTGCTACAAATCCATATAATAAAACCACATGCCACTGTCACAACATCAGACACACACCAATGGAATAAAACAAAAGACAGAAGAGAAACCCCACACAAGTACAGGTACCTGATTCTTAACAAAGGAGCCAAAAACAGGTTTAACAAATCATGCGGGAGAAACTGGATCTTCATATGTAGAAGATTGAAATTACATCCCTGTCTCTGTCTCAGCTAAAATCATTACAAAATATGTCAAAGATTAGAAATATTGAAATTTCTAAAAGAAAACTTAGGCAAACACATGAAACAATAGGCACAGGAAAAATATTTATTGAATAAGATTCCAACTGCCAGGAAATATGACAAGAATCACCAAGTGGCACATCAAATTAACAAGTTTTTGTACAGCAAGAAAAACAACAGAAAGAACAGATAGCCTACAGAATGGGAGAAAATCTTTGCCAGCTACTCAGACAGGATTAATATCTAGACCATATAAGAAAATTCAAAAAAATTAACACCAAGAAAACAAATAGTGTAGTCAATAAATGGGCAAATAAATTGAACAGACCCTCCTGCAAAGAACACACACAAATGGTCAGTAATTATATAAAACAAAGTTCATTATCTCTAGCCATTCGGGAAAAGTAAATAAAAGCCATATTGAGATTTCATCTTACCTCAGCCAGAATGGTTCTGAAAAACAATTCCGGCAAAGACGAGGGGGTGGGGAAGGAATCCTTCTGCACTGCTGGGGGGAATTTAAATTAGTATTAACCACTATGGAGATCACTATAGAGATTCCTGAAAAAGGTAAAACTGGAATTACCATGTAGGTCCAGCTGTACCACCCTTTGGTATATACTTGAAGAAATTTTCATCAGCTTACTATAGCTGTATCTCCATAGTCGTCGTTATCATGACATAAATTACTCATCAACAGATGAATGTCCAAAAACTGTATATGCACATGGAGTGTTAGCCATCCATAAAGACCAAAATTACGACATTTACAGGAAAAATGAGATGAGCTAGAAATCATCATGTTTCATGAAATAAGCCAGACTAAGAAAGATGAATATCGCTTGTTTTCCTTAATATGCAGAATCCAAAAAGATGACATGAAAGTAGAAAGGCGACTATTATTATATGAGAGGAAGAGAAGGGGGATAAAAAGGGGGGTAAAGAGGGATGAAAAAAAGTGTTATTAATTCTACCATGAGGTCGACATGAATGCCAATGTTTTGTTTTTAAAATACAGTAATGAATAGAGACGGTAAAAAAAATCTTCTGAAATTGTGTTGACTTAATTAGTTTTATCTGACTCTGAGAGTGAGCAGATTTTTCTTTTTGTTTCAGAATATTTTTTGACTTGTGCTATTATAACATTTAAATAGAAGATATTAAAGAATTGCTGAGTAGTGTTCTGGGGGTGTAGCTCAGTGGTAGAGTGCTGGCCTTGAATGTCTTCAATGTCTAGCAGCACCAAATTTAGAAAAGAAAAAACCCCTATATGCAGGATACGTTAATTAGCTCATTTCACAACATATATGTAACTCAAAATATCTTAAATATATATTATTGTATTTGTCAATTATACTCAATTTAAAAATCCATGGATTTGAATGTATTATCTTTAATGTATTTTATTCAATTTGCTAAATTTTATTTAGAATTTATTATTTTGCATTGATTAAGGAGGGCAATCTATAATTTTGTTTCCTTTAAAGATTTTTGCTTTTTTTTATATTATTGTACCATTTTTCTTACTGAACACGTCTCTGAAAGAATTAGTATTTTTCATTCTTAAATGTTCAAAAGAATTAATCTTAAAGCCAACTGTGCTTGAAATTTTCTTGTGGAAGGTTTTTCTTTAGGATTTTTATTTCTTTAGAAGGCATAGTACTGTGCAAGCTAATTAATCTCTTTTGAGTTAACTTTGGTAGTTTGCGTGATTTGATAAATTGTCTAATATTATCCAATTTGACAAATCTGTTGACATAAAGTTGTTTATAATATTCCTTTATTATCTTTTTGTACCTATAGAATTTCGAGTGGTTCTACTTTTACATCCAGATACTAATAATGTCTTAATTATTAATGTATTAATAATTAATAGTCTCTATTTTTAATGTTTCTTTTTCTTTTAGGTTAGCTGGGTGAGAACTATATCAAGTTAAGAATCTCAAAGACTTCTTTTTTGGTTTTGTTTACTCCATTTTTTTAATCTATTTAATTTATACTGTCTGTGGTCATTATTTCTTCTCTTCTTTTTGTTTGGATTTTAAGGTGGAAACTGAGGTCATTGATCTGAGACCCTTTGTACTATTGATGTCCCTGTTTGTCACAGCTTCGAAATATCCCACAAACATTCACATTTGGGCTTCTCATTTTCTACTTATTGTTTTTAAGTTAAAAAATTTAGAATTTCCTATCTACTTCTCTGATACATCACTTAGAATTTCCTTAATTTCTTCATAGTTGGGGGTTTTCCAGATATATTTGTTATTTGTAGTTTAATTCCACTATAGTTAAAGAATAAATCATATATCACCTTCATATTTTTTTCTTTTGCAGTTATTTTACAACCCACATCTATCTTGTGATTAGTCTTGGTTAGTATTCGGTGTTCATAATAAGTTATGTTTCCACTGTCACTATTAGGTGAAGTTTCTATATAAATTCAATTAAATCAAGTGGGTTGACAGAGCTCTGTGAAGGTTCTATACTACTGCTGCTTTCTTGTGAGTCTATCAAGTATCGAGGTGGATTATCAAAATCTCCAATAAAAGTTGTGTTTTCTACTTGCTGCAGTTTTAATAATTGTTGTTTTGTGTGTTTTGAAAAATATATAAACCTTAGAATCCTGTGTCTTCTTCAAGAATTGACAACTTGGTCTCTATAAAACTACTTTATCTCAGTAATATTGTGTGCTAAAATACACTTGATGTTTTCTATTTGTTAATCTGCCTCTTATTCTCTTTCTTTGCTTATTTTGAATTAATTCAACATCTTTATTTTTCCCATTTATCTCCTTTATTAGCTTATGAGTCACAAGCATATTTTCTTTCTCCCTCCTGGACTATGAATTATTGCTTTACACCTGTCACTTAGTCATAGATCCCATGACATATTTCTGTTATTGTTGTTTAAACACTCAATCATTTTTAAAGACTCCTTTTTGAAAGAAAGTATATTTAGCTGTGTGGTTACTATATTTAGTTAATTTTATTCTTTTTTGTTCATCTGTATTCCCATTTGGAATTTCCCTCTATCAAGATGAACATTTCTCATAGTATGGATCTGTTACTGATTAATTCCTTTACCTTTTGGATGCCAAAAGAGTTTTTACTTCTGTATTTGAAAGATATTTTAGCTGGATATAAAATTAGAGATTCTTCACTGTTACTTGGGAACTTTCTCAAGGCAGTGTGCTTGGGTAATCATAGGGCCCACTTTTTTTTTGGTACCGGGGATCCAACTTGGGTCCTTGCACTTGCAAGGCAGGCCACTGAACCTCTGCACTAAATCCCTGGCCCAGGGCCCACTTTTTAAAAAAATTAATCTATATGGTCACATAAAAAACCAAACTGAATTCTGGCAGCATGACAGAATGATACTATAGATTGGAAACAAAGTCCCATTAGGAAATAACTGAAGCCCAGAGAAACCTCAAGCTGAGATGTGTATGTGCAAAATGTATAGGTATTTTACTCACCAAAAGTACATTATTGCAACCTATAAGTACAGAATTAAATATATGCTTTCATTTCAATATAAAGCCTTAAATTTCTCTAGAAAATAACAATAACAACAAAGATAGAGTCTATTCATGAAGTCAGTACCTCTATTAGTGCTTGTCATAAGCTATTGTTTCAATTGCTCATGGGCGATACACCTAATCTACTAACATATTTTACCTATGTTTTACTCTTTTCCAAATAATTTACAGTGAACTGTTTGACATACTCCTTCCATATCTTTCTTCTTCTTTTTTACATACTCAACATACTCTAAATCAGAGTTTTATGATTCATCCCTTCACTTTTGTTTCAGAGAAAGTCTCCTCTTTGAAAGATAAAATTTCTTAGGTTTATTGACTAATACCATCATAATATTTGTAGTTTAATGGTAACACATGTGGGTGGTAGCTTACTCTAAATTGATAAATTAAGAAAACTCAATAGAAACATCCTGTTCATATTAATACCCTCAAGATTTATTTTTCTGGTCTAAATGTACTATTTATAAGAACTTTATCTCTATGAAACAATAAACAATCTGTAAATGATTTTAGTCAAGAAAAAATTCATTTTGTCTCAATCTAGGGTGTAGAAAACATTTTCTTTTTTTTAAGTGGACTAAATTAAAAAAGAAAACATGACACTCTGAGCAGAGAAATCATGAAATGGGCTCTTTGTTATTGTGTCCTGATGTTAATAGAGAAAAGAGATTTCATGACTGGAAGGCACCCACAATATTAAAGAGGCCATGGGCCTGTGGAGTCCTGAGGATGATCATGCTAAGCAACAGGCCACAGGAATGCAAATTATCCTCAAAGCCAAGAGCAGAGCTAGCAGGTGGCCTCCCCATTCATCTGATGTAAACTCACTGTGCAGCTTGGGCCCCTGAACATCTGGGAAGGCCCATTATTATTTTCTGTTAGGTAGAATAGAGACCATGCAGTGTTTCTTCACACTAGAAAACCACACTCAATAAAGAGAGGTAGCTTCTATTCACTGAAGCTCACCCTCATTATCCAAATAAACACAGATATTTAACTTACATTGTGTGGTTTTAGTCTCACATATTTTCCATTTATTATTTCAGTATTTTATAGAAAATTATATCTTTGGTTTTTTGATGACTGACCAAATTTTCAAGAGAGGAGACATATGTGAGTTCTTTAATATTAACTTCCAGTTCTAAAATATTTCTACTTTTAGGGGTTTTAGAATAACTATAACATATCATTTCAAAACCAGCTTATAGAGTATTAACCTATAATACTGGAAAGTGTCAGAGTAACACGTTAAGTCATTTTCTGAGGTCTGAATCTGAAGGCAAGCCATTTGTAAGTGTAATCCTACCTGTAAGTATGCACATCCACACTTACGTGTAGACATACTAAACATTTCAAGCTATGTAGAACAAGTTACTGTCAAAATCTACTCTGACCACCACTCTTTAAAAGCCTTTTAAATGTGAAATTTAAGAAAATCATTATTTCTAGTTATTATTTAAATTTTGAAGACTCATAAAGTTGGCAAACATTTAGACAATTCATTTAACATTTTCATCACAAGGTTCTTATGTAATTAGGTTAATTTTTTTTTCTTTAGTTGTCTTTCAAAAGCACAATTTTACCTTTCAGATGTGAAAATCTGTTTTGTGGGAAAATATTGTAGCAAGTTAGTTTCCCTCATACAAGTAAATAGTCAATATAAATTTTAGCTAACTTGTATAGTTTTCACTAAGTCTGGTAAAGTATTAAGAGCACTAAATCAAGAATTGAAACAAAACTAAATGTTTTTCCTTCAACATACATTCCTTACCTCG
The DNA here is from genome assembly GCF_012274545.1 of Fukomys damarensis. NCBI lineage: Eukaryota > Metazoa > Chordata > Mammalia > Rodentia > Bathyergidae > Fukomys > Fukomys damarensis. The sequence goes on along the minus strand of NW_022900926.1, from coordinate 66,786,089 downwards.
CTATATTTATTTACGCTTTTAATCCTTCCTCAAATACTTCTGTCTTCTTCTAATCAAGACTTATAGATTTCTAATAAATTTCATATCCCTCTAACACTGTAGCCCATGGGAAAGTTAACTGTTCTCTCCCCTCGTTTGTAATCTGCTGCAATTGGTTCCAAGCCTTCAGTCTCCAGGAGATTCCAATGTAAGCTATCATTAGAGAATTTCTGAGATCACAAAGGACTTACTGAGAGGTAGACTAGATAGGTAGGTCTTGTCTTCACGGAGAATACCCAAGCCCTTGGGTCCATTTCAGTGGCTCGTCTCCTTGCACATAAAGTGTACGTCTTGAACTCCCTAACATACTCAGCACCCAGCCTCCTTTAGACACAGCATACATTTCCAGCAGGAGAGGAACGAAGGTCTGTCTTTCCTGGATAAAGTACATTTTACTTACTCAGTTTCTAGAAATGCCTTCAAACGCTAAGAAATAATCTATGTAGGAATCTTTATCAATAAATTCACAGAAATTCAAAGGAGTTCTTACTTACCATCCCACACTAAGGAAATGCAGAATTCCAAACACAGATCGGTGTATCTTTTTGAACTCTTATGTTTTGCTGTTCTCATGGCAATAAAAATAAACCATAAAATAATCTTTAAATATATTTTCCCACCACAAAACGTTTAACCAGTCACATAGAAAACTGGAACTTAATAAATGTTTGTTTTAGGATTAGAATAATTAAATTCACCCTATAAATATCCATACTCTTTCAAAATGGCTATACCTCTACTGTGAAAGAGATACGTTAAAAATTGTAAAATCATTAAAAACATAATGATTCTCTCTCCCTTACAGAAGAAAATTCCACTGCTTGGAAAAATAATGGTGTTGTTTAGGAAAGGAAAATGTGGAGAGAGTCTGTGGATATTTTCTAGATTTTAGGGAAGGGTGAACATTATCTGAAAATGTCTCAGTGACAAAGAAATACCAAAAGTGTTAAAATGGTGTTCAGGTCTTAGTGAGACTTCGAAGTACAGACTGGCATGGTCAGTACCATTCAGTAGGAGTTATTTGTTTTTTAAATGGTAGGCAGGTGATAAATAAGGCGAACTGGCCCTGTGAATGAAAGGTGGGGTGTCCTTAAAAAGGGTAAAGAGGGATTGGAAGGAAAGTAATACTGAGCATGTTCAAGCAGAGATGTTGGGAATTGAGGAAGCTGACTTTCAAAACTGAATATCTCAAACTACAGACTCACAGGGGTAGAAAGAAGGCAATTTAATAACAAGTTAATGATTTCCCTCTCCTAAATTTGAGTTCCCTACAATTACACTAAACTTAGCAAAATTGGAAAGAACCACACAATGTTGGGAGGTGAGGATCTAAGGGAAGGGAAGAGGTGACAAACTGAAGCACTATACCCCACCACCTATTCACCACTGGTGCTCTTGGGGACAAGGAGTAGCTCTTCAGGGTGCTGGGACTGCAAAGACATGAAGTGGTTGATCCTTCACAAGGGCACTAAAAGTAGCTCATATGTGCCCTGGACACAGGGGATTGACTTCATAGTATGCAACTCAAAAGAGAAATGAAATAGTTCCACACATTTCTAGTATACTCTAGAAGAAAAGATAGGAGACTGGTGATTGGCTACACTAACTTTCCTTCAGCAAAATTAACACTCCACCATTTCATAATCTAAAAACAGTTTTATTGGACTAATGTAGAGAAGAAACAATTCAGTAAAAGTAGTATAAACATTTAATAAAGAAAAAAATGTTATCACTGTACACATACTAGACCATTCTCATGAGGTATAACCATTGTGAAGAAATTTAAATTTTAAAGTTCAAGTCAATCTCAGTGAAATGTGTTCACATCTTAAAAATATGGAAAAATTTATATATGCTGGTGTGATTATTACTAAATAATCAAAATGAAAACAATTAAAATGTTGTAGGAAGAAAAGGTATTAGTGAGTTTATAATCTCAAAAAAAGCATATTCCAATGATCAAATATCTATTATTGAAAGTAATCGTATTCAAGAATATAATATGCTTAAGTCAAATCTATTTTTGCATACCTGATTTTCTTCATATTTCTTGTTACAAATGATTGCCTGTTTAACTCTCTGATGAGCCATGGTTGATAGCTCATATACACTTTTGAAAGAGTGTATTCATTAAGGGTTTTAAAGAGTATGTATCATAGATTCCTTTCTGTCTTGTTTATTTTTCTCTCTTTGCTGAGACAAAATACCCAACATCCAAAGTTAAAAGGGTAAAAGTTTATTTAGTTCACAGTTTGTCAATGTTTCAGTCCATAATCACTTGGCTCCAAGGCAGAGTGGGATGGGAGAGGGGCCACAGTTCACGGCAGACCAAAGGTAGCAAAGCATCAAGTGACCTAACAAGGACCTAACACAGACCTTTCTGCCCCTTTTATCCCATGCAGACTACCAATTAGGGAGGAGCTGGACCAATCAGTAAAGTGGTTTAGTAATCACTTGTCCTTAATCCCAGCATCACATACTCTAGATTCAGCCACCTATGACTGCATGAGGCTTTGGGGGGACATCTACACACAGGCTATAACATTATACCCCTGGCTCCCCAAAGACTCATGCACACCCCTTTATGCAAAAAAGCTTTTAGTCCATCTCTAAGAGTTGCCAAACTCCTAACAGTTTCAGCATTGCTACAAAATCCAAGTCCAAGGTCTCCGAGAGTTAAGGGAAGCCCTTAGATGTAAGACCCTGTACAAATGAAAAGAAAATTAAACACTTCCAATATTTGATGGAACAAGATAGACATTTCTATTCCAGGCATTACAAATGGGGATACAAAGCAATGGAACCAAAGCAAGCCCAAGATCCGATGTGCAGGGGCATTAAGTCCTGTAGTTCCATGTGTTGTATCCAAGGCAATCTGTGGCAAGATGTGAACTCCAAAGGACTTGGTGGCTCCACTCCTATGATACTCCCTGTGATAGTAGCTTCTCTGGACTCTCTCAGGGGCTAGTTCTGCTTCCTCCTTGCAGTTTTCCTCAGATAATCCATGCTTCTGGCTTCTCCAACATTCACTGCACTTTTGGCTGCTTACTCATGGCTTCACACACCGTCCCCTCAGAGGCACCCAGCTTGGCCTCCCAGGCCTTCTGAAACCTGAGTGGAAGCCTTTCTGATCCCACAACTCCTGCATTCTTCATGCACCTAAAACCAGTATCACATGGATGACAGCATGGTCTGCTGCCAGCTGGGGCAGTAACCAGGCTTTCATTTTTCTTGGCTGAAAGGGTCCAGTGCCTAGGAACCAATTTCTGAGGAATAACTTCCCTAGGGTTCTGGAACATGATGCTCTAGGACTATCTTCTCAAAGCAAAATCACAAATTAATAATAAATAAATAATAAACTATTCAAGCAAATTAAAGCACTAGCAAAGTGGCATAAATATTTGTAAATCATAATATTCAATGTTAACAGATTTATGGTGTGCAGTCATTCTCAAACAATACTACTGTGTAAATCAGAAGTACAAATCAGAAACACTCAAATTCCTTTGGTAATTTTTTGCATTTTTATTTATTTTAATTTTTAGCTAATATATTTAAAAATTGCATATTTATCAGATTCCATGTGATGTTTTGATACACGTACGTTGCATGTTTAATTCAAATTAAATATGCTAGCCTTATTTATCTCCTCAAGCATTTATCACCAATTTTTGGTGAAAACTTTCAAAATCTTTTCTTCTAACTGTTTGAAATGTACATAACATTACTGTTGTCGGTGATTGCCCTCGTGTGCAATACTGAGTCAGAACTTCCTGCTTCTATCTGGGGTAACTTAGTACCCATTGATCAACATTTCTTGCTCTTCAGACTCCAGTGCTTACGATTCTACTCAACTTCCATTACATCAACTTTTTTGGATTCCACAGATGACTGGGATTTTATGGTACTTGTTTTTCTGCATCTCGTTTATTTCACTTAACAAAATGGTCTCCAGTTCCATCCTGCAGCAGTAGAAGTGCTGGATCGCATAATTCTCTTCTTGATTTCTCAAAGAACTTCTACATTGTTTCCATTATGGCTGCGGTCATTCACACTTCCACCATCAGAGTGTAAGGGCTGCCGTTTTTCTAGGTCCTCACCAGCACTTGTCCTCTTAATCCTTTTGAGAAAAATCATTCTTAATGAAGTGCATCGATATCTCACTGCGGTTTAGTTTTGCATTTCCTTGATGACTAATAATGCTGAGTATCTTTACACACCCATTAGCCATTCATATGTCTTCTGTGAAAAAACGCCAAAAATGCTCATAGACATTCAGTCGCTGATTTCATATCTCCTAGTTTGTTCCAGAGCACAATCAGATATGTTTGCTTCTGATTATTTTTAGCACAGCGTTATTTGGAACTGTACTAAAAAATTGAAAAACACCTCAAAGTTGAAAACACCTTGCAACAAATAGTTACATGAAGGAAGAAGGAAGTTTTGGGTAGTTTTTTAACAGTATTTGAAAAGAAAACTTAATAACGAAGTATATCTTGATCAATAACTGTTTGTTAATAAAACAATGCCTCCGCAGTGTGTCCTTCAAACAATTATGTTCGATTATGCTTGAGTGCACTCTTCAGAGAGTGTTCTGTGTTTATCCAACAGCAGGCAGAACTTGGGAAGGGAAACTGTTAGTCACACTCATTTCTGGACAGCCAATGACTTAAAAGTATTTAAAAATATTATTTATGCCCCACACCTTATGAGAACATTCAGCTATACTTTGAGAAACATCAACATAGAAGAAGCAGAGATTAAATACAAAGTTAGAGCCAGGGAGGCTTGAAAACAGTTGGATTCTGGATCCAGTCTAGCAGAAGTCCTGCTCCCAAATTTTGTTGAATGTACAAATATTTTACTCATGCTTTGATGGGGGTGTTTTGTTTTCCTTTCTTTTGTTTTTGCTTTTTTTTTTTAATTTAGACTGAAAGTGAATTTCTGTCACTCAATCCAAAGCATGATGGCAAGGTAGAGATATAATCCTATTCTGAATTACATAGCAATGAATACTTGCCACATAAATCTTTTTTTTTCATTAAATTTATTGGTACATTTTAGTTGTACAATACAGTTACACTCATCATTGGGATCTTGTAACTTTACATGATGTATCTTGGTTCTTATTTTTCCCCTATTCCCCTGCCCTCCCTGCACCCTCTCCACCCTTCCCTATTTACAAAGACTTTGTTTCCATTTTTCCTTTTCTTATATTTTTTTCTTTTCCTTTCCCCCCCCCACTTCCCTATTCCTTTAGACCTTTTCTTCCTATTTTACATTATCAATTATACATTTTAATCCTTATTTATACTTTTAGTTTTTCATACCAGAGAAACTATTCAGTGTTTACACAAGTGTGTCCTATTTATTTTACTTAAGAATATGGCTTCAATATGCATCCATTTAATTATAAATGTCTCCAGTTTCTTGGATGTTGTTGTTGTTTTTGGTACCAGGGTTCGATCTCCAGACCTTGTGCTTGTGAGGCAGGTGGTGGAACCACTTAGCTAACTCCCTGGCCCTAGTTTCTTGTTCTTTATACCTGAGTAGTACTACATTTTATTTTTACAAATCACATCTTTATTCAGTCTCCAGTTGATGTGGCAGTATAAATCTTTGTCCTAATTTTCCCCCATTTCCTTATAATGGATTCTTGGAAGGGACTAAGTGTCAAAATCTTTCTGGTTGTTACATTTCAAAGTGCAGGGGACTGTAATATTGATTATGCCCAAAGCAGGCTGTGAAGAGAGAACCCCACAATTGCCTTGCTTGTAGAAGTGAGTACAGCTGAAGCCTATGTGCCGAGGTCAGAGTAACTCGCATCCAAGTTTTGTTCCCACAAGTAAAACCTTCAGACTAGAATGACAATGTTCCCATTATAATCATATATTTGTCTATATTGTTCCTAATTTGAGACTGCTTTGTCTTGTCCCTTATGAGCATTGTTTACATTAATTTCCATGGAAGCCACATGTTGCCTTTACCCCAATTGATTGCCATTAAACATCAGTGCCTAGGACTGTCCAGCACCTTTGTCAGTTACACTAGCTTTGGTCATCCTGGCACCCCATTTTCTCTCTCTTAGTTTTGTCTGTTTGTTCTGTATTCTTTTTCTCAGGCCTGTGTCATACACCGGGCAGCTGTGTACTGCTACTTGAATGCAGGGATCCTTAACATCAAAAAATAAGGAAGATCAGCCAGCCATGTAAACAGGAGTTCAAGGGAACAGGACATGTGGATTTGTCCACCATTTCTAGGCTCTAGTCCCTGGTTTTGAATGTTAAATTACTGGGTTTTCATTGGTAAACACAAGGTTCAAAGATGATAGTAACCTAATTACTAGGAATGGAATTAGTACTACTACCTTCATTCCAAATCTTTGCAATATTCTTTGCAGAAAGGCAAAATCCTTCCTCCCTGCCACATATAACATCTCTAGGCCAAAATGTCTGAAGACAATTTTTTGTTGTTAAAATGAGGAATATGTTGGGATCTGGTTTTTAGAGCCCTGGGATGGTAATCAACATCCTGCAAAGAATAAGACACAGCCTCCCGCAACAAAAATTATGCAGTCCCAAATGTCCAGAGCCAAGAAATGTGCAAGAGAGCATAAATTGACCCAGTGATTCAGGTGATCCCAACTGATCATTGTCTTCTGTGGAAGTCCAGGAGATACATTAATACTTAAGTCTTTATGTTCTCTATTTCTGTGCTCTATTTATTGTCTCCTGATACAGATCTCTCCTCACAGTCTAAAACATAGTTAATTTGATTACAGACTTCAGGGCTCCAAAGGTATCCCACTCTCTTCTTAAAGTTATATCCATGTGAACTTAATTTCAATATTTTATTCAGGTAGAAGAGGTGCATGATGGGATGCACATATTTCAATTTTTTCAAAAATTATCAAATTGATTTTATTCATTACATAAAAGCTTCCAGCAGTTTATTCCTAATTTTGACCATTGCTTGGCATTTCCAGACTTTAAATACTTGTTACTCCAAGTATGTATTAAGATTTCCTTATTATTTTAATAAGCATTTTATGCATTGTAAAACAAATGAAAAATCTTATCAGTAGTTTATTGACCATTCTGGATTTCCCTTTTACAACGTGCCTGAGTAAATTCCTATTAGTTCCTCTTCAGTGTTTCTTATTAAGTTACAAGAATTTTTACAATTTCCTGGAAACTCTTTTTCCATTTCACATATTGAAATACAATTAAATAACATTTTCACATGATTGCAATCCTTTTGACTAAAAGACATTTTAGATCTACCTTTTATTTTAAGAAATTAATGTATCTTAATGTTATCTCAATACCACTTTCTAATAGCTTACTAATTTAACAGATGTAAGGATAATCATCAGAAGTTATACTCAACCATCTTTTTCACATTTAATAAGAGTTCACATTAAAATACAATAACCAGCACTTACGTACATATATTTGGGAGGGACTTGAGTAGCTCTTTATTTTTCCTTTTAATTTTCACCAAGCACTGATCTTCTGTGACAAGTTATGTCGAGTATTTCTTATTTTTATGCCAAAGTTGTCACACTTCAACGAGTTATTTGAAAATAGATTGTGATAGAATTTTCAAGTTTTAATTTTAACATTCATTTTATTTTATATAGAACCGAGTAGCCCCTTTCTCATTTCTTGATTTAACAAATGCTTATTTCATGGCCTTTGAGTGTCAACCAGTGTTTCAAGTAATAAATTTAATCCCTGCCTAGAAGAACCTCGATAGAGAAAATAAAAAATGATAAATAAAATATTATGTAGAACATATTACTAATTGATAGTACCTATAATAATTCATAGAGCTATAATAGGTCAGGATGAAGGCTGGTCACTGCAAAGCCTACCAAGTAATTGCGATCAATGGATTGAAACTTTGGATCAGCTCAACCTCTCGTGAGGAGAAAGAGTCTGAAACTTGAGTTCAGTTGTGTGATTAATGATTTGATCATCTTCCCTTAATAATAAAAACCCAGTAACACTCTAGACCTGAGTCTCAGTGGATTTCCTGGGTTGATGACCAACACTGATTGTCTAGAAAGGGACACAGTCCACAGGAAATACATGAAAGCTCTGTATCCTTCCACCACCAACCCAAATCCAGACTTTGGCTATGTGTCTCTTCCATTTTGCTGATTCTGAATTGTCTTCTTTATAATAAAACTATAGTTGCAAGTGTAAGTTCCATGAGTGCAGTGGTCACTTTCTCATTGCTGGGACAAAATACGTAATACTTGCTAATTAATTTGTTTTGGCTCAGTTTCAGAGGGTTTGGTTTATGGTCGGCTTGATCTGAGGCAGAAAATCATGGTGGAAGGACCTAGAGGGGGGAAGCTGTTCAACCCATGGCAACCAAGAACCAGAGAGAGAAAAGGGAGGAGGCAGAGACAAAACATACTCTTCCAGGTCACGCCACCTGCTCCAACTAAGCCTTGCCTTCCATAGCACACTAAACTATAAGGTCATCAATGGATTAATCCACCAATGAGTGTAGTATCTCATGATAGATCACCTAGAAGCCCTATATCTGAACACATGAGAATTTGAGGGACACTTTAGATCTAAACTATAATGGTTAGCCAGTTATCAAGCCCGGGGGAAAGATTGTAGGAATCTCCGACTTTATAGCTGGTCAGTCAGAAATGAAGACATCTTCAAGATTTGCAGCTGGTATCTATAGTGAGGGCAGTTGTCTTCGTTACTTTTCTCTTTGCTGAGACCAAATACCTGACACCCAAAGTTAAAGGAGGAGAGGTTTATTTTAGCTCACAGTTTGTAGAAGTTTCATCCATAGTTGGCTTCAGGTTATGACAAAGGAATATGATCAAGGAGACACAGCCCATGGCATGGCAAGCAGGTGACAGCAAAGCTTGTCTTCCATCTTTCGCTGTATATTCCATCTAGGCTACAAGCAATTCACTGGTGCTACCCACACACAGGATGGGGCTTCCATTATCCACACTCAGAATTATGCTAAACCAATTTAGTTATCACATATCCTTAATTCCTATTCACACAACCTAGATCCTGCCACCTCTGGAAAGCCCCAAGTATGAGCTCATGGTGCTTTGAGGGTATAACTAGATACAAACCGTAATATTAGTCTTGTCATCAAACTGCCCTTATCTTGTGATTTTGTGCTAATTCTGGGAAGTGTCAGAATCAAATTTATTTGCAGAACTCGAAGTAGTTTCAAAAAATTGACCTCCAAACAGAGTATGTAGCCACTAATCTGTGTAGAATACTATGTGTAAGCAATAATAGAAAAGAAAATATTATGTTTCAATGAAACACATAAAGAATGACTGGATTTATCACTGAGACTCTCCATGTGATATTCTGTAAATTCAATTTATTCTAAAAGAAATCAAGCTACAAAACAGAACAAGGTTTTCTGAATATTGAAATCTAATGTCACAGAAATCACAATAGCTTTTACTGAAGTAACTTTTCCAGATGTTTTTCTTTTACCTATAGAAATACATAGAGGAAATCTGTGGGCCAGTTCCTCCTACAGCAAATATCCAATGGAAGTGAATAGCATAAGTAGTAAGCCTGAATGATATCAGAACAAAAACTACTTTATAAGTCATCATATTTCACTTTCTGAGATCAGTGCAACTTGACTTCATTTAGTTCAGTTTGTTCAGCCATTTTCAAAATAAAAATGTAAGGCTTTTATTTAAAAAATAGGAAAAATAAATCCAGATAAAAACACGATGTCTATGAGATTGTTATAGCAGCTCTAATTACAATGAATTCAATGGTTTTAATTTTGTTTTATTATGAGTGTAATGCTCCCAGTATTTCAGAAGCCAGGGGTCTATTTATAATGATCTTGGCCTCTCTAAACAAATTCTTAGCAGGAAGACTAAAGCCAGAAAACCAGAGATTCAAATTATACCACCCAGAATGCCAATGTACTTTTCTTTTTTATTTCCCAAAGCATCATAAGACTAAGAATTTAGAAAGACCAGCTAAAGATATGCTTATTCTTGACTTTTTAAATATGTAAAATGAAAAACTTTTGATTTCCATTCCTTGATTTCTTGAATCACATCTGTAGAAAGCTGTACTAAAAGTATTTGAAGCTTGTTTATTTCAAAGAGGAAGGATTACAAAGATTTAAAATTGCACAAAGAAATTCTGACACCGTATGACCTTAACTCTGCATGACACAATAGAGAAGCTCGCTGACTTGAAAAGACGAAACTGTTACGTCTTTTGTTTAAAGATTGAAGGATAAAAGTGCCAGAAACAAAGTCCTGCAGCCAGGGATTAAGCTCAGTGGTTCTGCCACCTGCCTCTTGAGTGCAAGGACCCAAGTTCGATCCCCGGTACCAAAAAGAAAAAAGGTACTGCAAATTAACCTGCTACCTATAAATCTCAGGTGGTGAAGGAAACAAAGTTCTGGTTACTGGAGATTTTACTCTTATTCCTGAGTAAAACTAACTACAGAACTTTTCCACTGAGTCTTAGGGAGTATTGGGGGCTTCATGCATCTGTGGCATTCGGCTCTTTTGCACACTGAAGCGAGTACACAAACTCTGGAACTTGAGTAGTGTTTCCTCATTTCCATTTCAACTATTGAACCCGTACCAAACCTTTCTGTCTGTTTATTATTACCCAGATTAAAGCTATGAAGCTCAGAACATTTCCACTATTAAAGAAGTCTTTCTTAACAGTATGAAAAATGTCCTTAGGCTGAATATTTCTAGTTTCATCTCATGCAAAAAAGAAATTCTGAACTGATTAACTCCACTGTTTTCAATTCAGGAATGATAAACTGGCCAATATTCTATTTACCAGCCACTGAAAGTACAAATGCCCCCTGCTTAGATGGCATAAAACTTATAAAGCACAGCTCCCACTTAGGCTCCCAGGTTCCTCGTGACTGCTCTCACTGAGAACCAGGACAGACGCCAGCAAAAATTCAAGGTCAGTGAAATGCCTCCCTGGAACCCCTGGATCCTTTCACAGGGTTTCTGTGCTTCAGAGTTCCTCATGTTCCTCCATGACCTCCTGCTAGGATTCCTCTGAGATTTCCTTTGTTTTGAAGGTCAGTTTCTGCGGAGGGAAATGCTTAACAAAACGACATAAATTAGAAGTGGTATTTCAAGTATTTCAATCTGCTTGGTCAACTTCCACTTTAGGCTGCCGCTACCTCTATCTTGTGATGGAGACAACTATAAATCAGCCTTTCCTCTACAGCGATGAGGCAAATTTGATTTAAAGATGCTTCAGGGGGCCTGGAATGTAGCTCAGCGGTGACCCGCCTGCCTGGGAGGCTCAAGGTCCTGAGTTCAATTCCTGTTACAGAAAATAAATAACAAACAAATAAAGATGCCTCAGATTGACCATCTACCTCCAACATGACATGAAAATGCTATCTTTTACTGTTTGGCATTTGTTCTTTATGGATACCTTCTTTGTAAAACTGAAATCATTTTCTTCAACTTCTCTGCCTATCCTAGCCTTGATATATTATTTCTTTGCATTTGCATCTTGGTATTAACACTTAACCCTCCAAATCTTTAAATTTGTGTTATTTTTACAGTTTTCACACATTCAAATAACCTTGTAAAATTATATTAAAAGACAATCACCATTCCTTCATAGAGTGAGAACCACAAAAATTATTTATTTTGAAGTAATTTTCCAAAATTCTGTCCTTTTAAAATTTTAACACTTGTCAAAATCTCAATAAATTTAGAAGTCTCATTAATAATGACAATATTTTCTATCCATTAAAAATATTCTAGTGAATTACTAAATTTTTTTATCTAATAATAATCTCTTATTTAAACAAAACTGTATTCTTTAAATGTGTATGTAGTACACTTATGCAAATTATTTCTACATGAGTAAACAAAATTCAGCAGTGTTACTTTGCTTTTACTATTTCAAATATTTTCAGTATGTTCCAGAATAGGAATGCAGTTTTAGCTTTTAAAAATAAAAACATAAAGATAAGAAAAGGAATTTTATATTTTTCTTTTAGGACCTGGCAAGAGTATAACCACAAATACCCATGACTAATGATTATTTTATTTACCAAAGTCATGTGGTAAAATCTGTGATCTGTACAATCATATACAAGAGACGCAATACCGATTTTTCCTACTTGGAAGAAAGAAAAAAATATTTCACTATAGTAATTGCTACGTGTAATTTTAAAAACTGTTATTTAGATATGACTTTTTGTCTTTACTAAATTATCTTGACTGTTCACCGTAGGGATTTCTAGAAAAGACTTACCAAATTATTAATAGCAGACAGTTACCACGAATGACTTTCTGAATACCTTACCTAAAATATCCTGGCTCTGCCCCTTGCACCTATGTGAAGTTGTGGTATCATAACAGTTCCCCACCGTTACTCAAGCTCCCACCCTACTTCCTTTCTTGCCTGTCCCCATTTCCCTCTGAAATGGAACTTCAGAATCTCAATAAATCCCAGTCTTGCCTCCCAACAATGAGGCCTCACAGAAGCTGTGTTCAGATGATGCAGTGGTCAGCAAGCTCAGCTTTGTCCTTCCTGCCCTCACTGGCGATATTTCAGCAGCTGACGTTCAACATAAATGTGACTGAAAACACTCCCCACTTCTGCATCCCAGAATACAACTATTTCTAAGCTAAACACAACTTTGGTGGACTTAGGACTTTAAATTGATTGGAAAATATACTTTGGGGAGGTTCTTTTTGGGACTACACAAAATAACCATATGTCACAGCCTAACACTTTGAAATGGCTACCTAAATGACATTGTACCAATGAATTCACAGAAGAAGATGCAATCTTACTCATGTTACCAAAGTAGTTACAGGATTTTTTTCCCCAAATCATTTTAAAGGTCTATTTTCTGTGCTTCACTTAGAATTTATGGAGTTCTACCACTAAATAAAAGTGATCGGGAAAGCTATTCACTACCATGTTGAATGGCGTTGGAAAAATGGTGTGTGAATTGCCCATTACTGATTCCTTTGGAAAGTGCCATGATTAATGCAATGTGGTAAGATCTTTCTGAGATTTAGATCCAGGACTACATTCCTAACTCATACCAGTGGATACTCCCCATTCTCGCAGTGTTGCCTTCATATCAACCCTCATACATCACTGCTCGCCAGCAGGGATACAACCGGATTTAGTTTCTTCTTCTGGAGGTCCTTTGTTTTTAAGGATTTGACCTGTGTCTTCTACATAGGAAATGAACAAAAAGTATTTTGCAGAGGCCAGTTAAAGGGATAAAGAAGAGGAAAGTAAGTGGTGAGAGTAAGGCTTGGGGAGGCGGGGCGATGTACAAGTAGAGAAACAAATGACAAACAGCTCCTGGGATTTCTGAGTTTCCACCAAAGGATAAAGGAGATGGGGAAGCACACACACTGCTAAGTTCAGTCAAGTCAAATTGGAAGTCAAAGAGGGCCAAAGCTTGTGCTTTGCTGTTTAGAATCTTTTAGGTCATGGTCAAATCTGCTCCTAGACACACACATACCACACACACGTACAATCGTGATACGATTACCAATTAATAACTTGCCGAGTAGTAAGTTTCAATTAAGGATGACTAGCTCACTTAGGCAGCACATATCAATTAAGGATAACTATATTTTTTCTGTGAAATAAACTTTGTACTGATGTTCAGCTATGCAAATTTATTATTTATTAGTGGCCTGTTCTTATGGTATTCTGTTACCACAGTTTGGACAACTATCTCCTGAAGTCCCACATGTTAAAGGCTTGGTTCTTAGCCTGTGGTGCCCTTGAGAGGTGGCAGAGCCTTTAAGGGGTTCAGCCCAGTGGGTGGAAGTTAGGTCACTAGGGTGTGGCCTTCTCAGATGTGTTGGGACCCAGCCCCTCCCTCACACCCTCTCTTCACGCTCTGCTGCCACGAGGTGAGTATTTTCCTCCCCCGTGCACCCCACACAGGTCAACAGCCTCGCCGGAGGCCCAAAGCAATGGAGCCCAGCAAAGAGGAACTGCCACCCCCAAAACTAAATCAAATCTTTCCTCCTCATGAATTCACTTATCTCTGTTGGTTTTTTTACAGTAACATCTAAGTAAACTCCTACCATCATTTGTTTTGAATTTTGACTTAATGATTTATCCCAGGAGCAAATACCTTCCTCCAAGTACTCTTCACCTTCAAGTCACGGGAGGACACATGCCTCAAGGTATTTTAAAGTAGGTAGATTGTTTTGTACATGACCTTTTTTCCTGATCTAAAAAAAAACAAACAAACAGTATTTTCCAAATGACTTCTTTAATTAGAGAAGTGTGCATATTTTCACAAAGATAACTGGTCCATGAGAAAGTTTGAAAGAGATATCACAATATGAAGTTTGGAGAAAATTGCAGATTATCTATGTGAAAATCTTTTAACAAATTTCTGGAAAGAAATACTGGCAATGATTTTAGAAGATTCTTAAAATTTTTCTGAAAACATCAGCTGATGTTTCTTTGAATTCACAAGCCTGTCATGTTGAAAACTAGACTTTTATCTATTTGTGTGTGCATGTGTATGTGCACATATTTGTGTGTGTGTGTGTGTGTGTTTGTGTTATTGGAGACCAAACCAAGGCTTCCACACAGGGCTGCATTCTCAGTACTTTTTTTTATTTTGAGACAGAGTATTACTAATTTGCTAAGTTTCCTAAGCTAGGCTTGAACTTGCAATCGGCCTTGTACAGTGGTAGGATTACAGGTGTGCATCACAACATTCAACTAATTTTACCTACCTTTAGTCTAAATGTGATTCTTAAATTAGGTAACAACAACAAAATCCTATGTCAAGTAACTTACATGCCTGTTGATTGTTTTTTAAAAAATACAATTTGACCAATTTTTACTTAATTGCTTGAAGGCAGAACATATAGGCGATGTTGACTTGCATGGAACTGTTAGAGGAAGGAGATGTTGGATCGAGCTAAAGTGCAATGGTATGGAATATGTTAAATGTCAAATATAGCCCACTAAATATCACAAGCTCTCAGTATATGAAAATAGGGTAAAATATTGCCTATAATGTGCCAATCCCTGTGTGCCTATTTTGTTGTGTACTTCTCAGGTTTTGAGGAAAATATCAATCTTATTACCTTCACTCTGTCCATGAGGAACTGAAGCACTGAGAAGTCAGCCTAGTAACCTTTGGACAAACAATATGTTAATGGGTTTGGTATCCAGAAGTCTTTCGCAGAAGTTCAGGTCCTCAAGTGTTTTGTTTTCATTGTTATCATTAATACAATGCCCTAGAGTGAAATGGAATGAAATCTATAAAAATCCATTTCAAAGAAAAAATTGTAGAGAGAGGGAAAGCCAAAATATGCACATAAGCATCTGTCACTTTCTTGGGTTTTAGTTTTACTAAAGCTGAGTCAAATGAGATAGCTGACATTTGACACATACGCTGACAATTTACTATGCATCCTGACTCTCCTACTTACTAGTTGGTTAAACTACCACATCAGTCTGAAGTTTAAGGTGTCATACTTTAAAATATTCACCTACTGGGGTTATTGTGAGGGTGAAATTAGTTGATACGTTAAAAATGCTTGGCCATGGAGTGATAGCTCAGTGGTACAGCATTTGACTGAGAAATGCGTGGCCAAAAATCTGCATTCCTGAATGATTATTGTGGTAGGAGTGGTAGGAGGGATTGTGTTCTTTCACTCACTCTCTGTTCTTTTTCACTCTATTCTCAAAGGATAAAAGGAGGGAACACATTGGAAGTTCCTTGAATGATCCAATAGCTTTGGACTCTGAGAGATCAATGTCCTGATTGTAAATACAGGCCCAAAGGAACATGTTCAAAGGTCCTGTGGCCTGGGAAATAATTTTTTTTTTTTCCTTACTTGGGATCGAACTCCGGACCTTGCACTTTTGAAGCAGGTGGTGGAACCACTGAGCTAAATCCCTGGCCCAGGAAATGATTCATATTGAAAAAGCAGATAATCTTGTCTGAAGAAAGAAAGGGAACAAGTGACAGAGGAGGCAGAAAGAATCATTTTACACAGTCTAAGCAGCTACTTGAAAGAGGATTCTATTTATCCTAAGAATGCACAAAGTCATCAGAAGAGGTTTACCCGGAAAGGTATATGAACGCTAAGAAGTTTCCATGGGAGGTGAGTGGACACCTTGAGGAGCTGCCTCACGTTACTTAGTAAACTCTTCCCCCTGCTGTGGATTCCATAGTAAACGTCGCCGTCCTCACTGTAGCCCCATTTCTGTTTAAATTAATTATCCAGAGTCATGGCGATCCTCACAATGGCTTTCCTCATAAAATACACTAACAGTTTTATAAGACCCTGCATTTCACTGGACTTAATAAAAATCAGACAATCTCATAAACAGAAGTCCTTGGAAGAGAGATTAAAAATTGTAAATTAGAGAATAAATGTGAATGTTGTGTCCAAATGTACTCATTGGGTATAAATAATTAAAAACATTTTGTGAAAAGGTTAAATGGCTTTTTTACTGCTTGACCTATTTTAAAAGTCAAGTGTAACTTTTATTTATTGCATAAACACTACTGAATTTATGAAGTTCCTTTTGTATAGTTTTTATAGGTGACGCCGTAAAGGCTAAATTAGGTTTTGCAATATAATTTAATTATAGAAGCTGGTACTAAAATCATCATTTCAACTTGCAAGAGAACATGTTGTATAGTTTATAAGGGAGTTTGAATTGTAGCAGATGTACACTGCAATGCTGGCATTCACGCGTCATTTCTAGAATCTCAGTTTACTTAGCTGTTAATGAAGGTAAAATCAGCCATTTTTGAATTTGACGTTGGAGTAAATGACATGTTAAATGTCCAGTGTGGCACCCAGCACACAACAGGAATTAGATAT
The DNA here is from genome assembly GCF_012274545.1 of Fukomys damarensis. NCBI lineage: Eukaryota > Metazoa > Chordata > Mammalia > Rodentia > Bathyergidae > Fukomys > Fukomys damarensis. Next base: position 66,769,174 of record NW_022900926.1, on the reverse strand, counting down.
AATTACAGATTGATGAGCAGATGTAAAACTAAATTTGTGCTTGAGACCTTATTTTAATGAGGGATCCTTTAGAGCAAGCAATGTGGTCCATGATTATACTCAAGATTTGAAGGAGCTATCACAGAAATAGTAAGAAAGTAGTTTTGGAGTGGGCAGGATGAGAGGAGGTAAGATTTCTGAGCGTATTTTCTCATCTGAGATTTCTTTGTTGTTTGAAAAGAAAAGAATAATATTGAAAATTCACATGATTTACAAGTGTTATAATATCTTTGAAATTATAACAATCTCATCCGATGCAACTCTTTTTGTTTAATTGATCCATTTTATATATACATAATGATCACATTTATAATGGGGAATTCAAACCTGAACATGATATATCTTGCTTCTTTTTTATTTCCCCTCCCATCCTTTCAACCCCTCTTTACCTCCTTATTTACAAAAGCTTTGATTCCATTTTCCCCTTCTATTCTTCTTTTTTTCTTGTTCCCTCCTTCCTTTCCTGCTCTCCCCTCCCTTGATCCCCTTCTAATTTAAATACTTTCTTCCCATTTCCCAATATCTGTCATACATTTTGGTCCTTATTATAGTTTTTGTTTTTCACACCAGAGAAACAGTGTGGTATTTAAACATGTGTATCCAATATATTTCCCTTAAGAGTATGGTCTCAAGGTGCATCCATTTAGCTAGAAATATCTCAAGATTATCCTTTTTATGACATTGTATAGACAAACCACATCTTCTTCATTCATAGGTTGATGGGCATTTGTGTTGTTTCCAAATCTTAGCTATTACAAACTGTGCCACTATAAACATGGGTATGCAAATATTGCTATGGTATGAGGCTTTTAATTATCTTTGGAACCATACCAAGAAGGGGAATAGTTGGTTCAAATAGAACCACCAGTTTTAGCTTTTTGAGGAATCTCCACACTGATTTTCACAATGGCTGTACCAGTCCTACACTCCCACCAAAGTGGAGAAGAGTTCCTTTTTTCCCACAGTCCCACAAGCATTTGATAGTGGTTCATTTCTTAACAATAGCTATTCTTTCTGAAATGAGATGAGTTTCTTTCTGGAATGAGTTGTTTTAATTTGCATTTCACAAATGATGAGTAATATTAAATATTTTTATACATTTATTTTCCATTTCTAGTTTTTCATCTGAGAAGTACTTCTGTTTTATCTACCCATTTTTGGATTGGATCCTTAATTTGGGGATCTGATTTTTTTTTTAAGTTCTTTAAGTATCCTAGATATTAGTTCTTCGTGTGGGGAACAGCTAGTAAAAACTTTTTCCCACTCTGTGGATTATTTCTTCACTTTGTTGATGATTTCCCTTGCTGTACAAAAGTTTTTTTAATAAGATAAGTTTGCAGTTGTTGATTCTTTGTGACAGTTCCTATGTGATCAGGATTTTCTTCATAAAGTCTTTGCCTACACCAACATTTTTATATGTTTCTTCTAGCAGATTTAGTGTTTCTCTTTTAATATTTAGATCTTTGATCTATTTAGATTTTAATTTAGTACATAGTGAGAGACATGAGTCTAGTTTTAATCTTTAGCATGTGGAAACCCAGTTTTCTCAGCACTATTTATTGAAGAGGCTATCTTCCAGTTTGGCTCCTTTGTCAAAGATAAGGTGACTTAGTATGTCTGGAATTGTTTCTGCATCTAAATAAACTGTTCCATTCAACCATTCATCTGGTTTATTTTATATTTTTATATTTTTTCCCATTGCCATGTAGTTTTTGTCATTGTAGCTTTGAAATCTAATTTCAAGTCATATTTGCAATGATCTTGACTTTGTTTCCTAGGATGGCTTTTGCTATTCTAGACCTCTTCTGGTTCTAAATAAATTTTAGGATTATTTTTCTCTTATTCTGTGATATATGCTATTAATATTTTTATTGGAATTGCATTAAATCTGTATAAAAATTTTGGAATTATGGCCATTGTCATTATATTGGTTCTTCTTCCCAACAAAAAGAGATTTCATCTCCTTTTTCAGAGTACTATCGATTTCATTGTAATGATCTTTTATTTTCTTTATCAGATTGATGCCTAGGTATTTAACTTTTTTGATTCTATTTTGAAAGATGTTGTTTCCTTAATTTATATCTCACTGAGTTTCTTATTTGTATCCAGAAAGGCTATTGATATTTCAATGTAGACTTTGTATCCAGCTATGCTACTGAATTCAGTTAGTAAATCTAGGGGTCTTTTGGTGGAATTTTGGGGATGATCTATGCAGAGTAACATGTCATCCATAAATAATGATAATTTAATTTCTTCCTTTCATATTTTTATTCCTTTTATTTATTTCTCTTGTGTAGTTGCTGTAGCTAATGTTTTCAGAACTGTCTTGATTAAGACTGGTGACAGTGGACAACCTTCTCATATTTCTGATTTTGGAGTGAAAGCTTTCAGTGCTTGTCCGTCTAATAAGATGTTGGCTATTGGTTTGTCATACATAGCTTTCATCAGATGGAGATAAAAACCATCTATCCCAATTTTCTACAAGATTTTTATCATTAATGTATGTTAGACCTTGTTAAATGCTTTTTCTGCATCTATTGAGATGATCGTGTGGTTTTTCTCTTTGGCTTTTTTAATACGATGAATTACATTTATTGATTTGCATATGTTGAACCACCCTGGCATCTCTGGCATGCATTCTTCTTGGTCATGGTGTATAATCTTCTTGTTGATTTGCTGCATTCTGTTTGCCAGCCAGTATCTTATTGTAATTTTTGCATCTATGTTTCTTAGAGTTTGGCCTCTATTTTGCTTCTTTAGTTGGATCTTTCTCTAGTTTTGGTACAAAGGTAATGCTTATTTCCAGGAATGAATTTTGGAGTACTAGTTCCCTTTCAATTTCATTAAAGAGTTTGAAGAGTAGCAGCATTAGGTCTTCTCTAAATTTCTTGTAGAATTCAATAGTGAATTCCACAGGGCCTGGGCTTTTAATTACATCTTCAATTTCATTGAGTGATATTGGGGGTTTTTTTAGCATATTTATATCTTATTGACTCTGCTTTGATAATTCATATGTATCTAGGGATCTGTCCATTTCTTCTGTGTTTTCCATCTTACTGAACACATGTTCTCAAAGTCAGCATTGATTGCTGAAGGATCTGTTGTGATTTCATCCTTTACTTTCCTCATTGCATAGATTTGAGTCTTTTCCTTTTTTGATAAGATTGAATAATGTTGTCAATGTATTTAATCTTTCAAAGAACCAACATTTTGATTTATTTGGTTTTTGTAGTCTCATTTCCATTAATTTCTGCTGATATTTATTATTCTTTTAAAATTCTATTTTATTTTTTTTTGTATGCAGCCTGTTGTTTGATCTTGCTTCTTGATTTATTTTGCCAGTCTGTTTCTTTTGCTTGGTGAATTGAGACCATGCACATTAATTGTTATAATGGAAAGGTATTGACTTATCCTTGTCATGTTATATTCTTGCTGCTGGGTTCCTTTTTCTCCCCTTTTGTTTAATTATTTGTCTTTCCTCTTGGATTCATTTTGTTGGGTTTCATGGAGTTATAATCTTCACCATCTCCTTCTAGAGTGTCCTTCAGAACATTTTGGAGTGCTGGGTTCTTGGTCATTAATTTCTTCAGGTATTCTTTGTCATGGAAGTATCTTATTTTGAAATATGGTTGAAGGGGTAAATCAATCTGAATTGGAGGTTCTTTTCTTCTAGGGCTTGAAAAACTCCACTGCAAGATTCCTTGACTTCAGGATTTGTATAGAGGAATCTGTGATTATGATGGGCTTCCTTTTATAGATGAACTGTTTTTCTCTAATGGCTTTTAATATTCGGTTCTTGTGTTGAATTTCTGGAATCTTGACTATTATATGTGTTGGTGTAGAGTCATTGCTTTTTTTTTTCCATCATGGCTGATTGGAGTTATATATACCTCACTTACCTACATATCAAATTCCTTTTTCATACTTAGGAATTTTTCTACCATTACTTCTGTGAACAGGTTTTTTATGTTGTTTGTGCCATTGCCTGCTTTTTCGTTGACTCTGATTTTATGTTATTCTTCTTTGCATATCTAGCAGCTGTTGGAATGATATTTTTATGGTCTCTGGTTATTTTTAAGAAATCTTTCTTTCATGTTTGCTAACTGCAATCCTGCCTTCTATGTCTGATACTCTGTCCTCATACTGGCTCATTCTGCTGCATATACATGCAATAGAATTTTTAATCTCCTGGATATCATTTGAATCTGTTTCATGGATTCTATTTCTTTTCTATGTTGAGAGCTCATGGTTCCCATCATTTTCCTAAGCTCCTCTATTTTTGAAATCTGTATTTACTCTTAATTCACTAACCATGACTTTCACTATGATCACCTTTCCTGTAATTATTTGAGAAATGATTTTTTGTAGAGCCTCATTCATGTGCTTTGTTACTTCCCCCATTGCCACTTCAGAGAATCCAGGTAGGTAGCTTTCAAATTCTTCCACTTCATTGCCCCTTGGGTTTGCTTTTTGTGATCTGGACGTCTGGGGTTTTATCTTACTTAAATGTCTTCTCATTTTCTACTTTATTTAGCTTAATATCTGGATTAATGCTTGTAAATTGCTTATAGCAGGTAGTTTTATTGCTAATATTTAGAACCTTTAGGAAATGACTACTTCTCAGAGATATCTTCCAGATTTAGCTGGCTTTTGGGTTTTGAGTCTGTTGCAAGACCCCACCTCTTCATTTTATCTGTGATGAGAAGTTTCTGCCTTTTTGGCCTAGTCCCTGGTCTTTTGACACTGGCATATATTATTGTTTATGACCCTTACACAATCACAGTCTTGGCACACCAGGAAAAACAACTGATTAGATCAATTATGTCACCTTGGCTAAAATAATACAATCAGCAATAATAATACCATCAAACCTAGCCTAAAAAATGACAAACTGTGGTAAGTATTGATTTGCAAACTTTAACTGTATGAATTATATTTGTGGTCACATAGCAAAACCTAAAATGAACCAGAAAATTGTATATAGTAAATATGTCCTTAATATGGAAATTTTAACCTCAGGGGAGAAAATTTAAAGGAGGTTATGAGGGAAATAGAGAAATAGAAAAGAGGAAGAAATTAAAAGCAAGGCTGGAAGACAAAGGAAGATTATGTGAACTTTAGGAAATTAGTGAAGAAGACAGGAGAGAAAGGAATAAGGAATAAATAAAAACAAGAACAGAACAATAATGAAAATAATAGAAACTACATTCACACTGATATAAAAGAAAACCAAACTCTGAAGAAAAACAAACAACAACAACAAAAAAATAAAATAAAAATGAGAAAAATATGTCCATTTAAGTGTGGGTCTCTGCTGCAACTGGTAGACAGGGTGGCCAGACAGAGTCCAGATCCATGTTGTTTAATCCTGGCAAGCCAGCCATAGATTTATGGCTACCCTTTAAATTTCACCTAGTGGATAAGCTCAGGAAGCCTGCCCCTTAAATTTCACTGAAGTTCAGGATGGTTTTTGGCTGTGAATCTGGTTTGTTCAGCCTGCAACCCTCCATATGCCTCCTTCCATCTTGAACTTAGCTCCTTTGACCTCCTTCCAGTTTTAATTTCATTAAAATGTACCCTGGCACTGGGAGCCACTAGTTGGAGTCAGCTTGCACCTGCTCTTAGTTCTAAACTCTGTTAGCCCCTCTCCAAGATGGCTACCAGTCAATCACCCTCTTCGGGGGAACATCTGAAACTGAATGATTCACTAGCCACTGCAGTCTTCTGTGTCCACCCTTCCATTTCATTCGTGTATTTCTCTGTGGAAACCTCTGGGGTCAGCAGTAGTCATCATGTGTCTGAAGATTCAAGCCATTCCTTCCACATCATGAAATAAAGATTTACTCACTGAGAGCCAAATATCTTACTTTGTCACTGATGGAATGGGGAGGCTCTCTGGGGCCCAAAGACCTTCTGTGGTTACAGTAATTGTTCCTGAAGTGTAGGTCTTGAAAACCAAAATTCTCTTTTTCCATAGCCTGCTTCTCAATGCCTAGCAGCATGTACAGGTCCATCTGTAAGAGCTCCTTGGTCACTACTTTGTCTCCAGCCCTGACTGGATTTATACCTGAGGCAACTCTTTAAGAATTTCTGTAATGATTTAATGAGGAGATCAAAAAGTGTTTAATGGTAGCAAGAAAACATAGAATTGTATGCTGACTTTTAAAAGGGCAATGGAGTTGCTGTTGATTTTTCTAACATTTAGAGACAAAATGTAAGGCCAAACAAAAGGGTTAAGGTGATTCAAAACCAGTGGATTAATTTACTTTTAGTCAATTATAATTAATACCATATCAAAGGTGTTTATATTGCTGCTATCATCCATATGCATTAACACTAGGTTAATGTATGAACCATGAACCAATTGATAGCTTGCATAAATTTCCACTGCTGTCAGATAGGAAAGTCCATTGTCCTTACTTGCTGGGAATAACCTTTGATCTTCAAATCAACATTGAAAATAATTACTGACTTTGGAAAACCCAGGATTAAACATTTCAGTGCTGATTAGCTGCACAGCTGGAGACAGATGTGCAATTTTCTCTGCACAGATCCTGAAGGATCATCCCTGAGCATTTATATCATGCTCGTCATTCGTTTATCATAGGCCAAATGTTTTTCTTTGCAAACCTGTGTAAAACATTCTCAGAATTTCAAACAATAACAAATCAGGGCTGCATATGGCCAAAATATAAAAAGGAAATTTCCCATGTGTCCAAATCAAACAGTTGTGTTATCAGTAAATGAGGGCTAAAGATTGTACATGTACACAGAGATGCACATTAATATAAATTTTCAGGAATTTGTGCAACAAAGAGTTATATTCTGAGAATGTGTCAAATTTTTCATCAGGAAGCAAATAAATATATATTTTTATCCCCTGGGAAAAGTAAAAATATTTGTAAAATGTTGGTTTGTGAACATAATTTTTATGAAGTTTGAGTTTTCTCTATTATATATGGCAATATATTTAGGAAGATAATGCATAACATTAAATACCTCCTATAAAATTATGTGTTTATCATTGATAATTTCAAATGCTATTGCTTTAGTTAAGAACATTTGTTCATTCAAATAATATTATTTAGAGTATTAAGTCTTAGATAAAGGGCTAGTGTCAGTTCTAGCCGTCAAGTACATTTTTTTTTTTTTTTTTTTTTTTTTTTTTTTTTTTGCAGTACTGGGTATGGGACCCAGGGCTTTGGCACTGAACATTATTCCCACACCTTATCTTATTTTTTTCTTTTGAAGCAAGGTATTGCTCTCTTTAAGTTATTCAAACTACACTTGCAATTTTCCTGCCTTAGCTTCCCAGAGTGCTGGAGGTACAGGCATGTTAGGACCTCCACTCTAAGGACACAGTTTGAACCCGACAACCCATGACTCTCCAGGCTCAGATCAACAAATACAGACAGTTAAATACTACAGAGAAATGACAGGCAATGCATGACCAAAGAAACACATTAATTCCAAATAGTGATTGATAATTACAAAACAATGAGACAGAATAATGTGACTACTGTGAGTGACAAGGATGGTGAGCAGCCAGCATTAGATGGGGTTCATGGGCAGGGAGCATGTCCCTAAACTGGTGTCTTTTAATGTAAGGTTTAATGATGAGAAAGAATCAACCAATCTCAGGAAAACCTGGGATTAAAAGCTGAGGAGAATGAGCAGCAAGCTCAAAGATCAGGGGAAATGAGCTTCTAGTTTTACAGGAAGACAAAACTGGCGGGGCAGGACAAATGAGTTGTCTCACTAAGAATTACAGGCCATAGCATGCAGCTCCATTCAATTTCAAACATAATTTTTTATTCTTTCTCAATATATTTTGTTTTCATTTTTTTTACTAGTACATATTTGCCATACATAATGATCACTTATCATGGGGAACTTGTACTTCTGCATAATATACCTCAGGTCTTTTTTTCCCATTCCCCTGCCTTCTCTTCTCTCTATTTACAAAAGCTCTATTTCCACTTTCCTTCAGTTCTCTTTCCTTAAAAACAACAACAACAACAACAGCAAAAGCCTTTTCCCTTCTTTCCCTCCCCTCTCCTCTCTGCTCCTTTTTCCACTTGAACAAATTGTTTCTACTCCCAATATGTATACTCCATTTTGCTCCTTATTTACACTTCAGAATTCTTTAAGCATGTTTTGAGTCCTTTTCCACACAAAGAGCACTGATCATAGAAATATAAGAATGTTTTATCTTTCCAATGAGCAGGAAAAAAACTATTTTAAGAACTTAACAATTTTAAAATTTTTATAATTTTAACAATTTTAAAAAACATTTTTGAAAAGTCATTTTGGAACTCTGTGTGTGTGTGTGTGTGTGTGTGTGTGTGTGTGTGTGTTCCAGCCAAATATTTTTTGCCTGTCTCCTTACACTGTTCTTAAACACACAGCTAAAAGGGAAATTTCAGGTTAAATTTCACAATGGTCAAAAATCTCTTGGGGTTGACTTTAATATTTTATTGAGTTTGGCTCCTGGATGGGCTGACTTGACAGAACTGATTTTATTCAGGTATCACACAGATGTAGACTAAATAAGTTTGCAATATTTCAGGAAACCTGTTGTTTTTATTCCAGTTGTTCACCGAAGTTTAGCACTGGTCTCTCTCCCTGGGGAAACAACCATCTAGAGGTCACCGTTCACTCAAAACTAGCTCATGACTGACATATTATTTTAAGCCTAAGCAATAAATTTCCCAAGAAATTAATAGCATTTTACTAAAGAATTCGTTAAATTATAGTGTTTCATCTTTCTGAAGTGTTTTTATATCTGATTAAAATCTCCTTCATGGTTTACTTAAAAATCTAGAAAACTACACAGAAAAATCCCACATTGATCTTGCCATCCTCACTTAATATTTTGGTTTCCCCCTGCAGTTATTATGTTCTTCTACAATCAATGTACTCTTTAATATCTGTTTACATTTTTTACCTTAGTTTACTGTTCATGTAGTTTTGCATTCTTCTAAGGCAAGAAATTACAATCTATTGATGAACTTCAATATACGTAAAACTAATACCCTACTACCAGATGTTAAAATTTTTAAATATTTTTCCTTTCATAAGAGCAAATTTTACAAATTTCTTAGTACATTTATCTAGGGCCACTTTAAGAATAGATTGAACAAGTTTTAAATGAAAACAATTGCTTAGGTTAGTGGGAATTAAAAGACTCACTTGATGCCAGTAGACATTTCATTTTTTGTCTTAAAACTTAAATAATTTAATTTGGCAATCAACTTGATTATTTTTCTTTGCTTGTTTATTCTGACAAGGTCATTGAATATATAATTAATTTAAATAAGTGCATACATGAGACAAAATGGCTTGGGTTTAATTGTTTTGTTCAGTGTTTTCTTTTCTTTTTATTTCACTTGATATGATCCGGCCTGATTTTCCTGTTTGAATACAAATTAATTCACACATACTAATGCACATATACACAATACCAAATTAGCTCAATTTTCCTGACCTTTTTATTCTCTTAGCTGCATTCAGTGTGCAAACATAAAAACACCTAGGTTTAGTAGGTGACCGAATAATTTACAAGGAGCACAAGGTTGGCCTTCTTAACTTAAGGAAATCTGAGCAGAACTCCCATGGAGGGAGCAGATATTAGATGCTCAATTTTCTCTGCAGATAATGTAGCTCACCAATCAAATAGCTAAATCAGAACACTAAATCTCATAGCTGCATAATCAAGTACCTTGCCAGCTGATTTTCTGATTAGTTTTAACAGTGTGAAACAAAAATAAGTTCAATTATTAGCCATGATTCATTTTTGTCTTGAATAGGATTCAAAAATACAATGTTGATCATTTCTAAAAATTTCTCACATAAAAGGAACTAAGAACACTGTTGAAACACTTTCAGTTATTAACATGTGAAGAAGCCCACCTAATATGCAGGGATAGAGGAGGAAAACGGTCCAGTTTGACCTTTCAGATTAAAAATGTTTTCAAACCAGTGTCAAGATATTTTTAATGTTCATATAGAGATTTCTTTAACTGAAATACTGAATAGTTTCTCTGGTGTGGAAAACTATAGTAGTACACAGGGTCCTGATAAGATAATTAATAATGTGAAATAGGAAGTAAAGGGCTAAAGGTGTAGGGAAAGTAGGAAGTGGGGGGAAAGTAATAAGGGAGAGGAAAAAAATACAAGAAACTGAAAAAATGGAAATAAAGTGTTTTTAAATGGAGGGTGGTGAAGGGAGGGCAGGGACAAGGGGAAAAAATGAGAATCAAGACCTATTATGTAAAGGTACAAGATCCCAATGATGAATGTAACTGTATTGTATACCTAGATTGTACCAATAAACTCAATAAAAACAAAAAAAAGATTCTCTTCTATTGAAAATTATCAGCAATTTGTAAATTTAAAAATCCTTAATTTTTCTGCTTGCTCCTTACTCATGGAATTTCCCTTAGCATGAGCACTAGGGTGGCTTCCAAAAGACACCTTGTTACAGTGGAACATATCTTGAATTATATCCAAAGTTTATTGTTCCTTTTCACTTGACCTTGAAATGAGCCAGTAAAATTTCATTCCTTAGGAATCTCAGATTCTTATCTCCCCTTGGGTGAGTTCCTTGGAAGTAGTGGTCATCAAACAACAGTGTTTTGCCCACAGTGGCCATTTGGGAACATGTGGAGACACTATTGGTCACCACTGCTCAGGAGAAGGGACGTGGGCATCTCCAGGAGAGCATCTGTGACAAATAATTAACCAGTCCAAAATGTTAGACCAAAGGTTGAGAAACTGGGTAAACAAAATGTGTAATTTTGGAACCACCAACCAACATTCTGTTTTGTGGACTAGAAAGCAAACATAGTGGACCTACAAAGAAAGCTACAACTTCCTAGTCCTTGATGCCTTAATCTTGACAGAATAGGTGGCTTTCTACTTTTGGCATCTATAGTATTCTTATGCTAATTCTTATTTAAACAAAGTTTCTTCTACTTTGTCCTACTTTGGGTTTGTGCTTTAAGACGTTCAAGAAAATGTACTTTTAAAAATTCAGTGCATATTAATTACATAAAATAATCATTTTCATTCTGATATCTTCATACATCATATAACATACTTTGATTATATTATTTACCCATTATGGTCTCCTAGCCTACCCATCACTTTGATCCCTTCCTCTTCACTAATTGTCTTCTTTCTATTCTCACTTATTTTTTCCTTAGATTACACATATAAGAGAAAGTATGCAATCTACATTACTGTGGTTATCATAATGATATCCAATTCCATCCATAGGAAAATGCACTTTTTTATATTTTTGGTGAAGTTCTAGTTCTTTTAGTTCTTTATATATGCTAGATATTAGTCCTCTGAAAAATGACTGGCAAATATTTTTCCCATTCTATCCACTGTCTCTTCACTTAGTTGGTTATTATGTGCTGCAAATATATATTAATAAAACTAAAAATTACAAAAAGAAAATCCACCTTTCATTCAGAATCTAAATGAAAAAATACTATTTATTGCACAAGGTAAAAAAAAAAGAAAAAAATTACCACAAGGTACAATTATTTACATTGGGCAGTGGAAAAATGTGAGGAACAATTAAACAATAAGGGAAAATTAAATGTTAAAAAAATGCTTTTGTAATAGATTCAAATTTGTTGAGAGGATGATAGAAATAAAATGAGAAGATTGAAAGAAATGGGTTACCTTTATTCTAGACCAGAGAATTAAACTATCTGAGTGTCAATTATCTCATAAACAAAACTAGGGTTACAAAAATTTCATGTTGGATTTACTTACTTGAAATGAAAGAAAAGCAATCATTTTATGAGCAGTTAGTGGCACAATCCTGACTTGTCCTAAATCAAATAAGTCTGAAGCTTTAAGTACAGATAAAATCATCCATGTGTTTGCTATGAGATCTCTCTTTCATCTTCCTTTCTGTTCTAGAATCACTGTTTCATTTGCTTTTATTAAATAACCATTTTCCTGAGATATGATTTGTATTTCATGAAGTTTACCAATGTAAAGTGTTGAATTAAGTGGCTTTAATTTTCAACATCATTATGCAGCTATCCTTACTAATTCCCACACATGTTTATCAACTTGAAAATAATCCTATACCTCTTATAAATCACTCCCTATTCTCTCTCTCTCTACAGTGGTAGGCACCTACTAATCTATTTTCTGTCCCCATGAGTTTGCCAAATTTGGATATTTCATATAGATGGGATCATATATTACATGACCTTTTGGATTTGGATTCTTTCATTTAGCATCATGTTTTCAAGGTTCATCCATATTGAACTACATGTCATAGCTGTCCCTTTATTTTCCACTTCATTATTCTCTCTGGAGACTGAATACCTCTACTGCTCTGATCCACATGGAGAGAAATCTCTGCTATTATGTCTCAGCCTAACCTCTTGCAGATTCACTCAAAGCAGAAAGAATGATTAAACTCTAGGAATAAAGAGATCTTATTGTATAAAGATTAATAAAGCACATATTTAGACCAATTAACTGAAACTAAAGTGTGAGTAGCCTACGTTGGGTTCTTCCCTGGTATGAATTTATTACAATCAGTGAAACAACACTGGATTATAAAAATAGCTGATTTCAGAAAGCCATGTTGGATACAAATGGAATCAGATTTGGGGGTAAATTTTTGGAACATTTGAGGATGAATGGGTGAGAAGGTAAAATAATATATTATGTACCATACATAACAGTAAGACTAATAAAAATGTTAGATACTAAAAAATATGTGTCTACATAAAACTTTGTCACTTAGCCTAAGAAAAGCTTTTATTTTATTTTATTTTTATTGAGTTTATTGGTACAATCTAGGTATAAAATACAGTTACATTCATCACTGGGATCCTGTACCTTTACATAATAGGTTTTGATTCTCATTTTTTCCCCTTGTGCCTGCCCTCCCTTCACCCCCTCCTCCCCTCCCCATTTACAAACACTTTATTTCCATTTTTTCAGTTTCTCATATTTTTTTCCTCTCCCTTATTACCTTTCTCCCACCCTTCCCACTTTCCCTACACCTTTAGCCCTTTACTTCCTATTTCACATTAATTATCTCATTAGGATCCTGTGTACTATTACAGTTTTTCACCCCAGAGAAACTATTCAGTATTTCAGTTAAAGAAATTTCTGTATGAACATTAAAAATAGGGAATCCTAAAATAAAACTAAAAAGGAAAGTAAAAGAGAAAAGGCAATGATGTAACATTAAAATAATCCTTAATTCTGGAGATGAAAATGGTCCCTGAACATATTAAAATTGCTTCTTGCTCTTACAGTCTTATCTTATTCTTTTTTTTATTATTTAGAGAATATTTTATTAGTTTCTGTAATCAAACCCACATAGATGTGACCTTACATATTTAGGACTATGCGTTACCACTGTACACATGGAAAAAAATAAAAAATAAAAAAAAAATTACCATTTCTAGACCAATATGGCTGTCTATTTCTGTACAATGCCAACTCAACAGAGTAATCTTATCTTATTCTTTTTTTTATTATTTAGAGAATATTTTATTAGTTTCTGTAATCAAACCCACATAGATGTGACCTTACATATTTAGGACTATGCGTTACCACTGTACACATGGAAAAAAATAAAAAATAAAAAAAAAATTACCATTTCTAGACCAATATGGCTGTCTATTTCTGTACAATGCCAACTCAACAGAGTAAATTGGGATTGAACAAAATATATACACATTCAGCACATTCCATTAAAAAAAACAAGACAAAACAAAACAAAACAAAAAACAAAGAAAAGAATAATATCCATAAAACAGCAAAGTTCTGTTGCTGTTGTGGTACCTGGCACCATTTTTTTTTTAGCATCTTAATCATCATCTGGAAAGAGAACATTCTAGAGTAATATCATTAAATATAAAGCACAGTCACTACTACGTATCATAAAGCAGGTACAAGGTATTTTGCATTAACAGAGGTATGATACAGTACCGTCCTACATCAATAATACTAGAATCAGTTTTGGTTTGAAATTTGCTTTGTCTGAAAATAAGATTGCTAACCATGTTTTTTTTCTGGGCTCCTGTCACATGGAGAATTGTTTTCTATCCTTTTACTTTCAGTCTATGGGCTTCTTTTTGCACTAGGTGTGTTTCTTGTATACAACATATTGTTGGATTTTGCTTCTTATTCCATTTTGCCAGTCTATTTCTCTTGATTGGTGAGTTGAGGCCACTGATGTTGCTGGTTATAACTGATATGTACTGACTTATCATTGACATGTTATTGGCCTTTTGTTGACTCTTTTTACTTTTTCACCTTCTTTTAATTTCTTGCCTTGCCTATTTGATTTGCTCTGTTGGGCCTCATGGTGTTTTTGCCTTCATTTTCTTTTTCTAGGATCTTGTTTACAATTGCTTGTAGTGCTGGTTTGGTATTCATGTAGTTTCTCATTTGTTCTTTGTTGTGGAAGTGTCTTATTTCCCCATCCATTTTGAAAGAGAGTTTTGCAGGATATCCTACATCAGTCTAGGTTGGAGGTTGTTCTCTTTTAGTACTTGAAATATCTCATTCCAGGCTCTCCTTGCCCCAAGGGTTTGTGTTGAAAAGTCTGCTGTGATTCTGATGGGCTTTCCTTTGCATGTGATTTGTTTCTTTTCTATTACTGCTTGTAGTATTTTATTCTTCTGTTGGGTTTCTAGGATCTTGATTATTATATGTTTAGGTGTAGTTTTTTTTTTATTGTGGCTAGTTGGGGTCCTACATGGCTCAGTTATCTGAATGTCAAATTCTTCCCCTCTGTTTGGGAAGTTTTCTGTCATTAATTCTGCAAATAGCTTTTTAAAGTCATTTGTATTTTCTCCTGCTACTTATGTTATTCTTCTTTGCATCATCTAGGAGTTGTTGAATTGATTTCTCATGATCTCTTACTGTTTTTAAGAGACCTCTCTTTTTAGCGTCACTGACTGCAATCTTATCTTCTATATCTGAGAGCCTATCTTTGCATTCTTTTATTCTGTTACATACCCTTTCAATGGAGTGTTTGATCTCCTGGATATCTGTTTGTATCTGTTTTATGGGTTCCATTTCTTTCCTATGTTGGGCATTTATTGTTTCCATTTCTTTCTTATGCTGGGCCTTCATGGCTTCTATCATGGTCCTGAGCTCATCTAATTTTTTGTCAGTTTCTGCTCTAGAGTCTCGAATTGCAACTTCCATTTTGCTCACAATCTCTATGGTTATCTGGGAAATTATTTCTGTTTTGAATTTTTCTAGAGCCTGATTGATCTGTTTTGTTACTTCCTGTGCTTTGAGTTCAGGATGTCCTGGTGGTTCACTATTGGCCTTTTCATCCTCATTTGCCCTACTGTTTGCCATTGGTGAAATGGAAGTCTGTCTTTGTGTCTTGCTTAAGTGTTTTCTCATTTTTGTTTTTGTTGTCGGACTATCCTTAGTTTAATCTCTGGGTTATCACCCAAATCTTTCTGATATAGTTGCTCCCTAGCTTCTGTGTCTCTGACGACCCACAGACATTCTCATCTTCATAACATCAGAGAAAGCAGCTCATCAAATCAATCACAATCTTTTATCCCAACTGATACAATCAGCAGCACATTAAGATCAAGCACAACTTGGAAACTGACCACCTGTGGTAGTCACTAGTTTATCACCCTTAAATCATTTGAATTAAATTGAAATCAAGAAGCAGTCCAGAACATGTCTGCAGTGAACAAAATTTCAATATAGTATATTTACCATTTAATGGCTCAGACAGAGCAAGGACGCAAGACCCCTGGTCTCAGTTAGCTGATGGCTGAACCCCATGACGCTGACTGACCTCAGGCTGCAAGGCCCAGATTGAGTTCCCCAACCTTCTGAATGGTTGAACTCCACACCGTTCTACTACAGGTTTCCCATGCCCTTTCTTTAAAGATGTTCAAAGTTGGGAACTCAGAAAAATACCCTTGATGACCACCTCTGCCTCTGTTGAGTGGGTCCAAAAACTGGAACAGTCAGGTCTAAGAGTGCAGGGGGTGGGGCATAGGGGTTTAGGGGTGCCTGCACGTCTATCTTCCTGGCATTGGAGAGATGGCGACTGGGGCTGGAGAAGGCATGGCTCTCCTTCCCCGAGGTAGATCGGGGCCCAGAGAATATCTTAATATCTGCAGAAATTATGAAAGGAATATGAAAAAAATTGCTTGATATGGTTTTAATTAGCAATGAATTATAAAGATTCATTTCCTGTAGTGGGCCAGGGATTTAGCTCAGTGGTTCTGGGGCCTGCCTCACAAGCACAAGGGCCTGAGTTCAATCCTAGGTACCAAAAAAAAAAAAAAAAAAAAATATTTTCCTATAGTAAGTACTGGTAATATCTTTTAAGTTCTTTTTTCCAGGAAAGAAATGGAGTCAAAATGATAACCAAATAAATAGTTTTATTAAACTATCTCATTACTGATTCCAATTTTCTTTTATTCATGGGTACTTCACTCAGTTGATTATTCTGCCTTCATTGTGTAATCCAGAAAATTTTTAAAAACCTCACATATTTAAAAATTAATCTCTCTTTAGCTGAAATTACTTTCAAGAAGATAAAATTTGATTTTTACACAGTGATATTTTAAAATTAAATTGTTAAGTTTTTTGTGTACCTATAATTAATCAAATGCAGTATATGTATAGAGTACTATTCAGCATTAAAGAAGAATGAAATCATGTCATTTGGATGAAAGAGGATAGACTCTGAGATCATTATAGACAAAATAATCCAGACTCAGAAAGACAAGTATCATGTATTTCATTCCTATGTGAAACTTAGGGGGAAAAGAGATGACATACAACTGTAAAGGTGACTTTGGACACGGGGAAGATTGGGGGAGGGGAGAGGGGACAGCAAGGAAGATGATGGGGTGATAGGTATGATCAAAATGTGTTATATACATGTATAAAACTGCCACAATAAAAATAGATACTAAGAAAAGAAATGATTGAATCTTCATTTCAACCTGGTTGTGCTGTCTCAATTTTTTCTGCAGGCATTTGTGAGTTTGAAGCTGATATGTCCAAAAATGGGCAGTGTCAAAATGATGCCCTTTTGTCTTGTACACTGGGAGTGAAACGAGTAATTATTGGAGCTGCAATATGAATGCCACTAGGCCTCCCTGAAGCCAGGAGAGATATAAGAAAATCATGAAGGAAGCCAGCTCTTACATTAAGAATATCATTGACAATACCAACACAGTAGCATTTTTCTCATTTTTGTTTGAAATGGTAACAACAAGCAGGAGCCCAGTGTCCTGGTTCAAGGGGTGGGACATTGCCTGTGATGATGATAGCAATAAAGCAATCATGTGCTTGAAGCTTTGGATTGCATCCTAACATCAATTCACCCAACCAACAAGGCTCTGTGTTTGTTTGTTCCAGATTGTGTACAAAATTAGTGGCACTCCTAGTCCCCTGGGGTCTGAGTGGGGATTGGTGTTCTCATACCCTGCATGGTTGTCATCTTCACTTCAGTCAATGTCACAAAGGAAGTAAAGTTTGCTGAAATGCACCAAGAAGCTTTGAGTGAAGCTCCTCTTAGGGACAACATGGAATGCAGTGACAAAGATGTCAACTGTGTCAACATTATCAGTGACAGCAAAAATGGAAACAGCTGACTTAATGGCTCAGGGGATGATCCTGAACCATCCAGACCCTATCAGGGCTGATTCTTCCCTTTCATTGCACTGTCACACTGCTCCTATTGCTTGTAAGTGTTCTGAGTTGAAAGAAAAGACCGATGACCACTTTGGTAAGAAGCTAGAAGATGATCTTAAATTTCTGCAAACTGGTGACTCTGCAATTGTTGATATGGTTCCTCCAAACTCATGTGTGTTGAGAGCTTCTGGGTCGTGTTCCTGTTCTTGTTCTGAGTTTCTGTAAGTGTCATCAAAAAGACAAGACTATTGAAGCTGCCACGGCACCGAATCTGCCTCAAAAGCTCTGAAAGCTATATGAATGTCATCCCTGATAAGTGTAATTCCATTCTTAATCACTGGTGAAAGAATGATCTCAGAACTGCTTGTCTCAATAGGCCATTTAAGGGTAATAGTAAAAGACTGGCTAATGAAAACAATGAAGTGTTGAGCATCAGTGAGTGTGCACGGATGCCTGGGAGCAGCAGTGTGGTCCAGACCAGCCTGGCTGCATGCAGATTCCAGAGGCTGGGGCAAACCCACCCAGGAAAGAGCTGCAGAGACACAAAAGCTTCTGTCAGTGGCCCACCCCATAGTACCAGTGGTTTGAACCCAGGAATTGGTGTACTGGTAAGCAGCAGAGAAAAGGTGTCTTGGTGGCTTGTTGAGAATTGAAGACCACTGGGTGAGCAAAAAGTTGTCTCAATAAAGGCACAGCAGGCTACATTTGTTGAAATGAGAAGACACAGAAACAAGTCCCCAAACCAGACTTCCAGATCACCTAAGGCAACCCCAAAGGCAAATGAGATGGACCAATCTGATACTCAAACACCTGGACTCCTGAACTTGCAACAAAAGAGGATCTGGAAAAAATGAAGTCACAAATAGTTTCACAGATAAAAGCAGAGATTGTGCCCATAGTACAAGACATGATTAATCAATCTAGAGCAGACACAGATTTAAAAAAAAAAAGAGGATCTGAGAAACATGATGGAATCCCAACATAGGAAACAAATGGAATCCATAAAACAGATGCAAACAAATTTCCAGGAGATTAAAAACTCCATTGATTGTCAGACTTTTCCACCTCATTTCCCTTAGAGCATGCCATTGATGAACTGGAAGTTGGATCTTGCTTAAGTGGTTTCTCATTTTTATTTTAGTTGTTAGGCTGTCCTTGGTTTAATTTCTGGGTTAGAACTTTGATCTTCCTGATATAGCTGCTTTTAGCTTTTGAGTTTCTAATAACTCATAGACATTCTCATTTTCATTAACAATGTGAAATAGGAAGAAAAGGGCTAAAGGTGTAGGGTAAGTGGGAAGGGTAGGGGAAAGGAAATAAGGGAAAAGAAAAAATATGAGAAAATGAAAATATGGAAAGTATTTGTAAATAGGGAGGGGTGAAGGGGGTGAAGGGAGGGCAGGGATATGGGGAAAAAAATGAGAACCAAGACCTGTCATGTAAGGGTATAAGATCCCAATGATGAATGTAACTTTACTGTGTACCTGAAAGCATCAATAAACTCAATGATTAAAAAAAAAACTGAATTGAAAGTTTATGCAACAGAATGAGCCAATGCTAGGACAGAATTTCAGATATAGAAGATAGGATTGCAATTAGTGACCAGAAAAAGAAAAATCTCTTAAAAATAGTAAGGGACCATGAAAGATCAATCCAGCAGCTGCTAGACAATTCAAAGAAGAACATAAGATTGATTGGAGTCAGTGAAGAAACAGGAGAGAGTACAAACAACATATAAAATTATTCATTGAAGTAATGGCAGAAAACTTCCCAAATAGGGGAAAAGAACCTGACATATATATAAGTGAGGCCTAAGGACTCTACCTAGCTGTGATAAAAAAAATCTACACATAGGCATATAATAGTTAAGATTCCAGAAACACAACAGAAGAATAAAGTTCTACAAGCAGTTAGAGAAAAGAAACAAATCATATACAAAGATAAGCCCATCAGAATCACAGCAGACTTCTCAACAAAAATCCACAAGGCAAGAAGAGGGTGAGTGACATATTTCAAGCCCTAAAGGAAAACAACCTCCAACCCAGATTGATGTACCCTGCAGAACTATCTTTCAAAATTGATGGAGAAATAAGATACTTTCATGATAAAGAGCACCTTAGGAACCACAGGAATATCAAAGCAGCACTCCAAAAAAAAATTTAAACAGTATCTAGGAAAAGACAATGAGGATCACAACCCCAGGAAGACCAGCAGAATTAATCCATTGGGCACCACAAAAAATTAAATGCAAAGGGGGATAATTCAACAAAAAAATCGTAATAAGTATAAGCAATACATATCAGTTATAACCATCAATGTTAATGGTCTCAATTCACCAATTAAAAGAAATAGACTTGCAATATGGGTCAAGAAGCAAGATCCAACAGTATGCGGCATACTAGAAACACACTTAATTCAAAAAGAAACTCATAGACTGAAAGTTAAAGGGTGGAAAACAATACTCTGTGTGACATGAACACCAAAAAAAAAACCAAAACAAAACAAAACAAAAAAACGGAGTAGCTATCCTCTTTGCAGATCAAGTGGATTTCAAACCAACACTGATTGAGAGAGACAAAGAAGGATACTACATCCTAGTAAAGGGAACAATACCAGAGGAAGAGATGACAATTAGAAATATAAATGCACCAAACACAAGTGCACCCAACTATATAAAACAAATACTAATGGACATGAAAAAAATCATTTAAACTGTAATACAGTATTAGTGGGAGGCCTTAATACTCCATTGTCACAAATAGATCAACCGCACAAAAATAAACAATGAAATAGTAGAACTCAATTAAGCTCTTGAACAACTGAACTTAACAGATGTTTACAGAGTGTTCCACTCCACAAAATCAGAATACACATTTTTACCTGCACATGCATTATTATCCAAATTAGACCACACACTCATTCATAGAACATGTCTAAGTAAGTGCAGATGAATTGACGTTATCCCTTTTATATTATCAGACCATTGCGCAACGAAATCAGAGATCAATTGCAAGAGAAATTACAAAACTTTCATAAACACATGGAAATTGAACAACACACTTCTGAATAACCAGTCATAGAGGAAATTAAAGAAGAAAACAGACACTTCCTACAATTAAACAAAAATGACAATACAACATATTGGAATCTATGGGAAACAATGAAAGCAGTCTTACAACGGAAATTCATAGCGGTGAATACTCATATTAGGAAAACAGAGTGAACTCAATTACATAACCTGATGCTGAACCTCAAGCTTCTAGAGAAAGAAGAGCAGGTTAAACGCAAGGCTTATCATAGAAGGGAGTAAATTACAAATATCAGGGCAGAAATTAATGTGATGGAGACTAAGAGAACAACACAAAAAATCAGTGAAGCCAAGAGTTGGTTCTTTGAAAGGATAAACAAAATTGACAAACCCTTAGCCAACCTTATCAAAAAAGTAAAGAAAAGGCCCAAATCCATGCAATTAGGAATGAAAAGGGTGAAATTACAATGGACCCAGCAAAAATCCAGAGGATCATCAATACCTACTACAAGAACCCATACACCAGTAAGATGGAAAATACAGAAGAAATGGGCAGATTCCTGGATTTGTATGAATTACCAAAGTTGAATGAAGATAACCTAAAAATTCTAAACAACCCAATATCAATTAATGAAATTGAAAATGTAATAAAAAACTTATCAACTAAGAAAAGTCCGGGTCCTGATGGCTTCACTGCTGAATTCTAGAAAACATTTACAGAGGAACTACTGCCACTTCTGTTTAAATTCTTCAATGAAATTGAAAGTGAAGTAATACTCCAGAATTCATTCCTGTAAGCAAGCATCACCTTGATCCCCAAAGCAGAAAAAGACCCAACCAAAAAAGAGAACTATAGGCCAATCTCACTAATGAACACAGATGCAAAAGTCTTTAATAAGATATTCACAAATAGAATGGCAGGAGCTTATTAAGAAGATCATACACCCAGAGCAAGTGGGATTCCTTCCAGGGATGCAGGGATGATTCAAAATATGGAAATCAATAAATGCAATATACTATATTAATATAGCCAAGGACAAAATCCATATAATCATCTCTATATATTTTGAAAAAGTCCAACACACATTTATGACAAAAACCTTCAAAAAATTGGAATAAACAGTCTCTACCTCAATATGATAAAAGGCATCTATGAAAAAACCAATGGCCAATATCATACTAATTGGTCAAAAAGTGAAATCCTTCACACTAAAATCAGGAGCAAGACGAGGATGTCCACTATCACCACTCCTGTTTGATATAGTTTTGGAAACATTAGCAATAGCATTTAAACAAAAGAAAAATAAAATGAATAATGATAGGAAACAAAGAGTCAAATTGTCATTACTTGCAGATGACGTGATACTCTATTTAGAAGTACCCAAGAACTCCACCAAAAGTCTTCTAGATTTAATGCCAAAATTCAGCAAAGTAGCTGGATACAAGGTTAACACACAAAAATCAGTATTTTTCCTGTATAAGAAAAACAAGCAGAGAGAAGTGGAAGAAACAATCCCTTTCACAATAGCATCCAAAAATCGAAATACCTAGGAATCCACCTAATGAAAGAAATCAAAGACCTCTACTCTGAAAACTACAACACTCTGAAAAAAGAAATTGAAGAGGATATCAGAAAATGGAAAGACATCCCTTGCTCCTGGGTAGGAAGAATGAACATATTTAAAATGGTCATGCTTCCAAAATTGCTATGTAGGTTGAATAGAGTCCCAGTTGAAATCCCAGTAGCATACTTCGTAGACCTTGAGAAAACAAAATTCATTTGGAACAAGAAGAGACCTAGAATAGAAAAGGCAATTCTAGGCAATAAAGACAAGGTGGGGGTATCAAAATCCCAACTTGAAACTATACTACAAGGCTTCTGTGATAAAAACATGGTACTGGCAAAGAAACAAACAGATTAAAAAATGCAGAAACAAGTTTAGCCACATTTAGCCACCTGATCTTTGACAAAGGAGCCAAACACCCTCCCTGGAATAAAGATAGCCTCTTTAATGAATGGTGCTGGAAAGACTGGGTTTCAACTTGCCAAAGATTTTCTCGCTCATCATGAACTAAACTAAAATCAAAATGAATTAAAGATCTAAATATTAAAACAGAAACACTAAATCCGCTGAAAAAGAGGTTAGGCAGAATTCTTGAAGACATTGGTGTAGGAAAAGATTTCATGAACAAAACCTCATTTGCCTATGAACTAGTACAAACAATCAACAACTTGGATCTCTTATTATTAAAAAGCTTCTGCTGGGGATTTAGCTCAGTGGTTCTGCCGCCTGCCTTGCAAGAGCAAGGACTCGAGTTCGATTCCCAGTAAAGGGGGGAAAAAAAAAAAGCTTCTGCACAGCAAGAGAAACAAACAGTAGTGTAAAAAGACAATCCACAATATAGGAAAACTTTTCACCAACTCTTCCTCAGACTAAGGTCTACTTTCTAGAATATATAAAGAACGTAAAAACTCAGACCTTCCAAAATTAAAGACCCAATCCAAAAATGGGCATCTGAAATGAACAGACATTTGTCAGACAAAGAAGTAGAAATAGCAAATAAACATATGAAAAAAATGTTCAACATCACTGGCCATTCGAGAGATGCAAATGAAAACAACACTGAGATTCCACCTCACTGGGGAAAGAATGGCTGTTAGCATGAAATCAACTAATGACAAATGCTGGCAGGGCTGTGGGGAAAAAGGAACCCTGCCCCACTACTGGTGGGAGTGCAGACTGGTGCAACCACTGTGGAAATCAGCATGGAGATACCTCCAGGAACTAGGATTGGAGGTCCCATTTGACCCTGCTCTCCCCCTACTGCATATCTTCCCACCAAAATTAAAAGAATCATACCACAGTGATATATGTACACCCATGTTCATAGCAGCACAATTTATGATAGCTAAAACTTGGAAGCAGCACAATTGCCCATCAAATGAGACTGGATTAAAAAAATGCTTTTTTAAAATAAAATAGAGTAGTACTCAGCCATAAAGAATGAGAAACTAGAGACATTTATAGCTAAATGCATGCACATTGAGGCAATAATCTTAAGTGAAATAAATAGGGCACATATACATAAATACTGATTAGTCTTTCTGGAGTGAGAAACCGAAAGTGTGAATAAGGACTAAACTGTATAATAGATCATTTGAAATAGGAAGAAAAGGTGCAAAGCAGAAGGAGAATTGGGAGGGGTAGGGAAAAAGAAAGAGGGGAATGGAATTAACATGCAAAAAAATGGAAATAGTCTTTGTAGATAGGAAGGGGTGGAGCGATTTAGGGGAGGTCAGGAGAATGGGAAAAAATAAGAACCTAGATGGATTATGTATAGGTGTAAATTTCCCATGATGAATGTCACTACATTGTATACCTTAAATGTACCAATAAAATTAAATAATTTTTAAAAAGTAAGCAATGAATGTCACCCTTACAAAAGGAAAGGAAAATGTGTTGAGAATCTTTTTTTTTTTTTTTGCCTGTTTAGATGAAACAGTGCTTTTTAATGGAAACAAATTGATTGAAAATCTGAGAATTTTGAGACTCAATACCACAGTTTAATTAACAATAACAACAACAGAAGAAATGAACAAATAAGTGGTGGTAGATTTACACACAAGAATGCTATAGATAGCAGTGAAAATGGATTAAGTATAATTATCGGCATCAATAAATCAGAATATCAAAAAGTACAATGGAGCAAAAGAAGTTCCAAATAAAATACACATTATTAATTCTATTTATATAAAGTTCAAAATAAAAATTTACTTTCAAGATTTTAATCTATGAGTAGAGCAAATGAGCTCACTTTTATGGTTCACTGCTTGTGGAGGAGAGCATTCAAAAAGGGCTAGAAGAGTAGATACAGGGTTGTTATAAGGGTCTATTTTTTCACTTTGAGAGTAGCTATAAGATGAATACTTTTTATTTCTTTTAATTTAAGTGTGTACATTTCTATTCACTTTGTCATAAACAGTATGATATAGTTCACATATCTAATAATTACTATTTCTCCAAGCAAACAAGTATGAGGATGTGGGATGTAAGAAATGTGAGGAATTATTCTTTTACACAAAAAGTGCAACTGCTACAAATTTTCAACATTTTCTATAATCATAAATGCCCAACATTTATATGTGGTCAAAGACATATTTTAAGATAGGAAGTGGGAAGCATTTTATTTGATTTTCAAGGAAAATACACTGTGGATAAAATGAGCCATTAAGCAAGAATTTTAAAAATATATTTTAGAAAATTTTTGTTGTAAGATGTGGTCAAAAATAATGTGCCTTACATGGAAAAGTATATATCCACCATATATAAGACCTGTGAAAATGTATGTATGTATGTATGTATGTATGAACAATACTTTTTTGAGGCAGGATCTCACTGTGAGTTCAGGCTGTTCTTGAACTCACTATGTAGCCCAGGCTGGCCTCTAGGTCAAGATCATTCCTAGTTCTGGGATTAAAGGTGATGACATAATATCCATCTTTTAACAAGGGTTAAGCCATTCCAAATGAAGACTGTCAATGGTATTTTTGTACAGCTCTATTAGTAGATTTTAAAAAACATGTTGAAATTATTAAGTGGAATGATTTTAAAAGTTTGCAAGAAAAACAGACTGACATCAAGAAATATGAACATTAATTAGCCAAATTGCACCAAAAATTTGGATCTATTTCTATAGTGAATTATCTTTTCTAGCAAAACAACATCAACATGAAGCTTGGAAAAAAATACTTGAAATCCTAAGATATCTCTGAATTGCTGTATCATACATTATTGGACAAAGATTCTAGGAAGAAAAACATAAATTTCAATGACATTACATTTCTCCATACTATTAGTAATAAAAATGATTTCTACCAGAAATGGACAAAATAAATTTAAATGTCATCAAATATTTCAAATATGTATATTTGAATTTATTTTAAAATTATAAATATAAAAGTTTACCAATTTGTATCACCATTTAAATGTATATTCAGGTATTTTATATAGACA
>NW_022900926.1:66718276-66743350 GCF_012274545.1 Fukomys damarensis | reverse complement strand
TTATGTTTACAGTCTGTTATCCCAATTGTTTTTTCAAAATCAGTTTTATAATGCCTTCTGTTTTGTTCCTGTTAATCGAGAATGCTTCGGCTATTTTTAACTTTTTGTGGGTTCATATAGTTCTCAGAATTTTTTCCTAGTTCAATAAGGAATGATATCAATATTTTAAATAAAGATTGCATTACATCTCAAACCACTTTGGTACTCTGGATACTTTTCTTTCTCACTGAATTTATTGGTACATTTTAGGTATACAGTATAGTTACATTCATCATTGGGATCTGGTAGCTTTACATGACAGGTCTTGGTTCTCATTTTTTCCCCTTGTCCCTGACCTCCATTCACCCCTCCTCCCTTCCCTATCTACAAATACTTTATTTCCATTATTGCATTTTTTCATTTTTTTCTTTTCTCTCATTTCCTTTCCCCTACCCTTCCCACTTTCCCTACACCATTAGCCCTTTTCTTCCTATTTCACATTGTTAATTAACTCATTGGGATCTTATGCACCATTATAGTTTTTCACACCAGAAAAACAATTCGGTATTTACACATGTGTGACTCATTTATTTCACTTAGGAGTATATCCTCAGTATGTAGCCATTTTCCTATGAATGAATCTAATTTCTCATTCTTTATGAATAAGTAGTATTCCATTTTATAGAACAACCACATCTTCTTTATCTAGTCTCCAACTGATGGGCAAATGGGCTGTTTCCAAGTTTTAGCTATTACAAATTGTGCTGCTTGCTATAAACATAGGTGCACATATATCACTGTGATATGATTCTTTTAATTCTTTTGGAAAGATACTCAGTGGAGGGTTGGCTGGATCAAATGGAACCTCTAGTCCCAGCTCCTTGAGATATCTCCATATTGACTTCCAT
This sequence comes from Fukomys damarensis, assembly GCF_012274545.1. Taxonomy (NCBI): domain Eukaryota; kingdom Metazoa; phylum Chordata; class Mammalia; order Rodentia; family Bathyergidae; genus Fukomys; species Fukomys damarensis. The sequence continues at coordinate 66,742,463 of NW_022900926.1, read as the reverse complement.
AGTGGTTGCACCAGTCTGCACTCCCACCCACAATGGAGAAGGGTTCCTTTCTCCCCACAACCCACCAACATTTGTTATTGGTTGATTTCTTGATAGCAGCCATTCTTTGTGAGGTAATGTGAAATCTCACAGTTGTTTTCATCTGCATCTCTCAAATGACCAGTGATGTGGAACATTTTTTCATATATTTACTTGATGCATTTGCTTCATCTGAGAAATGTCTGTTCATTTCAGATGCCCAATTTTGCATTGAGCCTTTATATTTGGGGAGGGGCTGGGGTTTTTTTTCTTTCTTTCTTTTTTTTTTTTTAGTTCTCTATGTGTTCTAGATAATAGTTTCATCTGCATCTCTCAAATGACCAGTGATGTGGAACATTTTTTCATATATTTACTTGATGCATTTGCTTCATCTGAGAAATGTCTGTTCATTTCAGATGCCCAATTTTGCATTGAGCCTTTATATTTGGGGAGGGGCTGGGGTTTTTTTTCTTTCTTTCTTTTTTTTTTTTTAGTTCTCTATGTGTTCTAGATAATAGTCTTTTGTCTGAAGGGCAGTGGGTAAAATTTTTTCCCACATTATAGGTTGTCTTTTAGTTCTGTTGATGGTTTCTTTTGCAGTGCAGAAGCTTTTTAATAAGATGAGATCCCACTTGTTGATCCCTTCCACTAGTTCCTGTGCTACTGAAGATTTGTTCATAAAATCTTTTCCTATGCCAATGTCAAGAGTTCTGCCTAACTTATATTCCAGCAAGGTTAGTGACTCTTTTTTAATATTTAGATCTTTAATTCACTTGGATTTTAGTTTAGTGCATGGTGAAAGATAAGGGATCTAGTTTTAATCTTTGGCAGGTTGAAATCCAGTTTTTCCAGCTGCATTTATTAAAGAGGCTATCTTTCCTCCAGTGATGATGATTGGCTCCTTTGTCAAAAATGAGGTAGCTGAGTACATCTGGAGTTGTTTTTGTATCTTCCAATCTATTCCACTGATCCTCATGTCTGTTTCTTTTTCAGTACCATGCTGTTTTTAATCACAGTGACTTTATAGTATATTTTCAAATTGGAAATTGTTATGCCCACTGCCACATCTCCGTTGCCTAGAATGGTTTTGGCTGTTCTAGGTCTCTTATGGTTCCAAATGAAGTTTTGGATTCTTTTTTCTAGTTCTGTGAAATATAGTGTTGGAATTTCAATTGGCATTGCATTGTATCTGTATATCAGTTTTGGTAGTATGGCCATTTTCACCATGTTGAGTTTTCTTACCCAGGAGCGCGGGATATCTTTCCATGTTCTTATATCCTCTTTGATTTCTTTATTTCGGAATGCTGTAGTTTTCAGTGTAGAGGTCTTTTGCTTCTTTCGTTAGACTGATTCCTAGATACTTTTTTTTTATTTTTGGATGCTATTGTGAAAGGAATTGTTTCCGTAATTTCTCTCTCAGTAAGTCTGTTATTTGTGTACAAGAAGGCTATTGATTTTTGGGTGTTGACCTTGTATCCAGCTACTCTGCTAAAAGTGTCAATTAAGTCTAGAAGTCTTTTGGTGGAATCTTTGGAGTCTTCAATGTAGAGTATCATATCATCAGCAAATAATGACAGTTTAACTTCTTCCTTTCCTATCTTTATTGCTTTAATTTCTTTCTCTGGTCTAATTTCTGTGGCTAATGTTTCTAGAACTATATTGAAGAGGAGTGGTGAAAGTGGGCATCCTTGTCTTGTTCCTGATTTTAACATGAAGAATTTCAGTTTTTGGCCATTTAATATAATATTGACTATTGGTTTTTCACATGTTTTTTCTGCATCTATTGAGAGGATGATATGGTTTTTGTCCTTGACTCTGTTCATATAGTGTCCCACATTTATTGACTTATGTATGTTGAAACACCCTTGAATCCCTGGAATAAATCTGACTTGGTCAGGATGTATGATCTTCTTGATGATCCTCTGTATTCTGTTTGCTAGTATCTTATTAAGGAATTTTGAATCTATATTCATTAAGGAGATTGGCCTGTAGTTCTCTTTTTCAGTTGTGTCTTTCCCTGGTTTGGGAATCAAAGTGATACTTGCTTCCAGGAATGAATTTGGAAGTATTGCTTCCCTTTCAATTTCATTAAAAAGTTTAAAGAGTAAAGGCAGTAGTTCTTCTCTAAATCTCTTGTAAAATTCAGCAGTGAATCCATCAGGACCTGGGCTTTTCTTTGTTGGTAAACTTTTAATTACATTTTCAATTTCACTGATTGTAATTGGGGTGTTTAAATAGCTTTTATCTTCTTCGTTCAACTTTGATAATTTGTAAATATCTAGAAATCTGTCCATTTTTTCTGTGTTTTGTGTTTTATTAGAGTACAGGTTCTCAAAGTAGTAATGATCCTCTGGATTTCTGTTGGATCTGTTGTGACTTTACCTTTTTCATTCCTAATTGCGTAGATTTCAGCCTTTTCTTTCCCTTTTTGGATAAGGATTGTTAAGGGTTTATCAACTCTATTTATTCTTTCAAAAAAACAACTCTTCAATTCATTTTTTTGTATCATTTTCTTAGTTTCCATTGCATTGATTTCTACTGTAATTGTTATAATTTCCTCTGATGTACAAGCTTTGTGTTTTTCTTGCTCTTCTTTTTCTAGGAGTCTAAGATTCATCATTAGGTTGTTTATTTGAGCTTGCTCTGTTTTCTTACTGTGGGCATTGAATGCTATGAATTTTTCACACAGAACTGCTTTCGTTGTGTCCCATAGATTCCTGTATGTTGTACTGGTATTATCATTTATTTGTAAAAACTGTCTCATTTTCTCTTTAATTTCCTCTGTGACCCATTGATTGTTCAGGAGAGTGTTGTTTAATTTTCAGTCAGGAGGCCTGAGAGCAGGGAGGGGTGGGGGGCAAGGATGGGGGTATTGCAGGGGCACCTGCACCACAAGCTAGTCCTCACTGATTGGGCCCAGGGAGGCCTGAAGGAGAACTGATCTCAGAGCTGTTGTCCCAGACCTCCACCTTCTACCTTCTGCTGCATGGTGGTCCAGTGCTGGTGGGGTAAGGGCGCAGCTACCCAGTCCTCACTGATTAAGCCCAGGCAGGCCGGAGGTTGAGTGGATCCTGGAGTGACTCTAGCAGACCTCCACCTTCCACCTTCCACTGGGTGCTGGTTGCACTCTGAATATTTTAAACAGCACTGATTCCTTCAATCCTTGAACATAGGATGTCTTTTCAGTATTTAGAGTTGTTCCTCAACTTCTTTCATTAATGCTTTATAATTTTTATTGTACAGTTATTTTACCACTTTTGTTGCATTTATTCCTATTATTTCCTTTTTGTCATATTATAAAACTTTATGATAAAAATGAACAGTGTTAAAAGCTGTGGACTGCATTAATAGAGCAGAGTAGGAATTGGTTGCTGAAAAGACTAGCAAGAAAAAGCCAAGTATTTCAGAAGACAATAACAGAAATTATAACACAAGAACCAGCTTTTGCAGCCTCAGGGTTACAAAGGTGAAAGACTTTGCTTTGATAAGCACAGCCCTAGAGCACTGTGCTCCAGAATGGCAATGACTTATAGAATTTGTGCCTCAGGGATGGGTTCAGAGTGCTCAGAAATCTGGACACTTGATCCCTACAAGGAAGAGAGAAGGAAGCCTGGCTACCGTTCTAGCTAGAAGCAGACCTTGGCATCATCCACATGGTGCTGGTTTATGTGCATGCAGAATATAAGAGTTGTGGGATCAGGCAAACATCTACCCAGATTTCAGAAGAAGGCCTGGAAGGCCAGGCAGGGTGCCCCTGAAAGGGCAATATGTGAAGCCATGAGTGTTAAGCCATAGGTGCCATGGAGACTCCCAGAAGTTTGGAGAAGCCAGGAATATAGATTATCAGAGGAAAAGTGCAAGGGGGGAGCACAGCCAGCCCAGGAGAGAAGCCATAGGAGCTACAACCACCAGCACTGCATAGGGGCAGAGCCACTAAGACCTTTGGAGCTCACATCTTGCCACAGATTACCTTGGATGCTGGATGTGGGAGTGCTTTTCAGAGGTAGCTGGGTCTAGAATTTATGGTGCTAGAATCAAGAGTACGTGATTACTAAATCAACCCACTGATTTATTTGACAAGTTCTGACAAGAATTAAGGGTTATGAGTTCTACTTCTTCCCTATGGTGACTAGGCTGCATTAAATATAAAGGACAGAAAGTTGGCTAGTGTGCTCTTGACTGCCTGCTTGCTATAGACTATTTTTCCACCATAATTCCCCTCTGCCATGCAACCCTGTCTTGGAGCCAGTAGACTAAGGACTGAAACCTCTACAAGCTTTGAGCCAAATAATCCTTTCCTTCTGTATTTTGGAAATCAGTGTTTTTTGTCAGCAATGAGAAAAGTAACTGAGACACTGATCTTTTCAGCAACCAAGTTCTCTGCTTCATCTTTGCAGATCATATCTTTACCAGAACTTCCTTTCTGGACAAATTCAAAACATTTTAAATCATTCTACTGGCCCATTTGCTCTTGATTCTCAAGGTACTGCTGCCTGAAAGGCCTGCCATTTCCACATTAAGATGCCTTGAAATTTTTTATGCAGTTAATTAGTCTGTTGCCCCTAAATCTCAGTCTCCTTGCAAAGTCCCTGGACATAAGCAAAAAGCAGACAAAGTTTTTGCTAAAGCATAACACACATGGCCTGGAACAGGAGCATTTACATCAGTATTTTGGACTTCTGAGCTCTGGCTAAAATTTCCTATGAAGCACACCTTACCTCATTCCCTGGATGGCATCTCTAAACACTTCCAAACTCTTACCACAAGCCAGTTTCACGCATTTCTGAACCATGTTGCCAGGTGGCATCATAGCAATGACACCACTTCTCATACCAAAGCTTAACTTAGTTATTTTCTCATTGCTGGGACAAAATACCCAACAATAACAAATTAAAGGAAGAAAAATTTATTGTAGCTCATCGTTTGTAGAGGTTTCAGTCCATAGGCAGCTAGCTCAAGAGGATAGAGAAACTTGGCAGAGGAGAAACTGTCCATGGCACATTAGGCAGGCAGGAGGAAGCACAAAGGATAGAGGAAGTAGAAGGGATACATGTTCAGTCTTCCAGGCCACGCCTACAGTGATCCATCTCTTCTCACCTCTCAACATCACACCCAGCTATAAACCAGTTGGTGGCCTATTCCAGTATTACACACTCATCATCCAGTCACCTGCTACAAGCCCCACCTATGAGCATATGAAGCTTTGGAGGGACATCTAGATACAAGCTATAATGTGCAAAAATATTTTAAAAGTTGGAAATGAGGGTGCTAAAAAATTATTTAAAATGGGTTACATTTATTCATTTATGTTAAAAATTAGTTATTTGCATAAAATGATAGATTAATTCTTACAAAATCTGTGTAAGTAGTAAACTGCATGAGGGTTTAACTTTTTTGGCACCAAATATATGATTTGGCAGATACTTATTCATATGGAAAAATGATGACTTGTTTCATGCAGTCTGGAGCATGTCATATACACATGGTTGGGGCTGCAATAAACACAAAAACGTAAGTGTCTGACCCATTTAGGACTCTTTGTACAACTGATTGGGACACAATGCAGGTGCATTTGTAGAGATTCTGCAAACATTACTTTTGTGGAAACTTTCCACAAAAACAGAAAGAAGCACCAGCACTCTCTTCCCTTTGAATTATCTGGTTCTTTGTACAGAAGACAGGAGAGGAAAAAAGAGTAATGGGACCAGAAAGAAAAAATAATGTATGCAGACTTTTGGAACACTCACTTTTCATTTTTGGGAACTGCTTTCCGCATAGCTTTCTTTCCTGAGCAAATATTATTATTGACATGCTTGCATTATTAATATAAATATAGAGGAGACTGAAGAGGATATTTAACAAAATAAAGCTTATAAGTACCAAGAAAGAATGATAAAATTATTTATAAAATAATCCATAGGGGAGCTCATGTTAATGCTTTTTTAGCATTCTGAATTACTTATTAATGATGTTTATCTTCTTTTTAATAAAATCTATAGCTATTCCTATCTCTATATTTGCAGCACCATTGAGTGATTTTTTTCAACAATATAGAGGCACTTTGCTTAAGCCAAACAAATCATTTTTAGATTTAGTTTAAGACTGATGATGTCAAGTCAAAGACTATATTCATATCTGAACATGGACACATACAGAGTACTAAAATGTAGGTAGGAGTATAAATCATGTCAAAATAGAATGATCAGAAATATATATTGTAGCAACTGTGACCTAGAAAGTGTGATCCTGTGTAAAAATGTCTGCTGCACAAAGGAAAATGTTAATTTGTCTGATAAATGTTCTATAATTTTAAAACCCTATTTTACAATACTGAACCTGTTTTAAGAATATAGGTCATAATTGCAAAAGTGAAGCTTTAATCAAACTTGATGCTTTGGCCAAGTAGTCATACGTGGGTAGAGAAGTAGAGTGCGTCAGTGGGTCAACAAGAATTGACAACACAGAACAAGTATTTACCAAAAGTTTTAAGGGAGATTGAAATAAAAAGACTTGAGTCAAAATCTGAGCCGGAAAAAGAGTTTACAAACCTTAGAAGAGTCCAAATCAAGAAAAAAAAGAAAGTACTATATTAGAAAATAGAGGCACAGAAATTGGAGTGAGAAACACAAAGAGAAATAAAGCAGGGAGAGCAAGTGGACATCTGTGGGTATTGTCCAAGGCTGGCCAAAAGAAATTGAGGGGCGAGGTGTTCTACAGCATGCCTGCCACGTAAAACACTACCAGTTCTGATGGCATCATTTGATAATTTCTTTACAGGGACACACGTCTTTTTTTTCAGCAGCAAACTAAATGTAGAGTAATTTGAAAGAAGAGACAGTCTCTCCTAGCTTTCATCTTTTTGAGGAAAAATAAAACAAGGTGTCAGAAGAATTTAGTTCCATTTGTAGCGTATGGTTCCGTTTTCTCCTGTTATGATAAATGAACACAAATGTATTCTTTCTGAGTTCTGTGTGTCTGAGGCCTGGGTTAGCACTTCTGGTTTCTCTGAGTTTCACAGACTGCAACCAGTGTCACCAGGACAAAATTTCTCTCTCTTTTTTTTTGTGCCGGGCATTGACACCATAGCAAAATCTCACCAGAGGACCCCAGGAAAATATCTGCTTCCGGGTTCATTCAAGTTGTTGGCAAAATAGATTTCCTTGTGGGTTTTTTTCCCCCCATTTCCTGGCTGGTCACTGGCTGATGATTGTTCTCAGCTTCTAGAAGCCACTCACATTCCCTTAGCCTCCTTCCCCCAGCCGCAAAGACAACGAGGTCTTAATCTACAATGTGGGAAAAGTTTTTCACCAGCTCTTCCTAAGACAAAGCTCTAATATCTAGAATAAATAAAGAACTCAAAAAATCAGCCCCCTCCCCAAATATTAAGACCCAATTCAAAAATGGGAATCTGAAATGAACAGGCATTTCTCAGGCAAAGAAGTAAAAGCAGCAAATAAAGTAAGATATGAAAAAATGTTCTACATCACTGGTCATTTGAGAGATGCAGATGAAAACAACACTGAGATTCCACGTCACACCAGAAAGAATGGCTGCTATGAAGAAATCAACCGATGACAAATGCTGGAAGGGCTGTGAGGAAAGAGGAACCTTGCTCTACTACTGGTGGAAGTGTAAACTGGTGTATCCACTGTGGAAATCAGTATGGAGATACCTCAAACAACTAGGATTAGAGGTCCCATTTGACCCAGCTATTCCCCTGCTGGGTATCTTCCCAAAAGTACTGAAAGAGTCCTACCACAGCAATATATGCATACCCATGTTTATAACATCAGATTGTTATAGCTAAAACTTGGAAACAGCCCAGTTGCTGATCAATTGGAGATTGTATAAAGAAGATGTGTTTTTTTTTAATAAAATGGAGTACTACTCAGCTATAAAGAAAGAGAAAGTAGAGACGTTTCTAGCTACATGGATGCACCTTGAGACCATACTCTGAAATCAAATTAACAGGATACTCATGTGTAAATACTGAATAGTTTCTCTGGTATGATAAACTAAAAGTATAAATACGGGGCAAAATGTATAATTGATATTTTGTAATAGGAGGAAAAGGTCTAAAGGTATTGGGCAAAAGGGAAGGGTAGGGAAAAAGTAAAAAGGGAAGAGAAAAAATAAGAAAAATGGAACCAAATTCTTTGTAAATAGGGAAGGGTGGAGGGGGAAGAGAGGCAGGAGTATGGAGGAAAATGAGAATCAAATTATGTCATGTAAAGGTAAAAGATGCCAATGATGAATGCAATTGTATGGTATACCTAAAATGTATCCAAGAGAATTTAAAAATTTTTTTAAAGCCAAAAGTTCTTCTCACAGTTTGCCTCCCCTCTTGCTTCACCCATTGCATGCTCTGCTGCTGCCCTACATGGCTGTCTAGCTCTTCTGTGTTCATCCTTCTACTTTTAAGAGTTATGTCAGGGCCTGGGATTCAGCTCAGGGGTGCTGTGCCTGCCTTGTAAGCGAAAGGTTCCTAATTTGATCCCTAGTACTGCAAAACACACACACATACACACACACACACACACACACACACACACACAGTGATTAAATGCATTTAAAAGTTACATGACTAGCAACCTAAATTCCATCTGCAAAGTTTCTTAACTACCATAGATCAGTATTTTATGCAATAATCCAGGGTGGGAATCTTGGGAAGATTTCTTCAGAACTCTACCTACAACAATTTAACTTCTGAAACAAAAAGTGTGATGCTGGACAAAGCGGTCATGTACCTTGTAGTCTTTTGGGGCAGATTCTCATTGCAAAATTAAGAAACTAGGCCATGGGTGGGAATACAGCCATTGTCCAGCAGGCATGAAGCCCTACATTTGATGCCTAGCACCACAAAACAAGAAAGGAAAATAAATTAGATTTTTAAAATATTAATTTTCTTTTCCAACTCTGCATTATACCAAAAATTATTAACTTTAGCACAGTGATAAGCAGTCCACTAAGATTTAAGGAGTATTTGTTGTCTGTGATAAAATAAATGACTAGCATTGTTGAATATTTGTATTTGTCTCATATTATGGATTTGTAAAATTGAATATTAATAAAATTTCACATAATTCATTATATATCTAAGTATAAGCTTAAATAATATATATTTTTCCTGTTTTCCTTTTCTTTTTCCGGTATCAGTGATTAAACCCCAGTCCTTGCGCTTGCGAGGCACGCCGCCGTGGAACTACTGAGCTAAATCCCTGGCCCTCATATATTCGTAAAGAATAATACCAGCAGAGGGTTTAGAAAGAAACTGAAGAGGCCCTCAGGGACTAGCCAATCTTGCTTTTTACATCGTTCAATGCTGCCATTCAAGGCTATTTAAATAGCCTACTTTCCGATTCTTTATTTTGATGTAGAATGTGCCTATTGCTAAGCCACTGTAAAGGCCGGACAAAGCTGTGCTTTATTACCCTCCGTCGTGCGCTGGTGACCTGGCAGATTGTACTGCTCCAAGATAGCTGCCTTAAAACCTCCAGTTCCCCGTCCAGCGTGGTGAGCTACTCTCCTCTAAGGCTGATGTGGGATGTCTGTCCCTCCCCCGACAACCCCCGCCTTGGGAAAGCTGCGGCGCTACTCCCAAGCGTGGGTCATGAAAGACAGCGCCGCTCTCTCGGGTGGTTCTCCGGGGAAGTGTGCTCTTGGAGAACCGCCACCGCGCTCTGAGGAAACCCGGATCACAGGAGAGGCCCCGGAGGTGCTCCAGCCCGTAGAGCCCAGGGCTCAGCTGAGGGCGGGATGCACTGCAGAGAAGGGAGCCTCGGAGAAGGCTCTGGTCCCTCTTGCTATCTCACAGTTAATGACCGCAGTGGCTCCAGGGAGAACCCGAGCTGAACACAGCCCCTCTCTGATGGAGTTACCGTTTTTTAGTGGGGATATATTAGCAGGAGATACTGTTATGTAATTTTTACATGTCTTAATTTATACTCTCACCTTCTTGACAGTGGGTTGAAGCAGAAATGTAAGTTTAAGGTATTTCTTCAATAAATTGAAATCGTTGCTTGCTTTCCCCTACTATCCGATATTATCATTGGCCTTAATTTCTTTGTATGAAAAATATCGCATCACCTCTGAAGGAGTATGGAATTTTTCTCTCCTCTAGGTTTTAATTTTTCACCAGGAAGCATTCAGGTGAAGCCTTCCTACTCCATTCTTTTCTGATAATTCATGGGTCCTTTCAGTTTGAAGAACTGTTTTGCTGCAGCCTGGGAAATGTTATTTTGTTGTTTATTTCGTTCTCACCATCGGTTGCCTCTTCACTTGTGCTTCTGGATACTCTGAACTACCCCCGGGATCTCTGAGGGCAGCCGCCTGTGATGCTGTGTCCCTCACGTCTACTAAATGTGTTCCGCTCTGCGTGAGGAAAGACTTCCTTGTTTTATGTTCAGATCAGTAAGTTACTGTTTTCAGTCTGAACCACTTTATTCTTTAGACCATTCTTGGGATTTGTCTGAATTTTGGAGGTAATATCTATTTCTTATCATTTCTGTGTTGGCATAGGCTTCAGTTTTAGTAACAATCCATTGTTAATTTTTTGACATATTTTTCCAAATTTCTGCATACACCCCCACACACACGCCCTGCACACACACATACACACACAGGGTCATTTGACAACATCTGCTTATACTTTTGCTTACCACAATCATGAGGGTTGCTACTGGCACTGAGTGGGTAGAGACACATGCTGTCCTGTACGTGCTGCACAGGACAGTCTCATGGAAGGAAGAGTATCTGACCCAAAATATTAGTGATGCCACGGTGGAGAAGCCCTGGAATATACCTGTTAGAGCTATGGAAATTTTTCTTCAAGCCATATATCACTTCTGATTCCTCTGGCTGTCGGGGATATATTTTCTTCTGTCTCTTTACATTGTGGTTCCTCGAAATAAGTGGTGAATTGAACATGTGCCCACACTTACATGAAAAGTGCAAAGATGAATCATGGATTTTCTCTCTGGTAGTGTCTGTTTTCCCAAGAGTGTTTCCTCGAATGGGAGGGCTAGGTATTGGTTTCTGTGAGAAAGGGGTCCTGTAAACAGCCAATACCACTGTAAGGTACATCAGTACAGGGCAGGTAGTCTAGAGACCCTTTCACTTATTAAATTAAAGAGACATTTACTCTAGGGATAAAGGAATTTACTGGATTTTGTTACCAGCTGAAATGTTTTTTCCATTTTCTTCTTTTAATATTTTCTCAGTATCTAATGTAGAAGTCTGCAGCCGTTTAGACCCTGCTCTCCTTCTCTCTCAGGCCCACACTTGTTCTAGAATACCGCCCAAGGGTGGTGTTAAGAGTCACACCAGTGCTGCTGGCCATATCATCCCCACACATGGAAGAGGAGGTAGGAAGCAGTAGGTCTCCCTAGACCCAGCTATTACTAAATCAGCTATGCAATCAGTTAATTTCCCACATGATTCCCAGGGCCATCTCCTGTGACTTTGTTTTGATGTTACTGATTTCTGAGTTTCTCGTGGGCTCCATTAGAATTGATTGCTCTCACTTCTGGAATCTTGGCAGGGACTCTTTGGCTCTGTTTTCTCCGTTAGTCCTATCACACCTGCTTTTTAGCTTCCAGGGTTTGTTGAAACTTTCTGGTCTACTTGCAGTTCTATTTTCTGTTTCCCAACATTATTGAGTTTTAATTCCTTACTTAAAACATGATGAAAAAATAATTTTGATGAAACATTGATAAGGGGACAGATGAACAGCTATACCAAAAGTTTCCCTGAGTCACAGACCTCAAATTTAATAGATATTTGTCACTTTTCTTACTATCATCTCCCCCACCCCACGTTTGATTGTGTTGCCCAGTACTATATCCTATGATAAAGACTAATCTCTGAAACCTATACATCTGCTACCTTACATGGCCAAAAGAACCATATGCTGTATTGTTCTTGTGCTGGAGATCCTGAATTAGATAGGCAAAATATAATCACGAGGGTACTTATAAGTAAAAGAGGGGAATGAATGAATTAGAGACATATTTGAAAATCTTGGCTTTGAAGACGAAGAAAGAAAGTAGAATCCAAGGAACACACGTGACCTTGAGAAGCTTCAGAGAGTAAGGAAGTGATTCTCACCTCAAGCCACTGAGAAGAATGAAGCATCATCCACACTGGACTTAGCTCAAAGGAACTAATTTTTGAGTTTTGACTCCCAAAATGATAAGATAATAAGTTTACATAGTTGCAAGTCACAAAGTTTGTAATAATTCATTATATCAACAACAGGCAACTAATACATTAAACAAGATTAAAATATCAAGAAAAAAAATCCACCAGAGAGCATCTGTGACCAGATTCCACAGGGCAGCTCCAGGGCAGAAGTGCTGTTTCAGAGCTGCCCTAGATATGGCAGAAAGTGGAGGCTCTGATACTGCTGCACCGGACCCGGTGATTGTTAGTTATTGTTATGTTTCTGAGTATTTGGGGCTCTCTGTCTGAAGCAGGGACAGCAGAGCATTGTATAAAAGGGATTCAAAAATTCTGAAATGATCACTCACATAGGTTGCTATCCTTCTCTTCTCCTTTTCTTTTAGAAATTCTGTTACATACTTAAGATTCTAGAGCAGTAAAACCTCTTTAAAATGTCCACTTTCCACCCTTAGATACCAGCAGTCAACTGGTTCTGTCACTGTGACCTCTCCCTAGGAAGGATTTCTTTCCGACTAAAATAAAGTTTGTTCCTTGTTTCTTGTAAAATAAAGTCTCAAGGACAACAACAAAAGTTTGCACAAGAGAATCTTTCAGAGAAATGTCAGGAATTTGGGATTATTCCTCTGAATGAGATGATCCAGAAGTCCTTAAAAGTCACTGATATCCCAAGAAGTGAGTCAAAGAGCTTGTAGCCTGAAGTGATGGTGCCTGATTAAATGTGCAGTCCAAGGTCATTGGTGATCACATGGTTGAGACTGTGAGTCTCTGGTGCTGGGAAACAGTAGAAAGCATATTGAAAAATCCAACTATGGGAAGTAGATAATTATTAATTTGGAAAATTTACAGCAATAAATAATAAATAAATCACAAATTTAAGTATTACAAGACATTTCCTGTTACAAGAATAAACTGCCTTTATAAGTAAGTAATTTTACTTTAATCAGTAAAATTAAATGAAATTGTTTAATGCACTTATTCTTTCATCTTACTCAGTTGTGATTGAGTGGTATGTAAAATGTCATAGACTAGATAATAACATAGATACAAACAAATGACAGCTAGAAATAACATGAATAAATTATACATATTCACAAATAATCTTTGTGATTCTGAAGCTAACAGTTTTTTAGTGTAGGACTAACAGAAGAACCTAGATATAAAATCGGTATAATCTTAATAAACATTTAAAAATATCAAATGTATTATTTTAATACTTCGACTTTATTAGGCTAAGACTCATAAAAATATCCATTAAAGAAAAGCTGGTTCAAGAGACATTGTAGTCAGTTACTCATCTGGAGACTATGAGAAAGACAAAAAGTTCAATCTAGCTCACCATTCACAATGTTTTTTTCCACCAACATACTTCTCCTGAGTCCACAAAGCAGTTTCAATCAGCTTTTTTATTTGAAAAACTAGATTGCATATTATCTCCACCACGTGAAAAATGACTTGTATTTCATCAGCTCAGTGCAATACTCAACTTTATAAATATTTAAACAGCTGTTTATTATTTGAGCCATCTTTAATGTTATTCATGTTAAATTAATATGGAATAATACAATTACATGATGGGAATTTAAGATTCTCATTGGTACAAGAGATGTGTTTTGTAATTGAATTTTTATAATGACACTTTATAAATCTTTGATTTAGAACTGTTGATTCCAAAATAAAGATCTTATTGACAAAATAGAACTACCTTTCTGCCCTAAATAATATTGTATTCATTTATAAATTTTAAAACACCTTCAGACCCTTTCACTGAACCTGGCGTAAGCTGGTTGTGATTTCGAGGATGAGCTCCTAGCCAGACAATGTGGCTCAGGCTGCAGGAGCACCAGAATACACTTAGCTTCACAAATGACAATTTTGATAAGAGTGTTCAGACAAAGAAAAAAAATATATATGTATGTATTTAGATAGATAGATAGAGTTTTGTTTTTTTTTTTAACTGGGAATTCAACTCAGGTCCTTGCGATTGTCAGGCAGGCACCAGAACCACTGAGCTGAATCCCCAGCACTAGACCAAGAATATTAATGCAAAACTTCATGGTGGAGTATGTCAATGTTGTAAAGAAGTTCTTGGATGGAGGGTAAAATATAGCAAATATGAACCCTTATCAAAGTCTAAAAAATGTATTACATGTTTACAGAAGACTGAAGGATTCTTATCACACAATGTGTAGACCCATGTGCCTATGAATATAAAGTTTGTGCAAAACGTGGAAAGAAAGAATACATTGTTATTCCATTTAACAAAGAACCCAAAAAGACATAAAATATTGAAAATAATCAAAGACAATGATAGAAGAAACTGCAAAAGGAATGAAGAAAGTGATGATGACTTAGATATTGATATTGATTTAGATAACACAGGTGATAATAAAGCAGACTGATGTCATGTACATTAAAAGTCAGTCTAGGAATGTAAAATTCTGATCACCTTTTGCCTTTGACAGCATCACACGAGAAACATACTGTTAAATTCCAAAGAGGAACTCAGAAAAAACTTTGGAAAATAGGCAAATCACATGAACACTATGCATAAGTATGATATTTACATGATTGTACGACTTCTATCTAGTGTTGTCTTAAGACAAAATTTTAGGTTGCATATACTGGAATACCTGCAAAAAGCAGATAAAATCAGGGTGTCATGTTGCAGTTCATGGGAACTACTTAGCAGAATGTATTACCAAATATCAAATTTAATAAGACTCAGAATTCATGCTTGTATAAGAACTATCTAGGCTAGGCATGGTGCTGCATGCCTACAATCCCAGAACTCGGGAGGATGAGGCAGGGGGATTGCTGTGAGTTCAAGGCCATCCAGGGCTACATAGTTCAAGGACAGCTTAAACTACACAGAAAGACCCTTTCTCAAAAAACAAAAGCAAAAACAAACAAACAAAAAAAAAAACCTATTTAATGTAAAACTAAGAGACATCATTTTTAATTAGTCTTAAAAAATTAGTCCATGGAAAGTACCTTTTAATGATTGATCCTCAAGTTAAAATGATCCATTTGACCAAAGCCCCCTTACTTAATGTTTACTTGTTACAAAGAAAAAAGTATATTCTTTAAAAATAATGTTTATCAAAATGTAGCAGTTTTTCTGTTTTTCTCTTATAAAATGTACATCCAAAACACATAGAATTTATATATATAATTTAATAAGTAGTTATAAAGGAAGTGCACAACATTCACACATGGAGGAAGAAACTGCCAGTACCAGAAGCTCCCTGCGAGGTTCTTCGTCAACTCCAGTTCATCCTTCTTCCCTTGTCTGCCCTGGGCCAAATTTTGATGATGGTTTTCTTTATTATTCAGTATCCAAACTACTCCAAAACAGTATACATTAGCTTTGATTGCCTTTTAACCCTTTCCTGTTCTTTTATTTTAAAAAGTATCAAACTGAAGGAAAGCAGCAAAGACATAAAATGAACCTTTTCATGCTATTCACCTCAATTCCCAGTTGTTAGCCTTTTATCATTTTTATAGCCCTCTATTTGGATATTTTATATGCTTAGCCATTTAAAACATTGATTTTGAAATTTATATGAACAGACTTATTCTATGTATATTATTTTGTCACTTTTCATTTTTATGAAGTTTGGGAGTAATCCATTTTGTTACAAAAGCTGTATTTATTGAAAAAAACACACTCAAGTGGTATCTATTTTGTTTGATTTAGTAATTAAACGCTATCACTCTTTTGTGGTAAGAATTTCCCTTGAAGATCTTTAAATTTTAATTTCACATCCCAAATATTCACTATTAATTTTTCTGAAGTTGAAATTATATCCAAAGACTTTAGGAGAAAATTGAGGGTTTAGGAGCTTAACAGAATTCTTATAAGCCAATGTTATATGCCTGGTTTGTCCTGGAATCCAAGAGAAGGAAATTGTGATAAAATTAGGTTAATCCATTTTGTAACCCAGAAATGCTCTAGTCAAAATTTTTAAAAGTTCATATTTATGAAGATCCTGACCTGATTTGAAGACTAATTAAAAATATCTGAGGAAAAATTGCATAATAAGACCAGCAGCAAAATATAGTCTCTCTAGGACCTGGAGTCGAGAACTTGGCAAACAACAAACTGATGGGAAAAAAAGAGAAAGAAGCAGATTTCCTGGAATCATGAGGGAGCTGACAGGAAAACTAGAAACTGGACAGAAGCTAGAGAAATTGAGCACAGTGCAGAGAAAAGGACGAAACATTCTGGAAAGCTTACCCCAGCTCCCCAGAAGGGAGACCTGTCTCTGCTAACATATTACAGAGCAACTGCACTTCAGGGTTTCTATGTTTATCCTACCACAGTGACTGGGTGGGAAATGGATACAAGAGACAGTGGAAGAGAAGATGCAGGCTAGGCATAGGTCCCTGAAAAGTATAAACTCAAGCCAGAAAAGACACAAGGGTTGCTGTTCCCTGAATGGCTTTCAGAAAAGGCTGGCCTGAAAGTGTTGACACTAAGTCAAGAGGATTTCTCCTCACACCACTGTTTGCATCCAGCACAGAGCTTAGTTGCCTCTTTGGTTTCCCTACTGGCCAATGTGATCAGTGATAAACTTTGCAACAGCCAGGGGTGTGCAGGCAGAGGGACCTCTGAAGCAGGGAGTGGGATCCATCTCACAAATCCACAAGCCTTAAAGCTAGGTGAAAAAAGACATTCCTGGAGTGGGTGGAGGGACATAGAAACTAACAATGGCTTCAGTGAATATAAGGTGGAAATCATTAACTGACCATGCCCAGCATTCACACAGAAAAACATGAGTGTGGAAACAAAATAGGTCTTAGTAGTGACTCATCATCCTACCCATATATCTGGTGACTCCCAATACTACAAACCCTGGAATGAAATGACCCATGCAAAAGCAAGGAAGAAATTTATTGGACTCATGCTTTTCTTTCTTCACTGGGTTTGGGAGTTTAGGATTTTTCTTTTTTCTGTTTTTCTTCTTTGTTCTTTTCTGCTATTTTTATCTAATTCTATTAATTTCTTTTGTGCTTTAATGGGAGCCTTTATCTCATTTTTCTTTCCTCCTCATCCTCCTTTTCTTTTTTCATTTTGCCCTTACATCGTCTATCTTTAATATTAATCTTATATTAATATTAAGCTTTATTAATCTTTACATATTTAGTCGACTCCGTGCTATTATTATTGAATTATTTTCTATTATTAAAATTGGCATAGTTGTTGCATTTAGTAGATAAGTGTATGCCAATATTCACATCTATATTATAATTGAAGATCTTTTTTCTATTATTAAGTTTGGCACAGTGGTAGCTTTTATTGTTTTTTTATGGCATGTCAATATCCATATAGTCCTTGACTATATACTCAATTTGATTTTGCTCTTACTGCCAGGTGCCATAGCTGTTGCTTTTGTTATTTTTTATAATTTCAGAAGAACTTGGTGTGGACAAATTACACTGCACCCTCCTCCAAAATTATTGGAGGTGGTCGGATTCTCAGACATAGGCAAATACCTATAGTTAGCCAGAGCACATTATTGGACAGCACATACTAACTAGAGAGACTGTCATACAAACAACAAAATCTTTCCACTACAGTCAAACCACAGCCAATGGGACAAAATGACAAAACAAGGCAACAATATGCCTCCAAAAACTCCCTCAAAATGATCTATAGAGCATTGATGGGGAGAAAACTAAAAAGCCAAACACCTGAAATATATGATATGATAATAGAGCAAAGAAAAATGATTGAAAAGTGGTTGGTGAATTCAAGGATGAAATAACCAAACTGATAGTGGACTTAATGAACTGATTAGTAAATTACAGAAGACACTACTAAAAACCTACCTGAGTCATACAAAACTTGAAAGACCAGTCTAGAAAAGAATTAGAGTCAATGAAAAGATACTGAACAGAAATTAGTGAGTTAAAAACTCTACTAAAAGTACATAAATAGAAGTGACCAGGATAAGGACACAGGATCAGAAGTAGAAGATAGGGATGATATAATTGTATATAATGCAAGTGACCATATAGTATTCAGAGAATAAGGAAAATGGACCTAACAGCTGTGAAATTACACAAACAGGACTAATCTAAGATTAACTGGAATGAGTGAAAATGCAGAAGAAAACACAAATAGCGTAAAAATCCTATTTACCCTAATAATAGTAAGAAATTCTCCAAGCAAGGAGAAAGAATGTAATATGCAGGTAAGCAAGGCATACAGAACCCCTCAAGAGCCATGAGGAGAAAAGTACTTCCCAAAGACACATCACAGGTAAAATCCCAGAAATTAAACAAAGGCCAGAATCTGAGATGTGTTAAGAAAAGTATCAAATCACTTGCAAAGTTAAACACATTAGAATTGCAGCAGACTTCTCAATACGAACCTTAATGGCCTGAAAAACACTGTTGTAAGCTCTAAAATAAAGTGACTTTCATCCTGGTAAATAAACCCTTCCAAAGTATCCTTCAAAATTGATGGAGAGGGCCAGAAATTTAGCTCAGTGCTGCCACCGCCTGCCTCATGGTCCCAAGTTTGACCCCCAAGACCCCCAAAAATTGAAGGAGAAATGAAGTCTTTCCATGACCACAAGCACTGTAAATATTCATGGCCACCAAACCAATACTCCAAAAATTTCTCAGAGATATTCTACAAAGAGACAGTGGAGGCAACAATGTGAATAAACCTAATGGGATGAATATAGCAGGAAGGATGAACAGTTAGATGTTAAAAAAGAGCAATCAACAACAGGAATATAGTCTAATAAGAGGACTGAATCAATACCTTTCAGTTATAATACTCAATGTGTATGGTTACATCTTTCTAATCAAAAGACACAGATTGGCAGATTGAATCAAACAAAACCCAACGGTGTGCTGCATACAAAAAAATAATTAATCCAAAAAGAAATTTATAGTTGAACCAGTAAAAGATGGAAACCAATATTTCATGAAATAGGATTTTGAAAACAAGCAGAACCAGCTACTCTATTTTCAGACAAAGTGGACTTCAAGCCAAAATGGATCAGAAAAGGGAAAAAAAGGTCACTATGTGTTGGTTAAGGGAATAATTCAATAGAAAGAGGCAACATACATGGACCAAACACTAGCATACTCAACCACATAAAACAAACACTACTGTACATAAAAAAAAAATGAGATAAACTTCAACAGAATTATACTGGGAGACCTCAGTACCCCGCTATCACATATGGAGAGATCAACCAGACAAAGGAACAAAGATATATGAAAGTTGAATTGCATCTTCTAGAAAGTGGATTAGATATCTAGAGTGCCCGATATAAACTATAGCAATCAAAGTGGACAAGGAGGACATCAATCAAAGAGGGCATCAGAAATAATCAAAGAGGACATCAGAAAATTGAAAGGTAATGCTTGTTCCTCAATAGGGAGAACCAATGTTGTCCAAATGGCCATACTTCCATACTTCCATACTTCCAGTACTTATATAGAGAGTTACTGTAATTCCAATCAACAGCATTTCTCACAGCCCTACAGAAAGCAATGCTAAAATTCATATGAGCTGGAAGAGAACCCGAATAGTGAAAACAATTCTAGGCAAGCAAGGCAACCTAACTCCAGATTTCAAGTACTGAATAGTACTGCACAAAAGCAGACACATGGCTCAGTGGAACAGAACAGAGGATGTAGAAGCATCTCCAGGCACAGTCAACCACTTGTTAATTCACACGTGGGCTGGGTGAACATAGCTTCTTTAAAAATGGTGCTGCCGGGCGTGGTGGTGCACGCCTGTAGGGTGGCTGAGGCAGGAGGATCACTGTGAGTTCAAGGCCAGCCTGGGCTACATAGTGAGTTCCAGGTCAGTCTCCACTAAGACCCTGTCTCAAAAAAACCAAAAAAAGAAAAAAAAATGGTGCTGGTAAAGGTAGATATTTTCCAGCAGATAATTGAATCTAGATACATAAAGGATCAATAACTTGCCAAGCAAGTTACAGAATATAGTGATACAGATACACAGATATCTGCATATTCAAATGCATAGTTTTAGTTTAATTATACAGACTATTATAAAACAATATATATCAATTGATAGGATATGAGTTCTAAGTTATTAAGATTATTCTACTGTGCAATTACATTCATTTTTTCTGGTACCAGGGATCAAACTCAGGACCTTACACTTGCAAGGCAGGTGTGGCACCACTGAGATAAATCTCTGGCTAAGTTTTCTTTATTTTTATTCGTCCACGTTTGCAGTCCATAATGATTACATTCACCGTGAGGAATTGGCACTCGTAAATAACACATCTTAATTCCTTTTTCATTCCCCTCCCTTCTCCTCCCTCCTTCTATCTCTTGGTCTCCTTCCCATTTTGCAAAAATATTTTTTGCAGCATTAACACTAAGGATTCTTTTGATACAAAATAGGAAGCACATTTGTTAACATTCTTCATAACTTAATTATTAGCTACCCATAAAGGTAATTTCAGAAATTTTCACCGAAAATACATTAGTCATTCCTAATTAGTTCATTGAGTATTAATGGCAAATAAACTTGTGGTAATAGTCTTTACCTTTCTTTCCCTTCTGTAAAATTAAAGAATAAGAAACCAATGTGAAAGTACACTTTACATTATTACTTGCAGTTGCAATGTAATTAGTTTTAACTGAAAGCAGACGTTTAAGGATATGATAATAGCTTCTGTAATTTGATAACCACAATGAAATTTATCTGACATATACACCCAAATTAACTGTGAATTATTATCCTTTTATTTTAAAGTAACTTTGAATTATTATTCTTTTACTTTAATTATTATTCTTTTATTTTGTCATTCATTACATTTATTAGTACATTTTAGGTATACAAAGTGATAAAATTCATCATTGGGAACTTGTATCTGTATATGATATATCTTCGTTCTTATTTTGCCCCCATTCCCTTGCACTCTCTATTTACAAAGACTTTGATTCCATTTTTTCTTCTTTTTTCACATATTTTTCTTTCCCTTATTTCCTTTCCCCTACTCCCCCACTTCCTTTTCCCCTTCCCCTTTGAAACTTTTATTTCTATTTCACATTATCTACTGTACATTTTGGCCTGCATTTACACTTTCAGTTTCTCACACCAAAGTAATTATTTGGTATTTAGACATGTGTGTCCTATTTATTTCACTTAAGTGTATAGCCTCAATGTGCATCCATTTAGCTATAATGTCCCTATTATATAATTGTTTAGGGCTGAGTAGTACTTTATTTTATTTTTTAAAATGCTTCTTTTTTATCCAGTCTCCAGTTGTTGGATGTTAGGTCAACACACAAAATCAATAGTTTTCCTGTACATGAATAATAGACATACTGAGAAAGAAACTGAGGACAACTCCTTTCATAATAGCATCCCCAAAAAATGAAATACCTAGGAATCAATCTAACAAAAATAAATAAAAGACATCTACTCTGAAAACTACTGCACTCTGAAAAAATGAAATTGAGAAGGATACCAGAAAATGGAAAGACATCCCTTGTGCCTGGGTAAGAACCAATACAGTGAAAATGTCCATACTTCCAAAACTGCTCTACAGATTCAATGCAATCCTAATTGAAATTCCAGCAGCACACTTCAAAGACCTTGAGAAAACAGCCAAAAATTAATTTGAAAGAAGAGATGCAGTATAGCAAAAACAATTTTAGGCAACAAAGACAAGGCAGGGAGTATCACAATCCCCAACTTGAAACTATACTACAAAGCTACTATGAGGCAAGCAGCAGAACCACTGAGCTAAATCCCCAGCCTCAAAGCTACTGTGCTAAAAACAGCATGGTACCAGCAAAGAAACAGACCTGAGGAGCAATGGAACAAATTAGAAGATACAGAAACAAGTCCAGACACACACAGCCACCTCATCTTTGACAAAGAAGCCAAACACCCATGCTGAAGGAAAGATAGCTTTTTAAATAAATGGTGCTGGAAAAATTGGATTTCAACTTTCCAAATATTAAAATTACTAGACCCATATTTCTCACCATCCACTAAACTAAAATAAAAATGGATCAAAGATCTCAACATTAAAACAGAAATACTAAACCTTCTGAAAAAGAGGTCAGGTAGAACTCTTGAAGGTATTGGTGTAGGAAAAGTCTTTTATGGACAAAATCTTAGTTCACATGAACTAGCACAAAGAATCAACAACTGGTATCTCATATTATCAAAAAGCTTCTACACCACAAGAGAAACCACCAACAGAGTGAATAGACAACACACAATGTGGGAAAAAAAATTTTACCAGATGTTCCTTCAGCAAATGCATACTGTCTAGAATATATAAAGAACTTATAAAATCAGACCTCCCTTATTTAAAGACCCAGTTGAAAAATGGGCATCTGAAATGAACAGACATTTCTCAGACAAAGAAATAGAAATCAACCAATAACACATAGTGGCAGGAATTTGGGGCAAAAGGAACCTTGCTCCACTGCTGGTGGGAGTGCAGACTTGTTCAACCATTGTGCAAATACCTCAAAGAACAAGGATTAGAGTCCCATTTGACCCAGCTATTCTCCTGCTGTATATCTTCCCAAAAGAATTAAAAGCATCATACCACAGCAATATATGGACATCCATGTTTATAGCAGCACAGTTTGTAATAGCTAAATCTTGGAAACAGCCCAATTGCCCACCAACTGGTGACTGGATATTTTTTGTTTTATTTTAATATGGAATGCTATCCCAAAAATACACCTAGAGTTAATTTCATGGAACAATAAACATATTCATTCTAGAAATAAGCTATAAAAATCCATCTGTGCACCAGTCTGCACTCCCACCAACAATATTCCTATCGCCCCACAACCCCATCAGAATTTGTTATTGGTTGATTTCTTGATAGCAGCATTCTTACTGGGGTGATTTGGAATATCGATGTTGTTTTCATCTGTATCTCTTGAATGACCAGTGATGTTGAAAATTTTTTCATGTTTATTTGCTGCTTTTACTTCTTTGAGAAATTTCTGATACCCATTTTTGAACTGGCTTTTTTAATTTGGGCGGGTCTGATTTTTTTTTAGTTCTTTATATTTTCTGGATAGTAGTCTTTTGTCTGAGGAACAGCTGGTAAAAATTTTTTCACACATTGTGGATTGTTTCTTAGCTCTGTTGGTAGTTTCTCTTGCTGTGCAGAAGCTTTAAAGAATTAGGATTAGAAGTCCCATTTGACCCAGCTACGCCCCTACTGGGTATCTTCCCAAAATAATTGAAAGAATTATACCACAGTGAAATATGTTCACCCATGCTTATAGCAGTACAGTTTGTGATAGCTAAAGCTTGGAAACAGCCTAATTGCCCATCAAATGGTGACTGGATAAAGAAGACATAGTTTTTTAATAACATGGAGTACTACTCAACCATAAAGAATGAGAAACTATAGGAATTTATAGTTAAGTGGATGTACATTGAGGCCATACTCTTAAGTGAAATTAAGAGGACACACATGTGTAAATACCAAATAGTTTCTCTGGTGTGGCAAAGTAAGAGTGTAAATTAGAATTAAAATGTATAATTGATATTGTGTAATAGGAAAAAAGGTCTAAAGGTGCAAGGGAAATGGGAGGAGTAGGGGAAATGTATGAAGAGAAAATAAAAAATAAGAAAAAAGGAAAAAAATGGAAACAAAGTCTTTGTAAAGAGGGAGGGGTGGAGGGGGTGAAGGGAGGCCAGGAGAATGGGGAAAAAATAAGAACCATGATACATCATGTAAAGGTACAAGATCTCAATGATGAATGTAACTATTGTATACCAAAATGTACCAATAAAGAAAATAAAAATCCCTTGCTTCTATAAAGAAATCAATCTATGTGCTTGCCCAGAATTAGCATTTCAGATAAAGCAGAGCCTAATAATATTGACAATCAGAGCTTTTCTTATATCTACCAAGTGTATTTCCCCACTGGTAAGACAGCGACTGGAAGAAAGTGGTAACTTAACTTAGGTTCAAAGCTTGTTCTTTTTTTTTTTTTTTTT
>NW_022900926.1:66707195-66717810 GCF_012274545.1 Fukomys damarensis | reverse complement strand
CTTTAGCTCCTTTCCTCCCATTTCTAAATGTCAGTAATCTTATTAGAATCTTATGCATTGTTGCAGAATATTCACACCAGGGAAACTATTCGGTATTTACACATGTGGGACTTATTTATTTCACTTAGGAGTATATCTTCAATATGTATCCATTTTCCTATGAATGAATCTATTCTCTCGCTCTTTATGGCTGAGTAATATTCCATTTTATAGAAAAACCACAACTTCTTTATCCAGTTTCCAACGGATGGGCAAATAGGTTGTTTCCAAGATTTAGCTATTACAAACTGTGCCGCTATAAACATGGGTGCGCATATTTCTCTGTGATATGATTCTTTCTGTTCTCTTGGAAAGATACCCAGCAGAGGGATGGCTGGGTCAAATGGTACCTCCAGTCCAAGTCAAAGCTTGTTCTTTACAATGCTAAGTCCGCAAGAACATTATGTAACAGCCGTGAACAATGTCTCCACACCATGCAGGAAGAAGCATTTGCTCACATCTCCGTGTTAACCATGGGTCTGTTGGCTTAACCAGAGCCACTCTGTTGGTCTCTCTTGTTCCTTTGCTCCTGTCCTACAGTATTTGCTATCTCCGAAAGTGTCTCATCTTTTGGTTGAACAGCAGTCTAACTTGAACAAACCCGCCTTGTGGAGTTGACAGAGGCACAACAAACAAAGTACAACAACCTAAATGTTTTCAAGGTTGTGTTCACGTTACGCCCTCTGCCTTTCATTGGACAAAGTGTGTCATGTGTCAAGTTCAAAGGTAGGAAAAGATGAGCACACTTCACTGCTTAGCAAGAAGAAATTGCAGTGGTAAACAGTGCTGACCCAGGGAAGGGTGGAATGGGGCCTGTTAGCACAGTCTACCCCACCCCCTACTACACTGCTCCAGTTTCTACTCTGGATGTGTTCCCTAATCCTGTGGACCCTGAGAGCCATCCCACTGGCAATTGTAGGCTCTGGTTTGTTTTCAAATGTGTCGCTTAAACATCACCCACAAACATTCAAAGTTAATTTTGATATTTCTGAGCCTCTCTTTATACAGAAACACCTCACTCAGAAAAAAAGAATCTCTTCTAAACTATTTGGGGAAATTATTTAGGAGAATGTGGTGTCTGAGGTTTATTCTCTGGAGGAAGATGATACTACAGAGCATTGCTGGACATCTTCTTCCTACGGCCCTAGTAGATAAGGCACAGTGACATGAACGTGGTGACCAGTGGCAGAGGATCACACCATGCGTGTGTGGAATGAGCCTCCCCCAAGGGCCCCAGGCCTGCTATCCACCCTCTAAAGTCACAGCTGTGTAATATTTATGTCCAGGGCTGGGGATTTAACTCACTGGTGCTGGACTGCCTTGCAAGCATAAGGTCCTGAGTTTGATCCGTGGTACCAAAAAAAAAGAAGTATTGTGTTGAATTATTTTTTTTCTTCCTAAGTCATCCACTTTATTACCTTTGCCCATTTGTTTTAAAATTCTACCTTATAAGTGACACACATGTAATGTGACAGAATGTGAAATATAAAATGAAACACATCTCAAGCAGTTTTAGAAATTACTTTTAAGTTAGAAAAAAATTTAGATGTCTATACACAGTTATCAGGCTCTTTGGCTAAAATTGTTTCAATTCCAATCCAAAGTTTCTATAATGAGCTTCACAAGGATGGGGATAATAACCATGAATAAAACCACTATAGCAGGCTTTCTAATTCCCTACCATATGCCTTCTTCTGTGCAATGTTTAGCAAAACAAATATTCTGTCTTCTTAAAATAAATAATTTGCATTTTTCAAGGACCAAGGAATTTTGTTTGAAGGAATTAAAGAATCATCTTTGCCTTTTCACTGCTTTCTTATCTGGAAATTGAGCTTGCAGGGACTCAGGAAGGAAACTATGAACATGTTCAGGATGTGTTACTTCATGAGTTACCTTAAGAGTACAATTATATTCTGATAAATTCAGAAAATACAAGGTCTTAATTCAAAATTCGTCTCAAATATATTGTGCTATTAATTCTATGAGCAAAAGAGCTTTCTACATATCTACTTTTGTGCAGATTCTGTTAGCTAATTTATTTGCCTTTATTCCTTCTTCCTTTGTGCTGTTATACCCATGGCAGCCTTTGATGGAGTTTGCCACAAGATAACTACTACTCACTAATTTCTCTCTGCATCAATAATTCTATTTGAGATGGGCACAATAGCTCAAGCCTATAATTCCATCTACTTGAGAGGCTGAGGCAGGAAGATTGCAAATTACAGCCCAGCCAAGGCATTGTCGAGAGCCCTATTTCAAAGTGAAAATAAGAGGTTTAATGTGTTGTATACATGTACCAACTCCATATGATGATTGTAATCATTATGTATTGAAACATGTACTAATAAAAATAAAAACAGAATGAAAATGCAATACACAAAAGATTTGGGCTGTAGCACAGTGGTAGAGTGCTTACCTAGCATGCATGAGGCCCTGGGCTCAAAGCCAAGCACTACAGCACACACATGAACATGTGAACACATAAATTTTACATATATGTAAAATTTGGCAGTATTATAAATATTCTTAAGACAAGCAAGATGATTTTTCTCATTCCCAAATAAAACAAGAAGAAACACACTTTAGGCCACTGAGTGGCTTCTCTGGCATGTTAAAGACTTAGGGTTTTATTTTATAAGAGATAAGGAGTTTGAAATCAGATCTTTGTCTCAGATGCATTGCTGTGGTGGCAGAACTTACCCTACCCTTGCATTGCCTTGCACAGACACGAATGAGAATGGGAGCTATGGGGTAGCTAATGTAACAGGAGTGACAGAGAGTAATAAAGGATATAGACAATGGCATAATTAATGGATTTCAACATTCTGTTTCATTAAGTAGGTATGGAATCACCACAATGCCATTCTCAATGGTCTCCAGGAAGCCTTTACCAGCAAATGAGAATGGACATGCATAGAAGATTACTTTTGTTATTCTTACAAAGATGTTTTCTCTGGACTGAACAGCAGCAACCATTACCATTCAAGTAAGACTGGGTTGGCCTAGTTGTCTCACAGCCTCCCTTTCTCTCTCACTCCTAGTTGATGGCTCTCTGCATCAGTGCATGGCTAGTGCCAAATGTTGTCCAGTGAGTGGGGCTGTGGACCACCCAGCCCTAGGGGACGGCAGCTCCAGGCAAGGCCCACACAACAGCTACAGAAGAACAGAGGCCAAGGCCAGACTGCTGAGCCTATCAGAACTGTGAACAAATGCATCTGGTTGCAAGCCCTATAATGTCGGGATGTCATTTTATGCTCAAAAAGCTAAGTTACTGTAGGGGATTGCCCTATTGATTATGCCCAACACAGACTGTAAGAAGTGCAAGTGTAAAGAGTTAACTCCACCATTGGCTCATTTTAAGAAGCGAGTCTGACTGAAGCTTATGTGATTCATAGAAGCACCTCATAAGCAATATGGTAGCGTGCAGGTTAGCGTGGCCTCCCGCTAATAGCCACAGCAGAGAGAAATGGCCTGTGAAGCTGTGGGATAACTGAGGTCAGAGTAATTCACATCCAGATTCCATTCACAGGACTAAAAATCTCCTTAACTAGAAGGACAAGGTTCTAACTAAAACCCTATATTTTGTCTGTTCTGTTCCTAATTCAAGAATGCTTTGTCTTTCCTTAACAGGCTGTACCTGCATTAGTACCCACAGTAACCGCACAACTGCACATCTTCCCATGTGCTTACCCCATACCCCAATCTGATTCCCAGTGAAAATCAGTGGCTTGGACTGACCAGAACCTTTGTTGATTGCTCAGTTCTGGCCATCCTGGCTCCCCATCTCTCTGTTTCTTTAATTCTTTGAGTTGTTCTTCAACCCTGCATTGTACAATGAAGACTGGAGCCTATTTCAGAAGTCTCCAATAAGACACAGACTATATATACATTTTTAAAAATTTAATAAACTCAGCCATTTTTACTACCATTCAAAGAAATACAATTTCAAATAGTCCCTTCCTTTATTAAATCCCTTTCCCATTCCTTTGTGATTACCTTGATTTTTGAATTTTTATCATTCCCTTGGTGTTCTTTAATATAGATGTGTACTTATGCCTACCCTATATTATTTAATTTGCTTTATTTTGAGAGTTATGAAAATTACAACATTCTAAGACAACCTATAATGTGGGAAAAAATTTTACCAGCTGCTCCTCAGACAAAGGACTCTTATCTAGAACATATAAAGAACTCAAAACAATCAGTCCCCCCAAACATAAAGACCCAATTCAAAAACAGGCATCGGAAATGAACAGATATTTCTCAAAGAAGTGAAAACAGCAAGAAGCAAAAAGAAAATTACAACATACTATATGTGATGTTATGTGATGTATTTTAATTTTTTCAACAATATACTTGTGAAATGTGTGACTTATACAGTTGTGGTTTATTTATTTTCATCATTTCAGTGCTCATTTCGGCAGCACATATACTTTCGTCATTTTATAACATTATATATTTGTCTATAGTACCTGTCTTGTTCGTATATACACAGGGATGCGTTTATTATTTTCTGCTAAAATAAACATTTTCATCATGAATGTT
The DNA here is from genome assembly GCF_012274545.1 of Fukomys damarensis. Taxonomy (NCBI): domain Eukaryota; kingdom Metazoa; phylum Chordata; class Mammalia; order Rodentia; family Bathyergidae; genus Fukomys; species Fukomys damarensis. The sequence continues at coordinate 66,713,226 of NW_022900926.1, read as the reverse complement.
CTTGTGTAATTTTCTAGTTCTGATAGTATGTTTAAGGTAAGTATTGAGGAGAGGAATCTTCAGGTAATTGGTACATGAGTGTTCTTGACACAAGTGCATATATTGCTTTCAAAATTACTTTATAAATTTGTACTCCCACCAGCAGTATAGTAATCCACATTCCCCCCAAGAGTCAATGTTACAACATTCTTTAAAAGCTATTTTCCAAAGTATTTATTGTTAAATGTTGTCTCATTTGGGTTCTTTATTTGACTTTCATAAATGTGAGATTTGATGTTTTTCATATACTATATGGCCACTATGAGTTTGATAACAATTATTTCTTTAGAAAATACATTCAAATTTCATTGTATGACCCTGTCCATGCTTTAATGTAGAGATATTTGAGAGGAAAAATAAGAAAACAGATTTCTTCAAAGCATTCCTTCTATTTAAACATACAACAGACTTAGCTGGTCTTCAAAGTCAACTCCTAAATACTGCATAGGACACAGCATGACCTGAGAGTTGTTAGAAACTCTGAATAATAAAACAGACCAAATACAAGGCACACTTCAGACTCCAGGGACAACGGTGAAACCACTGACATTTAAGGTTAGTAAAACCAGCACAGATGAAAGAAAACTATTAAGAAAAATCTATGTATTCTGTGTAGTTAGTACTGACACATAATACATGATTATGTCTAATGATAAAATATATTAACCAATAGTAAATTGTACTCTTAGAGAACACTTAATACTACAATATTAGATGACTTTTTACTAACATTCACATGACTGCCCTGTGATTTAAATGCTGTTGTTCTAGTCTAAACTATTCTCTAGGAAACACATATTTTTGCTCCCTGAATCTGAATGCAAAAATAATTCAACTTTACAAATGGAAAATATTTCAGCCCAAAATAAAGCTGTGTCAACCAAAAATATGTTGAGAATATATAAAGGAACTTGCAGTTGAAAGGTTCGAGGGCAGGGTCGCTTGTCAATGACTGGCAATGGAGAAGGTCAAACATCAGCTGCACTTCCGCGAAGCCTTCTCAAAGCCTTTTTCTGGAGAGTCACTTTAAAGTCCTGTAGTTTTTTAAGTCAGAGATCCCTTCCTTATGTGTGTCCTAAACCCCATATTCTACCATTTAAGTTCTTTTTTCTCATTACATATATAGAATTGACAGGAAATATTGTTGGTTTTTTCATTAGTATCTCATATGCATAAGCACTTATATCAACAAAATTGTATAACAGTGTTCCCAGATGCTTAACTTCATCCATTATTTTTGCTTGTTTCTTTTCTCCCCGCCCCTACCATGTTCTTTTTTTGAGTTCCTTTGGATTATCTTAAAGGTGCAGCAAGCATTCTCATTATAAAATCGTATGAAGAAGTTTTATTTTAACATGAAAGTATTAAATTTTATTTTCTGCAAAACTTAGCAGGATTTCCAAATGACCTCTGGGGGTAAACAGAGATGGCTGATTTCTAAAGCCTTCTGGTGTAAGGAGCTTCTCCCGGCACTATGTCAATATTTCTCTCCTGCAGGGGGCGCTAGATGTGATTAGGCTGAAATTAGTCAGAGGTTGGGAAAGGAGCATCTAGTAACTTCATTCTGCAGTAGTAAATTCATTGATTGCATGGTTCCCATGTAGACTTCCAGATTTATATTTCTGTCCTGGACGCATTCTGTAATCGCAGGTTTCAATTGTAACAATTTTCTGAATATGTTGACAGGAAGTTAGCTTGTGCATACCCGAGCTCCCAACGCCTTGGAACAATTCCTGTTCACCTTTTGCTGAAGCCCCATCAATAGTTTCTTCTTCTAGGTATGCGGGTGCTATCAGAGGGAGTCATCCTTCACTAATTCTTTTGTCACATTCCATTAGGAAACTATATCCACTTTACTTGATATGTTTGACATATATAACTTGAAACGTTTCCAGATCCCAATCACCTCTCATAACCTCTGCGGTCACCACTCTAGGACAAATCACTATACTCTTAAGGTCTGACTTATTTTAGTGGCCTCTAAACTGTCTTCCCTGCTGCTGCTTTTCTGTTCTGCACCACTCGACTCACAGTGGCCAGTGCTCCTTTAAAAGCACAAATCATGGCCTCTTCTGCTCATAACCTCTGAGTAATATACAGTTCAGTGGGACAGTTTAATGCCCTCACCATGGCATTCCAGACCTTGTGCAATCTGCCTCCCTTCTGGGCTCTCTGCATGTCTCGCCTCTCTGTGGTCACTAGCTGTGCCAGGAATTCTCCTGTGCGAGATCTCAGAGATGAGACACACAATTTTGCAATTGCCACTGCCTTGTCTGAAAGGTCTTTACCACAGGAATGGACATAGATCATTTCTTTTGTTCTCTATGCCCAATTCTATATCAATATAAGAATAAGACAGTGCTTTCTGCTTTTATGGGGATGTGTGTGTGTGTGTGTGTGTGTGTGTGTGTGCTTCAAGTTAGAAAAACTAAGTCATTCTGTGCACTTCAAATTGTTTTCCTGTTTTTTGATATTAGAATGCCCTATAAGGGAAAGAGAGTTTGGGACAATTGCTTTTTAATTATTTAAATTTTTATTTTAATATAATATCAATAGATATTAACAAAGAATATAAAAATGGTTCTACAAAAAATAATTTTTCATAACAAAAATTAGAGCATAACAATGGTAAATACACTATATATCATGATCTTAAAAGAATATATTTTCAATTGCTAATCTATCTCTAGACTCATTTCCTAATAATACTATACTTTTTAAGCATAAAATATTTTAATTATTAACAAAGTATCTCAATTTTGAACAGTGTCTTACTTCATAATATTTGTTATACATTTTGTTCCTTATTTACACTTTCGGTTTCTCACTCCAGAGGGGCCACGTGATATTTACATGTGCATGCTTAATTTATTTCACTTGAGAGTATGGTTTTAAGGTGCATCCATTTACCTATAAAGTCCTTAAGTTTACCCTTCTTTATGACTGAGGAACCACTGATTAAAATATTTCCCCACTCTGCAATTTATCTCTTCACCATTGGTGATTTCTTTTGCTGTGCACGACATTTTTAAGAAGATGAGGTCTCGGTTGTTAATACTTTGCAGTATTTCCTGTGCAGTCTGGGTTTTGTCCATGAAGTCTTTGCCTACCCTTATGTCCTCAAGAATTCTCCCTATTCTCTCTTCTGGCAGATTCAGTGTTTCTGTTTTAATATTTAGATCTTTAATCCATTTTTATTTTATTTTACTGGATGTTGAAAGACATGGGTCTAGTTTTAGTCTTTGGCATGTAGAAAGCCAGTTTTTCCCGAACCATTTATTAAAGAAGCTGTCTTTCTTCCAGTGAGTATGTTTGGCACTTCTGTCAAAGTTAAGATGGGCTGAGTATTTTGGGGATTGTTTTCTGCATCTTCTAATCTGTTCCATTAATCCTCAGGTCTGATTTCTTTTTTCCTCAGTACCATGATGTTCTTAATCACAGTAGCTCTGTAGTATAATTTCAAGTCAGGGACTGTGATGCCCCCTGCCTTGCCCTTGTTGCCCAGAATTTTTTTTTCTATTCTAGGTGTCTTCAGGTTCCAAATAAATTTTAGGAATGTTTTCTCTAGTTCTGTGAGATATGCTGTTGGAATTCTGATTAGGATTCCATTTAATCTGTATAAAAACTTTGGGAGTATGGCCATTTTCACCGTGTTGGTTCATCATACTCAAGGACAAGGATTGTCTTTCCACTTTCTGATATCCTCTTTGATTTCCTTTTTCAGAGTGCTGCAATTTTCAATATAAAGTTCTTTTGCTTCTTCTTTGAGATTGATTCCTAAGCAGTTCTTTTTTTTTTAATGCTATTGTGAAAGATGTATTTTCCTTAATATCTCTCTGAGTGAATTTGTTACTTGTGCACAGGAAGGCTATTTAATTTTGACTGTTCACTTTGTGTCCAGCTATGCTACTGAATTTGGTTATTAAATCTAGAAGTCTTTTGGTGGAATTTGGGGGGGTCATCTATGTAAAGAATCATGCAAATAATGATAGTTTAACTTCTTTTCATATCTTTGTTTCTTTCTTTTAGCTAATCGCTCTGGTTAATGTTTCCAGAATTGTGTTGAATACAAGTAGTGACAGTAGACATCCTTGTCTTATTCCTGATTTTAGAGTGAAGCTTTCTGTTTTTGAATATTTAGTATGACGTTGGCCATTGGTTTGTGATAATAGCTTTCATCAGATTGAGATAAAGACCATCTATTCCAATTTTCTCTAGAGTTTTTATCATGAATGGGTATTGGACTTTGTCAAATGCTTTTTTGTGTCTATTGAGATGATATGATATGGTGTGTTACCTTCATTGATTTGTGTATGTTGAACCACTCCTGCATCCCTGAGGTGAATTCTACTTGAGGCCACTGGCTCTAAAATGAGGAATGTATTCCCTTCACTGCCTCCTGGACAGTATGGTTTGATACAACTCTGTGGACTTTTATCTTTAAGACCAGTAGTTTTCAAATCATCAGTGCTGATAACCTGGAGAACATGATAAGATTTATACTCCAGGATAAGATCCTAATTATTAATTTTAAGCAGACAATTTTAAAAACTATTATATAAACTTCTTTATGAGACAACATGCCAAACATGTCAGAGGTAGCAACAGGAGGCTCTCATTCAAAATGCAGGCCCTGTATATTCACGAGTATAATCTTGCCAAAGGACAAATTGTTCATTTTTTTACTTGCACATCTCAGGGACGAAGAAGAACGGAATTGTTCCAACATACTCATGTCTTCTTGCTGCGAATGTCATTTCGTTTAACTAACTTTCTGAAGTTGATTAAAGTAATCAAGCTTTTCCATGTTTAATTCTTTTAATGAAATGTGTATTCTTCAGTGTTCTATACACGTCCTTAAGTTCTACTCTGTAATTTACTTTTGCAGATCTACTCTGCCCTTACTGATGCTTTTCATGTTAGTCTGCCGATTAGTAAGAAAAGTTTGCTAAAACATTAGACTCAAAAGATCTGTCACTCCTTGTGATTCTAGCAATGTTTTTGTTAGACGGATCTAAGATACAGTCTTAGGTACATTTAAACTTAAAACGAGATGGTGACTGAATGCCTTATCAATATGTGTTGATAATAATTGTCCTTAGGGAGGTTTGTTTGTTTACTTATTTTTGGTACCAGGGATCAAACTCACCATGCACTTGCGATGCAGGCTGGTACAACTGAGCTAAATCCCTGGCCCATTTAATTTAAATATAAATATCTTTATTAATACAAGTAAGCCACTTTCCTTTGGTGGGTATTTTCCTATTATCTATATTTCTCTTCATTTTACTTTCAGCCTTGCTGCACTTATAAGCCTCAGATGCATTTCTTTTAAATAACACTCACATACCTTCGGAAGTTTGCTTTTGCAGTGCTGAGGATCAAAGCCAAGGCTGGGTGCATTCTAGGCAAGCACTCTACCACTGAGCTATATCCCCAGCCCTTTTTAGTTTTTCATTTTGAAACAGGGATGCTCCTGCCTTAGACTTGAGCAGCTGGGGTTATGGGCGTGTACCACAGCCCCTGGCAGAAGTTATTATTTTTAAGTGCAATATGGAGACAGTGATGTTTTCAGTCTGTTTCCATTCAATATTACATCAGCACATCTGCTTCCTAGTAGATTATATGTGCTTTTTCCCCTCTTACGCATTTCTTTTGTCTTTCCTTTTTTATTTGGTTAAACTAACTGCATTTTATGACATTGTAATTATCCCCTTTGGTGGTTGAAAAGAAGGGGTCAGAAAACTATGGCCCAAGGGCCAAATGCTTCCCTCACTTGTTTGTACAAGCAAAGTGCTCTTAAAGTGCAGCCACACTCACTCATTTAAGTGTTTTCTATGATTGTTTTCAAAATGCAAGAACGGTGGCCACAGAAACACAAAGCTCAAATTATTTCTTACCAGGCTCTCTCTCCACAGAAAAAGTTTGTCAACTGTAGTTTAGAAGACACATATACTCTCCATTTAAATTTAGTTTCTGTCCTCTCCCTCCC
>NW_022900926.1:66664336-66707124 GCF_012274545.1 Fukomys damarensis | reverse complement strand
CTCCTTCTCCTCCTCCTCCTCCTCCTGCTCCTCCTCCTTTTATCTTCTTTCTGGTGCTGTTAACCCAGCTTAGGGACTCACACATTCTAAGCAAGTTCTCCACCACTGAGCTACATTGCCTAATCTTCCATTTTTATACTTAGAACTTTACCATGAATTCTGAGGACTTAATCTTTATCATCAGGCAATACACAAAGCCTCTTTTAGCAATCATCTACCTTCTGCTTAGGCTCTGTAGTGGTACTGTCTGTTATTTACTCCATCTTAACTATTTTCAACAGTATTTTCAATCTGAGGGACATTTCTAACCACAGTTGTCAGGCAGTATTATTTGTTGTAGTCTACCCCCCGACCCCATTTACCATTTTCTGGCTTCTCAATTTTGTATATATTTCCTTTTGGAGTTGATTTTCTTTGATGATAAATTCTTTCAGTTTTCAGTTTTATTCAATTGAAAGTGTTTATTTTTCTCTAAATTTTGAAAGGTAATTTTGCTAGATTTAGAACTCTAATGACCTTATTTTTTCTTTTACAATTTGAAGACAGTAATTGCATGGTAACTGAGTTCCAGTTTGAATGAGGAGTCAACTGCTCTTCTACAACCTGTCCCTGGTTCTCTGGGACACTGAGCAGAAGACCATTGGAGCTTCTTTTGATGCCCGTGTGCTTTCAATTCATTTTTATATTTTTCTGTTTCTTCATCTGTCTCAACACTGCCTTCTGGATAATTTTTTTCAGATCTATCTTCTTTTAAAAGTACTTTAATTAACACACCTTTGCAGTACCTGATGAGCCCCTTCCTTGTGTTTTCTATGATTGCTTTCCCCTTCCCTCCTCTTCCTTCTCCTCTATCTCTTGATCCCCACCCCATTTGAGAAAGATCTATCTACTTCCTATTATCTGTCTTTTATTTTTCTCTTTATTTATAATTTAGGTTGTTCATATAAGAGAAACCATGCAATATTTCAACTTGTATACCTGGTTTACATGCCTCAATTATTTTACTTAATTACATGTGATTGCTTTCATCTGTGACATGTAAGCCACTATTTACCACATCCAACAGATTTTTTAAAAATCATATTTAGACCTTTAGGCTTTTAAAGTATTTTTATTCTTGATCTCATAGTTTTTTTTATTATTATGTTTTGAGTGAGAGGCTTGCTATGTATTCCTTTGCTAGATCATTCTCAAATTGGAAGAACACCAAGAGATGGAGGAAGTGGGAAGAGAGGGGAAAGAAGGGTATGAAAAAAGAATGAAAATGTGTTGTATGTAATACCAATTCCACACAAGGAGTGTAAGCACATGTTATATACTGTGACCATGTAATAATTAAAAGAAAACTAACTGAAAAATACAACATACAGTATATGCTTATTTATATCGTACATCTGATAATTCGACTAACAGGGTCCTTATGAGATTGAGTCCACACTTTGTTCTTTGACTTTCCTGGTGCCTTCTTTGCACTGCTATGGTTTCCATGGCAGCTTTTTGTTGGGAGTCCTTGAGGCCGGGATAGAAGCTACAATTCCTCAGCGCAGATTTACATTTGCTTCTCCCAAATGCTTATCAGTTTCTTCACTCAGCTCAGATTCTTAGAAATGATGGCCCTGTCAAGAGCACACACATGGATGTGCGAGTCTGTGTCGACATCACAAGCTGTGTGGTTCTGAGTGAATTCCCCAAGGGGATATTGTCCTCCCACAGCCCAGAGCCTAAGTGAATTTCCTTGCCATTTGCCCCAATCTTTTTCCTGATTATGTGGACAGCTTTTACCTGAGTCTCTGCTCTGACTGTCTACATAAGACCAGGTGGTACTGCCCAGAAGACCTGGTCACTGAAACAAAGGCTCCAGCCCACTAGAAAATGCTCTTCGAGCAGTCTGAGAGCTTATTGTCTGTCTATTCAGGGGACTAGCACTGTGGCCTCTCTGACTTTACTTTCTGTCTTTCACAATTCCTTTTGTCACAATCTCAGAATATGTTTAGTGTGTCTGTGTCTTATTTAAGAAACTATGATATTACTGAATGGTCTAAGCTATTTTATTTTATTGGCTTAGGGATGAAGATTAAAAAGAAATTTGTTCTCCTTATCAGGCTTGGTGGCACACACCTGTAATCCCAGCACAGAATGTTGAGGCAGGAGGGGCAGGAGGCCCCTGCAAGACTGAGACCAGCCTGGGCTACGTAATGAGTTCCAGTCCAGTCTGAATTATATAGACAGACCTTATACAACAAAACAAAACGACCACAAAAACTTTATCCTAACCTGGGCTTTTTCTATAGAATTTTTGCAGGAAAATAAATGCAGTCCAAGTTTTTAAGTATGGTCTGCTATATTTCACCATGCGAAAGAAGTAGGGAAAACACTGCTCATACTGCCTGAAACCACGAGGTTATAGGTTATGCCCCACACACATGCACACAGGCTTTCTTTTTCTCTCCCTTCCTTTCTCCCTCCTCCTTATTTCTTTTGTGGGTAACCTGGGATCGAACTCAGGACCTTGTGCTTACCAGGCAGGAGCTGTGCTGCTAAGGAACATTCCCAGCCCCTCCTCCTCATTTCAGAGCTGTAGTGAATCTTTCTCAACTGTGCACGTACACTAACACTTCGCACTTAGATTATCTGCTCCCAAGAAAGTTTAAACTGAGATGGAAATGTAAATATTAAGATAGAAGTTTTTCATTATCTGACATTTCTTTAAGATTTTTGAATGCTGTATCTGATTTGATTTTTCCTGTTTGTCAAATGCCTGATAAAAAAGACTATAATTTTGCAGAAACTTTGCTGCTTTTATAATTCTAATTTAAATATAACTTCATTTTCTAACTAAGAATAAACTCTGGCATTGTTTGTTACTTTCTTTGCAATTCTGACTTAACAAACATTGATAAAACCCAGATGTATGTGTACATGCACAGTGCTTAGCAGAATGTACGTTTTATCAGCAAAGGCATCTTTACTTCTAACTTTAAAAATCTCCAGACTTCCCTTGAAAAACACTTGAAGGGTAAAACAGAAAAACAAGAAATGCAAATTGCAGTTTGAGTGATAAATAGAGCATTTGATGGGATACTTATGAGACAGTCGCCTGTGTTCAGGAGTGAGGATTTCTTCTGTTTGGAGTAGAGCCATACCATAAGCTAATTATTCATTGTAGATGTCTTGAGAGATGGTATTTGCCAGACTGTAAAGTAGCCAGTAGTCTCTGGCTCAGATGCAGTCATGGTGATACAAGCACTGTAAAGCGACAGTTCTTCAGTTGCGAAAAAAGAATTTTGGATTTTGCTTCTGTTTTCTCCAGTTCAATATAAGCTATTTTTGTCTTAGTCTTACCATCATGAGTATTTGTAATTTATGCTCTTTTGTTCCCAAAATGGATAACAGCCATTTTATATAGCAAAATACATATAAAAAGAAAAAAAATCTTTTAAATATACACAACCAAACACAAAGACCAGCAAATTACCTAGTTAAAAAGAAAAATAATATCTGTTAAAATAGGCTATTTTCTGATCTCTGCTAATACTTTAAGTATTACCAAATTAATACTAAGATTTTACTAAATTCAATAGTTATTTCAGAATGATATGAGTGTGTCTCTCTATATATTTATATAGATATCATCATAAAATGCAAAAAATACTGATGTCATTTATGCCTCTCCACTACTCTCTTCCCTAAAATAACATGGCAAGCTGGACAGGGCGGTGCATGCCTGGATTCCCAGCACTTTGGACACTAAGGCAGGAGGATCACAAGTTAGAGCCCAGCATGGACAACTTAGTGACCTAACTAGACCATCTCAGACATTTTTTTTAAAAAAGTGGGGATGTAGCTCAGTGCAAAGGCCATGGGTTCGATTCCCAGAAGTGCAGAATTTACATAAATAAAGTTCTCTCTTCTAATATGAAAATGAATAAATGAAGTGTTTTTATATACTAATCTCCCCATTTTTCATATTTCTTTGTTGTTTAAACAGATTAAAAATTCTATTATTCAAGGACTGGTGCTTTGTTCATTTAATAATGAGTTAACTATAAAAATACAAGAAACAGGCTTGGTAATTGAGAACAACATCAAAAATCATATTAATTAAGGCATTTTACATCTGATAAACATTTTTATATTCTAAACTTTATGATGTAGTTACATTTTACATCTCTCTTAAATAAAGAACCAAATCAAGAACCACAATAGAAACTAGCATCACAAGTTTAATATATTTTAAAATATAGAAATATATTTAAACAGCACATTTAAAGAATAATATCATAGACTTCTATTTCTTATTCTTGTAATAGGACACTATTAGTTAAAAATATATTACTTAATGTACCCCCAATACAGTTAATGTCATATTTTATATAAGATAGACGGTATTTAAAACAATATTGTAAATACCTGAATTACAAGCAAACCATAGTGATTTTGAATCAATTGATGATATAAATTTTGTGTGAAAGATCCAAAGGGATAATTATGAAATGGTAATTTGTGAATATTTTAGTTGAATGTTGATTAAGTTTAACCATGGAATCACCAAAACTAGCAACTGATGCACTTAAAGGTCATTCTTCAAAAAGTCAGTGTATATTCAAGAAAAACCTTGGAAGGCATTTCAACAGAGAGAGAAAATAAATTAATTTCAGAGGGATGAACACTTACACACACAAGTACAAGAGACCCTTCTCATGTAGAGTTATTTGTGCTTGGAGGAAGGTTTACAAAATCCCATTACAAAATAAGGTTTTCATTGAGCTCGTTCTCACAAACATGAAAAATGGTTGTTCTTTTCAAACAGCATTTCTGTCAAAGCCATTCTGGGATTTTGTTAACTTCTTTCAGCTTAGTTTCAGTACTTTTACCCCAAATAAAATTCCTTGCATCTCATCAATCCGCAAACTCAGTTAAAAAGAGAGCAAAGAAATTGGCTCTGTCTGCACCCTCCAGGTCAGGCACATTGGACATGCAGGGACTCTGCGGAGATGGGAAGTGAGCATATGTAAATGTTTCTTTATTTTGGACGAAGTTTTTGAATCTGAAAAATAAATCTGCAACAGTAGTGTTCTAGATAATGGCAGACATGCGTGATTTATTTGAGGTAAGAAGGTTGTACTGCAATTTTTTAGTGTTAACTTGGAAAGTTACAGACACGAGCTCAAGCCTGTCTCCATAGAACCCTTTAAGCTTTGAGCTTCTTGTAAATAAAATCTAAGTCCACAAGCCAAGAAGGAATACACTCCTACAGTTTCACTAACTCTTAAAGCCAACAGTTGTAACAATTATGTGCAATCTTTCAGCTTCTAGGTCTTGCCTACCATTTGTTTACTCCAATCCAGTTCAACATTTTACTTTATCTAATGAAGCAGAAACTCTGAGAGAAAAATTGTATTTATCCAAGCATTTTTTGTTTGGGTTATTTTTTTTTAAGTTTTGTGTCTAAAAAATAGCTTATCATAGTTTTCATTGGCACAGTATCACCAAGTGTATTTAGTTTTCCTCAACAATATTAAACAGTCAAAGGGATTCTGTTTAATCTCAGAAAAGTATATAAAAATTGTATTGGAAAAATGTTGAAACTAAATAAAACTGGACTCAGTATATTCCATTGAAACTTGGACTGAGTGATCTATTGTCTAGCATAGTGAACTAAAAGTGGATTTTACTGATAAGACATGTGCAAAGGAGGAAATATACTTTTAAATAAATAAAATGACTGTATACATATTATAGTATACATATAAAGAAAAATGAAATGATTCAGACTAATTAGGAAATTCCCCTTTTGTCTGCTCTTTATTACAATCATAAACCTTAATACAAGTCTTTTTGTTATTACCATAATTGTTTAATATCAGTGGCAACCACATGAGCGCACGACCATATTTCTATACTTTTTCAAAATAACGTTGGAGCTATCATCAAAGTACAGAACAGAGATGGCATTTAATTTGGTTGGAGCACAGCAAGGCTTTGGTACATGGTCTGGAAACATCAGATGAACCTAGGAAAGAAGAAACAATATATTTTATGAAATAGGGGACACAAAGATTTTATTGACATCTCTAAAATAATACGCTTGCTTTATATCACACACAACTAGAGAAACCTTTAATCTGACAACCCTACTCCTATGCTTGTTTGCTTTACCAGACTGGCTACAGTTTAGTATCATTTTACCTGTCTCTCTCCCCTGCCCACTCCCTGGAAGAGTTGGCAAAAGCAAGTAAAATGAATTCAGAAGCAAAAGGGCAAGATTCCATAAATTGAATATCCATCCTCCCGATGGCCTAACAAGGTGGCCGTATGTGAAAAGTGTAGTGCTAAAGCGAAACCCTGACACTCCTTCTGATCAGCCTGGCAGTTGGTCTCTGAGTTGCAAGGACTGGGCAAGGAGCCACAGTATAATTCTCCCCTTTCCCAGCCATCTACTCTGGCCCTTCCCCCAGAGGAGTTTATGGGAAATCCCACTGATGGGTCTTAAGGGAACTACAGAAGACAAATACAGCCTTTTGGTGTTTTGGCTGCAGTGTCCTGGCTGAAATGATGTCGGAGCCCTGCTTGTGGATAAAAAAAACACAAAAAACAAAAAACAAAACAAAACAAAAAAAACACAGGAAAATGAGGAAATCTGACATGAGCTTGCAATTTCTTAAGACCCCACCAAACTAAACAAACTAAATACTGAATGATTTCTACAAATTTCAGATGCAGCTTGTGTTCCTCATCAGCTTTCTCTTCTGTGACCCACATGTACGTGATTGATGATCCCTAAGTTCCAGTGGCCTTGGCAGCCTCACGATGAAGTTGCTCTCAGAAAATGGATTGTCCTTGAATGATTTCTCAAATATATTAGTCACAAACACTCTTTCCTTTAACAATAAACACGCCTATCTTCTTGTTTCAAGTCCTTCACAGAACAAATGTAGAGCACGCATCACACCAGGGGAAAAAATCAAACTTCCCACGTACACTTGAGTTTTGCGATGACTTATGTCCCATGTCTCAAGGCTGTTATGCAGACTGAGGTTTTCTTCCAAGTTCATGTCAGATTTTTAAAAATGTTTGTGTTTCAGTGCTCCCTTGTAGACTACAGCCCTACAAGCTGACAGTGTGTAATCATATATTGGTAAGAAAAGTGAGAGAAACGGGGGAATATTTGGACCAAGGATCTTTGCCAGTAAGTAAGCATTGGTTACCCCGGGGGAAACTTTGATGCCTTAGATATGTATCTATGGGAGTGAAAGTCTGCATTCTTAGTCACTGTGACAAAAGGAGGCAAAGCTTTTTCTGAGAAAACACGTGGCACTACTTTACAAACAAACCAGTAAGAGTTGTTCCTCTGGGACCATTCAGAAAGATAGTGTTGGAACTATCCTCCAAAAGATGAGAGCAGCATTCCTGCCTATCCCCTGAAGTGGGGTGACCCTCCACCTTCGCAGTCTGCCTTTACCCGTCCTCCTAGAAATGCTCTCCGGCATCCGGAAGGGTTTATACAACAGGCAGCAAAGGCGAAGGCATCTCAGGCTTTAAAATTCACCTATGCGTTTCTATGTTGTGTATGGTGCTAAAACAGGTTAGGGTACAAACATCGACCCAAATTCTCATCTTTGTTTTCCCCCATACTGAGGTTATTTCCAGAGTTTTTGATATCAGATATATTCTGATTATTATATTACATTTTGGGGCCCACTTATTCTATTTTATATATATATATATATATATATATGTATATATATATATGTCAATGTCAAATAAATTTAAAACTTAAGCAGATGGAAGAGGTACTCTTTTGTCCTTCTGAATAAAATAATCCTTCTTCCATTTGTTTAATTTTAATTTAATTCATTTTAAATTGTGGGGGAAGGCAACTTTCTATGAAATAAAAATCTCACAGATTCAAAGAGTACTGTAATTTCTTGGATAAGGAGGTCATAGAAAAGTCTCATCCTTAAGACAGCTCTTTCTAATATTCACTGCTCTCTTACTGCCTGCCATTCACCAAATTACTACACTTCCATCATTAAGTTTTGATTCTCAAATAATGTATTCCCTCCCTTTCATCCTCACCACATGAAAATAAATGTTTCCTTCAAATATTGAGTTTGGAATATCACATGGTCTTTTACACCTTCTAAGAGTCTCTTAATCTTCCAGGGGACTGTCCCTCTGCCACATCAATATGTCACACACCCTAGGATCCATCAAAGTTTCAACTAGGTTGTTTTTTTTTAATCTTTATTAGATACAGCATAATCAGAGAAAATCAAATCAAAACAAAAGAGACTTAACCACTTCTTAACTCTTGGGAGTAGAGAAAATGAAAGATCAGTTCCATGTGAAAGATCACAAAAAGAAAAGAGGAAGAGGGGAGAGTAAAGGATGGGAAGGAATCAATACATAGAAAATCTGCCTCCTATTTATATACTACATTGAGCAATTTTATAATACCAAAGTACATTGTAAAACTTTTTTAATTAGAGCAAAAGCCCTCAGGTGAAATTCAGCACAAATACTAGTCAATATTGTTGCAATGATTACTAATGAATTGCCAGGTTAAAAATAGCCCATAGGAGGCTGCCTGGTTGAACACTGTGTAGCAAAGAACATGATTATTCTGGTTTTCCTATCTGAATCCTTCCCCATTCTGGACTCAGGATTACTCTTTTCGCCAACGTGAACTTCCTGGCTATAACCACAATTGTTACAGCCACGTGGCTATAAAAAGCAACCAGCAGTCTGAGAAGAAAAGATAACACATTGATAATTGTAAAAGAATGCTTTTCTGTAAAACATCATCATACAGTCCTTATAGTGCAAGCCGTTTTCAAAAATACAAAAACAAAGCATACCAGAGTCTGAACAATGGCATGGTTGGTGGCATTCATATGGGCATTAAGTGGAAAAGAACATTCTCCATCACAATAAAATGCAGCATATCCTTCTGGTGCTATAATCCAGTCCTAAAAGTCACACACACAAAATATATATATATTTATATTTATATATATATATATATATATATATAAATTTAAATGAAAACAATCTTAAGGAATACTCAAATACATCTTATCTGAATAAGTTTCCCACAGTCCAACAATTATTCCAGTTGGACAGTTCCCCCACACCCTATAATATTAAGTAGACGTTTACAACATGTAAGTATTTTCACAAGAATTGTCTTCTCTAATTCCTCTCAAGAGGGTTGCCTCATAAAATATTTGTAGTATGCACTAATGCATGTATGTATGCAAAGATTAAACCATAATCATGAAATAGCATTCTACGTGTTATTCACACAGGAAATGATGAACTCTGGAAAGTTGAACTGAACCAGAAAGGGCAAGGAGCATAAATTTAATTGAGATAATTCTCATTACTTCTTAATAACTCATTGCTGGTTTTAGAAGTCTGACAACCTCCTACAGCTTTCATATTTGTTCCATGTGCTGTTTTTCTTTTCATTCTTCCCTTATTATAGTCTCTGTAGAAGAAATTAATTGGAGCAAATTCCAGAAAACTGCACATGAAAAATTTTAAGAAGCTGAAATTTTTTTACATGTATGATTACCTTGGCATTTCCCACAGATAAATAAAATTTGTACAAATATAAGACTTACCGCCTTACTTATGTTAAAAATGTATTAAAATATTTTCAAATAGTTACATTTTAATATTATTTCTCAATAAGATAGCTCATGTATTGAACATCCATTGTAATGGGATACCAGTAGAAATCTAAAGCCCTTATTTTAAACTCTCCTCACATAGAACCATTAAAACCTATTTTGGTTAGATATTCGTATTCACCTTATTTCAGAGGTGTATTTACAATGTTTAAATGTAAATGTAAATGTAAAGAGAAAACATTGTTTTTATACATTTATCTCATGAAAGAAACATTAGTGTTGACATTTCTTTTTTCTAAAAAAAAAGTTCGTTAAAGGGCTAATGGACTTACTTATATTAAACTGAAAAAAATCTTATATTTGCAATAAAATTAAAAGTTTGTGATATTTAAACAACAGTATATTTTTATTATAATTTCTAGATAACACAGTTTTATTTCTACTTCAGGGAGCTGTTTTTGTCTATAAATGTTACCATTGTAGAGAAATGAAAAAGATGCAGATAAGCCATTCCAAACTATTTGACCTGAAAAATTACAACAAAATTATGTTATTATGCCTTAGTAAGGATTTATTATAAATCACAAAAACAACACCCGAGATGACTGAAAATTCTTACCTGCCATCCCAGATCCCGGAAACTCACATAGAGTTCATGCTTTTTGCAGGCTTGTTTTTGTTCGCTTGTATTGTAATCTGAAGATTTTTTAAAAAGCACAGTTTAAACAAATGAAAGCATGTCAGATGTATAAAATTTGTTTAAAGATATCTCTGATAAGGTTTTTTTCAGAGGGGTCATAGTTGAAGACCTGAAGCATGACTTTGAATCTAAATGCTAGAGCCACATACTGGCCAGAAGCATTTCAATCTTATCACTTGTGGGCAAGTGTGGACAGGGCCATTTGCCTTATGAAGTTCTGACAGGGACTCTGTTACCACTGCTCAACAGGGCACAGGCTGGTGCCTGCCACTCACTGAGTACTAGCTGTTCAATCTGTGTTCATTCATTAATTCAGCACACCACATGGTTCTTAACATATTCATATAAAGCGAACATCCATAAATAGTTTAAATCACATTCCAGGAGGCCAATATTGGGTTCTTACTTAGTTGATTGTATTTTATCACAAACTCAAGGTACCTCAAGCTGAGCTTCTGATCACCCTCAAAAACCTTCCCACCTCTAGATTTCTCCATCCTTGTCAGATGCCAATTGCTTTGACTAGAGACCAAGAGTAAAACCAAAAAGCTGGGAGTCAAAATATTTTTCTTCCACTCTCCCATCCAATCTGTCAAGACATCTTACATAAACTTTCAAACAGATCCAACACCTGCCACTCTCGCCACCTCCATCATTGCTCCCGGCCCCAGCCACCCTCATCTCTAGCCCAGATTGCTGCTGCATTCTCAATGTCCTTCTCCCTGCTGGGATCCTTGCTTGCCTAAAACACAGCAGCCATGTGGGCCTACACCTGTTAACAAGTACAGCTAGGTACCTGCCTGTGAGAAATCCTGCTACATCTCCCACAGCCTTAGATGTCCTCACAGTGTTTACTGTCTTTGCATGGTTTGGTCCCATTACCTTTCTCTTTTTCTTTTTCACCTTGTTCCAGCTCAAGCTTCCTCGCTGTTGCACTCAAAGTTGAACTTGGTTGTACCTTAAAGTCCTGACTCTTGCTAGTTCCACTCCCTGAAACATCTCTCTCTGGAATGCCTGATTCCTCTGCCTTCAAGTCTTTGCTTAATAGTGATCTTCTCTACCCAAGGAGGCTTCCCCTGACCACCCTGTTTAACATTGCAATAGTCTTGATTTCTCTTATCTTGTTCTTCTCTTTTTCATTTCACTTATCCCTTTTGGAAATGCCATGCCACTTACTAATTTATTACATGCATTGATTCTTGTCTGTTTCCTCTCCACGGAATGTGAGCCCCATCACAGAAAGACTTTTGTTTGTCTCCTTTGTTCACTGATGAGTCCCAAGTGTCACAAAGAGTACACTGAACACAACAGACCTTCAGTAAACAGTGGAGGAATTGATGAACAAATTTCTCATTGTCTTCCACAAATGATTTGAAGCAAAAGAAATACATTTCCATTATATATTTGTAACAAAATCTGTATGCTCATAATTTTTTATAATTTTCTAAAAGGATTAAGTATAAATGTAAAACCTCATCCTTGTATCTGGAATAAAATAAAATACAGAATAGTACAGAACATTTTTCTATCTTTTTTCTCTGAAATTTGTACTTACTTTATTCAAATAATTATTTCTGACATGAAAAACTGAAGGAGAAAAATCATTTCAAAGAATGTTGTGTTAAGGTGTCACCTTTCTGTCTAATATTTGTCCAATGGTATTGTAAACAAGATAATGCTTAAATTTACAATACAAGGGAATTTTTCCTAATTCTAGATCAGTTACTGCTACTGTGTTGTTAAAGCAATTCAGAAGTAATAATGGAAATGGAGAGAAAAATTAGGGGAAATGTGGTACTTTTGTTCTTTTGGAAAACCTCCCCTTTAATCTCAGAGTGCAAAGAACTAACTTTATAAGTATCATAAAGTACATGTATGGTTATTTCAATTCCATGCTTATTTATTTATTTTTAATTTAAAATAAATTCATTGGTATATTCTAGGTAGACAGTACAGTTACATTCATTACTGGGATCTTGTACCTGTACATGACAGGTCTTGGTTCTCATTTTTTCCCCTTGTCCCTGCCCTCCCTTCACCCCCTCCTCCCCTCCCCACCTTCAAACACTTTAATTCCATTTTTACATTTTCTCATATTTTTTTCCTTTTCCCTTGTTCCCCTTTCCCTATCCTTCTCACTGTCCCTACACCTTTGGTCCTTTTCTTCCTATTTCACTTTGCTAATTGTCCCATTAGGATCTTGAATACTATTTTTGTTTTTCACACCAGAGAAACTATTCGGTATTTGCATATGTGTGATTTATTTATTTCACTTAGGAGTATATCCTGAAAATGTACCCATTTACCTATGAATGAATCTAATCTACTAGCCAGGGATTTAGCTCAGCGGTTTGGTGGCCTGCCTTGCAAGTGCAAGGATGGGAGTTCAATCCCCAGAACTAAAAAAAAAAAAAAAAAAAAAAAAAGTGAACTGTCACCATGCTTATTTTTAAAAAGAAAATAAAACTTACAGGTCCTCATATATCTGTTCCATCTACGTAGCTGGCATGCTGGCTATGTATATAATGTAACATCACATAGGGAAGGAAGCAATGAAATTTATGACCGAAGCCGCTTCCAAGAGTCTGGTTTCACAGAGCTTTAAAACCATGTGCTTCCTCCATCAGAAATAAAAACTAATGGAGGCTAAATGATGCTGATATCATACCCTACCCAGTAAAGGCTGAAATTAGGTTCCCTGCGAACTGTTAACAGAATAATCTGTGGGGGGAGGACAAGGAGATTAGATTGATATCTCCCTCGGAGACTAAAATGGAACGGCTAGAATTCTATTGCTGATGAGCCAGTCTACAGATGAAGTCGTCCACGAAATTATTCAAATGCTCTGGTGACACGGTGAACAACAGAAAAAGCACGCTAACACACCTCAACCATCAGGCAGTTGACATGACCTGGGCACTTCTGGGCTCTGTCTTGTAACATGGGGACAACAACAATTCCAAAATATTGATCACATTGTTAAATATTTTATATAAACACCTTTATAGTCAGTTTTGAGGAACTGTAAATTTAATCTTTTTTAATTAAGTTTTCTGACAGACCTTCCTAAACCACAACAATGCTCAAGGTAGATTCAAACTTAGGGTCCTCCTGCTTCAGCCTCCCAGAGTGCTAGGATTCAAAGCATGTGCCACCATGTGCAGCCACTTTAGTTTAATTTAAATCTATCATTTTACCTTAGGAAAAATTATGAAAAAAAAACACAAACTAAGCAGAGATAAAAGATTGTTTTTTAAAAAATCTGATCTCCAGAGACTTTCAATGGTGTTCACCCCATTTCCTGCAAAAAACAAATAAATAAACAGGAGAACCTAGCCATGAAGAGGACACTAGACAAACATGCAAAAATAAATAAATAAATAAACAAACAAACTCCTTGTACCAATACTGGTTTCTGTCTGGTAACAGTTAGCAGTTCCTTAGGAGATATGAGGAATAGCTAGCTAGATAGGTCAATCCAAAACAGAACTTGACATGTAAGCATGACAACAACTTAAATTAGCTAAGTGTGATGTGATACCTCTGCTTCAAAGCAAAAGAGATGTTCAATATCTCACTCAGAACTCCCAAAAGGAAATGGGTAAAGGAAGTCAGTACATACACCACCAAACCAGAAGACTTTAATTTATTCACATAAAATGGAAAATGATGAATGAAAATATAAGAGATAAAAGACAAAGAAGCAAGCCTATTCAATAAATCAATCAATAATGAAACTGGATATGGCCTTGGGAGTGAGGAGATGTTCGATAAACTCCAAAATCAGTAACAATCTCATCCAAAGAAATGAGCTTTAAAAATACAGTTGCTACACACTACTTTTCATATCCACACCCTAAAAATTACCCACTTGAATGTACACACAATCTGAAGGAACTGCTATGATTGTTTGTATAGGAATATCTGTGTTTGTCTAAGTACAAATCTGTGATACAAAATAGACACCTGAAAACAATGGCTATCTGAGGTGTTTCCTTCATTCTACATAGCAAAGCATCAGGTGAATGGCCCAATGAACATCTGCATTTTGGAGACCATTGACATGAAAAGTTAGCCACAAGTTTTCATTTCCAACTCCCTGCTAAACTAAGTGGTAAGTGTAAATTTCCCAGCTGAGCCTTACACAGTTTCTACATCTGATCACACCTTGGTTTTTGGCTGTTTTTTATATTTTTTGGTATCAGGAATCAAACTTAGGGCTTTGCACTTGCCAAGCAGGCACTGTACTGCTGAGCCACATCTGCCACCTTCACACTGTTTTGATGCTTACAATTTTTATTAATAAGATCATTGCTCACTTAGTGGCCAATGACAGAAAATGTATTGTTTCTTGACTTTCTTTATTTCTCTTCAGATTCTACATTAAATAAGCCCAGAAGGCCCTATTTATTTGACCCTTTTCAGTATTCTAAAGAGTTCACTGGAAGTCCTTTGCACTCTTGGTTGTATCACACATTCTCAATGTTCTCTTCTGGTCACATTGAAACCTAAGAATGATACATTCTACATCTTTCCTTCTACACTTCTCACTGTAAATCTCATTCTTTATGATTTCACCTATGCATAATTTCCATGCAGATAATAATAATAATAATTTCCAGTCAATACTGACACATGGTCCTATAATTGTGCATATCATTTTGAAGTAGTTTTATTCACCCTTCCTCCATTTCTGGAAAATATCTATTCTTTCTCAGATATGAACTTGATGTCTTTCTTAACCAAAATTACATAACAGAAAGTGGTGTGTCTAGTACTGTGATACATAAATAATAGATAACTAAAGGTACAAGTAAGAGCTAGCTAACTCTATATTGTATGCACCAAAATAATTGCTTTAGGAGAGGCTTCCAAACTTTTATATGATTCAAGGAATAGATATTGGCAATTAATGTCAATTTCTATGAAAATCATTTGGATTGAAAACATTTCACTGTTATAATGCCAGCATAGCAGGGTTTGCAACAGTATTGATTTCCAGAAGCTCAGTTTAGAAATAACCAAAATGTTTGTTAGGCATGAAATGATTAAATAAACTCTGCTATTAAAAATGCTGCAACATTTAAAAAGAATAAAGTCAGTATATTTGAAAGATGACTAAGACACTTTTAAAAACACATAAAAGATATAATTTATGCTCCACCCACACTCTGAGCCTCCGGGCAATAAGGGTACCTACAGTACCACCCCAGTATCACTCCTTCCCCCACCACCACCTCTGGCCTCCTGGCCCAGTACCTGCATCCACACTGCAAAGTCACAGGGGGTCATAAAGGTCATTGTCCTGAGCTCCAGAAGGTAGAGCAGAAGTAAATAACAGAAAGAGGGCCTCCTGTCAGGCTCCTTGAAGAAAATTTAAGACCACTGAAAAAGTGAAGAAAATCTCTGGAATAAAGGCACACCAGACCACCATAGTTGGTAAGGTGGAGGGATCACCACCTCCCATCAGAACCTAGACTGTCCTCAGGTGAAGGGCAGCTGGAACCTGCAGTATCACCTTGCAGAGTTCAACTCTGCAGGAGATCAGGGAGCTCAACCAGGGCCTTGCAGCCAGACATCAGCCTGACTCTCATTGGTCTGCTGCTGGCTTGCCAAGATTAACTGACTTAGATCTGCACACTGTTTCCCATGTTGTCTACTGAAAGAGCAAAGACATACCCTGAAGGAGGATCTTCATTTTTTTTCAAAATATTTTGTCTAATTTTTAATTTTCATTTTTTCTACTCTTTTAAAGTTTTTTCATTCTTCTCTCTCTCTCTCTCTCTCTCTCTCTCTCCCACATTGTTCATCACCTCCCTTTTTTTTCTTGATCCTGCCCTAATTTGGAAGTCTTCTTTCTGTTTCTTTTCTCTTTTCTTCTCTATTTTTCCTGTTTTTGATTGTCATTAGTTTCAAAGGAAAGTGAATACTGTTCTAGCTTCCAATGCTATTAGATTGTTCTGTTCTTGTCTTTGTTCTTTCATTCTTTCTTTTCCTCTTGTCTCCAACAGTTTCTTACAGTTTGTGTGATTTCCCTGTGTCCTCTGGCCTCTCTTCTAACCTTTCCCTATCCTTCTACCTATATATCCCTCCCTCCCCAACTCCTTCTAAGTTCCCATCCAGAAAGGTAAAGTTGTTGTATTGAAGAGTTTATTCACTAGAAACATAATTTGGGCTGGCCCTCAATTTTTATTTAATTCACATGGTTAAAGGTGATAGATTAATAACTACCACAAATTGTCATTTTCTAAGCTGTGCTTGATGCTACTGTGTTGCTGATCATATCACTTGGGCTAAGGTGTTGTGATTGATCTAATCAGTTGTCCTTCCTGATATAATGAAAATAAGATCGCCTCAGAGTCATTAAAGACTCAAAACCTAAAGACCAGCTATATCTGGAAGACACCTGTAAGGAGCAATCATTCCATAAGAGTTCTAAACATAAGCAACAAAGATACTTGAAATAAGCAACACTGAAGTATCAACCCATGAATTAAACCAAGGACAGTACCAACAATAAAAATGACAAGAGATTCAAGCAAGGTACAAACAGACTTTCAACTCACCAAAGGCAAATTCTGGAGGAAATGAGATGGAAAAGTCTGATAATTAACCACCTGGACACTCTGAACTGACAGCTCGGGAAGTAACAAAACAAATGAATGGGGCTCGAGAAAAATTCAAAACAGAAATAATTTCCCAGATAACTGCAGAGCTGGTGAGCAGAATGAAAGAAATGGTTAGATTCTAGAACAGAAATGGATTAAAAACAATAGATGAGTTCAGGACTATGATAGAAGTCATGAATGCTCAGCATAGGAAAGAAATGGAAACGATGAATACCCAATATAGGAAAGAAATGGAATCCAAGAAGCAAATTCAAAGAGATACCCAGGAGATTAAAATTTTATTGAAAGTATACACAGCAAACTAAGACAATCTGAAGATAGAATATCAGGTATAGAAGACAGGATGGTGGTCAGTGACCGTGAAAAGAGAGACTTCTTAAAAATATTAAGGGACCATAAGAAATCAATCCAACAGCTCCTAGATGACACAAAGAATAATGTTAAGACTGACAGGAATCCATGAAAAAGCAAGAGAGGGGCCAGGGATTTAGCTCAGTGGTTCTGCCGCCTACCTCACAAGCACAAGGTTCCAAGTTCAGTCCCAAGTACCAAAAAAAAAAAAAAAAAAGGAGCAGCAGAAAGTACAAATGACATAAAATAAAATTGTTCCCAGACTTTATGACAGAAAATTTCCCAGACAGAGAAAAATAATTTGACATACAGATAAGTGAGGATATAGAACTCCAACTAGGCGTGATCAAAAAAAGTTTACACTTAGACATATAATAATCAAGATCCCAGCAACCCAACAGAAGAAGAAAATACGATATAAGCAGTTGAGAAAAGAAACAAATCACATGTAAAGGAAGCCCATCAGAATTACAGGAGACTTTTCAACCCAAACCCTCAAGTCAAGGAGACACTGTAGTGAGGTATTTCAAGCCCTAAAAGAAAAGAACTTCCAACCTAGCCTGATGTATCCTGAAAAACTATGGGGAAATAAGATACTTCCATGGCAAAGAACATCAAAGAAACTTCATGAATACTAAACCAGCACTACAAACAATTCCAGACAATATCTTGGAAAAAGACAAAGAAGGTCACAACTCCATGAGGCCCAATAGAGCAAATCCATCAGGCAAGGCAAGAAATTCAAGGGAGAGGGGAAACAATTAAAAAGAGCCAACAACAGGACCATAACATGACAATGATAAGTCAGTAAACATCAGCTATGACCATCAATGTTACTGGCCTCAATTCACTAATCAAAAGAAATAGACTGGTAAAATGGATTAAGAAGCAAAATCCAAAATTATGCTATATGCAAGAAGTGCACCCAGTTGAAAAAGTAATTCATAAACTGAAAGTAAAAGGATGGAAAACAGTTCTCCTTGAGACAGGAACCCAGAAAAAAAGCAGAGGTAGCTATCTTATTTTACAAACAAAGTAAATTTCAAACCAAAACTAATTAGGAAAGACAAAAAAGGTCACTACATCCATGTAAATGGAACAATCCAAGAGGAAGAGATGACAATCATAAATATATATGAACCAAATACTAATGCTCCCAACTATACAAAACAAATATTAAGGGACACGAAAAAACAGATAAGCACTAATGCAATTGTAGCGAAGGCCCTCAATACCCCATTATCACAAATAGACAGATCATCTAAACAAAACATCTACAATGAAATAATAGAACTGAACTAAACTTTTAAAAAATGTACTTAATAGACATCTACAGAGTGTTCTGCCCCACAAAGCTGGAATATGCATTCTTTTCAGCTGCACATGGGTCATTCTCCAAAACAGACCACATACTAGCTCATAGAACATGTATAAGTAAATGCAAAGGAATTAAAATTATCCAGTGTATATTATCAGACCATAGTGCATTTAAACTAGAGGTCAATAACATAAGAAACCCCAAGTACTTCACAAACACATGTAAATTGAACAACACTCTCCTGAACAACCAATGGGTCACAGAGGAAATTAAAGAAGAAATTAGACAGTTGTTACAAATAAATGATAATGCCAATATAACTTACAGGATTCTATGGGACACAGTGAAAGCAGTTTTATGAGGGAAATTTATAGCAGTTAATGCCCATACTAGGAAAACAGAGCAAGCCCAAATAAAAAACCTAATGTTCAATCTTAAGATTCTAGAAAAAGAAGAGCAAGACAAACGCAAACCTCAAAGAAGGGAGGAAATTACAAAGATCAGAGCAGAAATCAATGCAATGGAAACTAGGAGAATAATGCAAAAAATCAACAAATTGAAGAGTTGGTTTTTTGAAAGAATAAATAAAATTAATAAACCCTTAGAAAACCTCATTAAAAAAAAGCAAAAAAGGACTGAAATTCATGCAATTAGGGGCAACAAAGGTGAAGTCACAACAGATACTGGACAAATCCATAGGATCATTAATACCTACTTCAATAAATTGTACTCTAATAAAAAAGACATTTAGAGAAGAACTATTGCCACTACTCTGTAGACTTTTCAATGAAATTGAAAGGCAAGCAATACTTCCAAATCCATTCCTACAAGCAAGTGTGACTTTGATTCCAAAACCAGGGAAAGACCCAACCAAAAGAGAACTACAGGCCAATTTCCCTAATGAACATAGATGCAAAAATCCTTAATAAGATACTGACAAACAGAATACAGAGGGTCATCAGGAAGGTCATACACCCTGACCAAGTCAGATTTATCCCAGGGATGCAAGGATGATTCAACATATGTAAATCAATAAATGTAATGCACTACATTAACAGAGTCAAGGACAAAAATCATATGATCATCTCAAAAGATGCAGAAATACACTTGACAAAATTCAACACCTATTCATGATAAAAAAAAACCCTGCAGAAAACTGGAATAGATGGTCTTTATCTCAACTTGGTAAATATCTATGAAAAACCAACAGCCAATATCATACTAATTGGTTAAAAACAGAAATCTTTCATGCTAAAATCTGGAACAAGACAAGGATGTCCACTATTACCACTCATGTTCAATATAGTTTTGGAAACATAAGCCACAGTAATTAGACAAGAGAAAGAAATTAAAGCAATAAAGATAGGAAAGGAAGAAGTTAAAATCATATTATTTGCTGATGATAAGATACTCTACATAGAAGACCCACAAAATACAGCAAAATGACTTCTAGACTTAATGGACAGATTCAGTAGAGAAGCTTAATACAAGGTCAACATTTAAAAATTAATAGCCTTCTTGTACACAAATAACAGAATCACTGAGAGAGAAATTAGGGAAACAATCCCTTTCAGAATAGTATCCCCCCAAAATGAAATATTTAGGAATCAATCCAAGGAAAGAAGCAAAAGACCTCTACATTGAGAGCTATAGAAACCTGAAAAAAGAGCTCAAAGAGGATAAAAGAAAATAGAAAGATCCCTTTTCTGAAACTATACTACAACCCTTTTTAAACTATACTATAAAGCCACTGTGATAAAAACAGCATGGTACTGGCAAAGAAACAGACCAGAGGATAAGTGGAATAGATTACAAAATGCAGAAACAGCTCCATATATACTCATCTACCTCGTCTTTGACAAAAGAGCTAACCACCCTCAGTGGAGTAAAGGTAGGTTCTTTAATAAATGGTGTTGGAAAAAGTGGATATCATTTTGCCAAAGATTAAAGCTAGACCTGTATATTTCACTATGCACTAAACTAAAATACAAGTTGATTAAAGATCTAAACAGAAACACTAAATTGACTGGCAGATAATTTAGGTAAAGCGTCTCAAAGACATTGGCATATGAAAGACTTTATAAACAAATCCTCAGTAGCATGGAAACTAGCACAAAAAATAAACAGCTGGGATCTCATCTTACTAAAAAGCTTCTGCACTGCAAGAGAAACCACCCACAGAGCTAAGAGACAACCTACAACATGGGAAAGAAATTTACCAGCTCTTCCTCAGACACAGGTCTACTATATAGAATACATAAAGAACTCAAAAAAAAAAAAAGATCCCCAAATATAAAGACCCAATTAAAAAATGGGCATCTGAAATGAACAGACAGTTCTCAGACAAAGTAAAAGTAGCAATAAACATATGAAAAAAATTTCAACATTACTTGTCATTAAGAGGTAGAGATGAAAAAAAAAAAAAACAGCGTTGAGATTCTACCTCTCTCCAGAATGAATGGCTGCTATCATGAAATCAACCAATAACAAATGGTGGCAGGGTTGTACGGAGATAGCAACCTTTCTTCAATGATGGTGGGAGTGCAGACTAGTGCAACTACTGTGGAAATCAATATGGAGATGCCTCAAACAACTAAGATTAGAAGTCCCACTTGACCCTGCTATTCCTTTGCTGGTTAAAAGAATTAAAAGAATCATACCACAGTGATATATGTCCACCCATTTTAATAGCAGCATAGTTTGTAATAGCCAAAATTTGGAAACAGCCCATTTTCCCATCAACTGGAGAATGGATAAAGAAGATTATGTGTATGTATATATATTGAATGAGAAACTAGAGACATTTATAGCTAAATGGATGCACATTTATGGCATACTCTTAAGTGAAATAAATAGCACACATATGTAAATATTGAATAGTTTCTCTGGTGTGAAAAACTAAAAGTGTAAATAAGGATCAAAATGTATAACTGATATTGTGAAATAGGAATAAAACATCTAATGGAGTAGGGGAAGTGGGAGGAACAGAGGATAGGTAAGAAAGGAAAAGAAAAACTATGAGAAAAGGAAAACCATGGAAACATAGTCTTTGTAAATAGGGAAGGGTGGAGCGGATGAAGGGAGGGCAGGGGAATGGGGAAAATATAAGAACCAAGATAAGTCATGTAAAGCTACAAGATCCCAATGATGAATGTAACTGTACTGGATACCTAAAATGTACCAATAAACTTAATCAGAAAAAAAGTATATAATTTATTTAATTAAATACATTTAATAAAAATATATTATCTCAAAGGAAATGTACATATGGAGAGAAAAGTTTACATGTATCATGTTGATATGAATAAGTTGTGGTAATATATAGAAGGAGTAGGTGAGGATTAGGTAATATAGAAGGAGTATTTCCAGTTTACTGTTTTTTTTTCTATTTTCTTATTTTGATTAATATCTGTGGTTCTTAGAGGCAAGACATGTATGCCTGTCAGAGCTGAGCATAAGTGCAGAGTGGTTCATTGGTTAACGGTATGAAAGTCTCACCCTGAGAAGCTGCCATAGCTTTAGGCAGGGTCACCAAATGTTTGCAAAGATCTTTCCTACTGAGCAAGCCACAGAAGTCTTGGTAGCATTTCTTCAGGGAGCTGACTTGCCATTTTTCTTGTTTATTCTTCCAGATTCTTATTACTCCATTGTTTAGCTTTCAGTGTACCTCTTAGAACAACATCATGCTCTGTAGGTTCTTTAAAAAAAAAAAAAATCTCACCGGTGTCTTTAGGTAAGCTTACAATCTAGCTATTGCCTCTGTCTCTTTCTCCTACATAAAGAAATTTCAGAGAAATATCCAAATAAATACACAGCATCTCCCACAATGTGCCTAGTCAGATTTCTTGCCAAAAACCAGAAGAGGAGCAGCATGGGAGGTGGGATGGTGGGGCAGCTTCTATAGAAAAACTGGGAGCAGTGATTCTGCGTACATTCACTGCAAAGAAGGAGTTAATTTCCCTGTACGACTGGCACAGTAACTTATTCAACAAGGATCTGCAGGGCCCCACTTTGTGCTACACACTGTTCAGGCCTCTCCCATAGGAGTACCGAAGAAAAAAAGGATATTGAGAAGTCAGAAGGCAGGAGTCTTTGAAATGGGAAAGAAATTGGATGAAGATGGTAAGAATGGCCTGGCTTTTAGTTCTCCTGCCTCTCGCTCTATTTGACGATGAACTTTGAAAAAAAAAAAAAAAATCAATCAGGCAAACACCCAACACAGCTCTCTCTGACCACCTTCCTTTCCACCTCTCTCAGCAGGGCACTTTACACAGTATTTTACTGTAAAAGCATAGTACTATTATAGAATTTATTATTTATATTTAGATAATTTTGAAATTTCCCTGGCATTTCAAGTCTCCTAAGTATCAAATGTTCTGTTTATATTAACGTTCCCTTTTCTTAAAGCCCTGTCTTTTAAGCCAAATCCTAGGAGGCTTTTCCCAGTCTGCTTGATTACTACCTATTGAAAGGTTAAGTCTCGGAGACACAAACCAGCTACTTTTTTCTTTTTATTATCAAAATATGAACATGCTCCAAAACCATCTACCACATATTTCACAGAAACAGACGCCAATGACAAACTTCTAAAAAGAAAATATTGGTTTATATTAGAAAAATTTCGTACTCTAAATGGTGTTAGGAAACTGGTGAAAAGTTACAAGATTTTTGCTCCATGTGTTTTATTCATCTATGGTTACAGAAGTATGTTTGTTACTCGTGGTCAGGAGGAAAAGATAAACAGAGTTAACCAATGGGGAACAGGACTTTGATGATTTCAGTTGCTGGAACACCTCTGCCAGAGTAACTATGAGCTCTAACAATAATTGAGACATATTTTTCCTTTGTAATTTCCTTAAAAATTATGAGTATTCGAAGTTCACCAACCACTTTTCTTAACATAGTCTGCTACATTAAATTAAAAACATCTCACCCAAATTCAGAGTCATTCTACATGAAAAGAAAAATATACAACCTCGACAGGCTAGCATTTACAAAGACGAAAAGGTCTTAGAAAGTTATTTTTCTTCATCTTCATATTAAGCAATTACAACTTTTTGCCAACCTACAGATCTTGCAAATAACTTTACAAAAGTAGTTTTGTAATAAGCACTAGCATCATCTCTTACTTTCAAGCAAAATAAATAGTGGTTAAGTGTCTTTGATAGAATACGATTTTATTTATGTTTTTGTTGTGTGGTCTTTTTTTTTTTTTTTTTTTTTTTTTTTTTTTTTTTTGGGGTTTTTTTAACGAGATGTTTTTTTTTTTTTTTTTTTTTTTTTTTTTTTGGTGCTGGGGTTTGAACACAGGACCTAGTGCTTGCCAGGCCTATGTTGTTTCACTGAGCTATATCCCTGGCCTGATAGAAAGTGATTTTAAAACATAACTTTAAACCTAGAATTTAATTCAGTGAAATGTAATTTGATGTAGGATTCTTCCCTTCTGGTTCTGCTGCTAGATATACCAAAAAGGGATTGTTTCTAACATGATTCTCTAGCACCTACACTTCAGGAAGGCTGCAGTGAATCCATTTAGCATTGATGGGACTCGCAGGTGCAAAAACCCCAAAAAACAGAAACAAGAAAGAACATATATTTGTTTTACTTATAATCATCTACTTCTCGTTTAAATGCTCAAACACATTTGAATAATAAATAAGTGCTAGATGATTTGTCATTTTCAAGTAAACTCAGAAAGCTGAAGATTTTAGGAATAATGTTAAAGGCCATATGAAATTAAAATTCCAATTTGCTGAAATCCCACAGGTAGGATTCCTGTCTGTTTTGTGTATTGGTTTATCTAGTGTACTGACAGAGTACCCCACACATGTTAGCCATTAACACAGCAGGATATACACTTCACTAGTAAACAACATGTTGTATTAAGTTGGGATATTCTGGAATCAGTCTTTTTTCACATTTCTGTTTTATAGATAGAAATAATTTCTTAGAAGAATGTAGCCATGAAGTTCATCTAACAACAGCTTATTTGCAGCCGGGATTAGAAAAGATCCTTCTCCATATGAATGCTATGATTAACTCACTTCAGTTTTTTGGCAGTATGCTTTCTGATTAATTGTAATTTTATCTTCTTTTCTATAAAAAAACCATTAAAGTCCAAGTGTTGGATATCAATTATGCATTTGTACTGTTTTGTTGAAATAATTCATATGTAGATGTGTAGATTCACGCCCAGAGCAGCTAACCCAAACAATGGTCCTACAAATAATAGAAATAGAAATACTATCTTAATTCTCATCAAACTATCCTGCTTCTATTTTCAGAAAGGATGTGAGCTGCATGATTCACACTTTAGCACTAAAGAAAGGGTTTTATGCAGAATTTACCTGGTGGACTTGACAGTTGAGAGGCCATGGGGAAGTTGGCTCAGCAAGTTGAGTCATTCGGTTCTGGCCAGACTTTGTTGTTCTAGCCATTTCATAATTTTATTACTACCTGCCTGATTTTAATTTGAACTGTATCTTTCAACATAGGGAAGCCAGTCAGACTTACTTCAGAATGAATTACTGCATGATTCACTGATAAAACATGCTGAGGACACGGGAAACATCACTAGAAGATTTAATACACCCAACGAAGGTATACAGAGAGGGTAAATTTACCGTGGCCCTTGATTTGCAGCATACGATCCCATAACTCTGTGTAAAACTGCTGCTCTCATTTTTGTCTTACCTCCAACACTGGACATCCTGGAGGAATCCTGATGAGAGCTGGATTTATTGCGGTTTTGGTTTTTCCGTTTGTTGGCTGCTCTCACAGATCGAAGGAGTACCTCACTTGCCTTGAAGAAGGCCACCATGAACGGCTGTTTAGATTGAGGCCCGTGTCTTCCTACAAGGCCTGCGGATTTTACGTTGATACTGCGCCCTAGAACATAACACATAAGCATGTGGTTTATGAACAAAACAGACCGAGTTTACCTCATATGAACCAAGGGGAAAAGTTTTAAAGCATTATCAGAATCTTTTCCTCACAGGGTGAGATTTTATAAACATTTAAGTTTACCATTATAGGCACCTATCCACCCTTAGTTTTTCAGTTTACATCATTCTCCTTTCAGAAGCACATCTTCTAGCTGTAGTCACGCACTGGTATCTTCTCACACCTCAAATTCAGGAATACCACAGTGGAAAGGTTGGAAGAGCCGTAAGCCTGGAAATGTCCACATCACATAACAATTCCAAAAGTATTGTGCAAGTGGTCAACTCTTATTCTTTATGTGTCTCAAAATTTCTTTTCAAGTGACAAGGGCTGAACATTTGGAAGGGTATTTCTACATTCCTCAGCCTATCTCAGCTTTTAAGAGTTCATTAGTACCCACAGACTTTCTTCCTTCTCCTCTGGCCAACTTTATAAAGTTGTGCTCTACTTAGAGTTCTTCACAGTTCATTTTGGAAGATCATACTGAGGGTAGAAGCTTGCTTTAAGCTTTGTTTCATTTGTATTACGGAGTATTTTGAAATAAACATTGAAATATCA
This sequence comes from Fukomys damarensis, assembly GCF_012274545.1. NCBI lineage: Eukaryota > Metazoa > Chordata > Mammalia > Rodentia > Bathyergidae > Fukomys > Fukomys damarensis. Next base: position 66,680,988 of record NW_022900926.1, on the reverse strand, counting down.
GAATTCCTCCACCTCTGAGTTTAGAGTGTAGAAACTCAGAAAGGAAAATTTCCAGGTGAGTGTGAAGACCCTTCCTTGCGTCTCCACTAGCCTGCTATCCTTAACACCTATTAGCCGGTGAACATGGCTATATATCAGAGAACAGAAGTGCAAACAGTACCTGTACTGGAGGGAATTCAAACTCAAGGAGCCTGGGATTGGAAATTGATGTTAATGAACATCCCACAGGGATGGTAATAACAATAATGATACTTATCATAACCCTGTCGGGTATGTTTGGAGCACTTGCTAGGCAGTTCTGTTAGTGGTTTCAAGGTGATGATTCTACAAATACTACAGCAGCTAGGTATTACTTTTCCCCTTTTTACAGTTCAATTTTATTAGGCTCTTCAAATTTAAAATAATTGTCACTAAAATTATATATAGCATATTATATGCAAATAAACATTAAGTAATACGTGGATGTATATTATATCATTTTATATATAATATACCTACATTCACAAAGAAAACCATTGACTGATATCTGGTTCCATGGAAAGCACCCAAAGAGGGTGAACTGCTTAACCTTAAGTTGTAAATTTAGTTGAGAATTACTCAGAACTCATGCAAAGTTGCTACCCTAGATATAGAAGTTACCAAGCCTGTAAGAGTAATGTATAATGTGGTTTGAAATATGTGCATGATGGACTCTGGTTTGCCCCTTGAGAACTATGCATGGTTTCTTAAAATATTTATGTAGTAAAGACCATGGAGCAATAGTCCGTTAAAAGTCCTGACCCATCTTAGAAGAAAGGCAAAGAAAACAAAGCCCAGAAACAGCATCAATGGCATTCTAGCAAATAACCCCTTGCTCTTAACAAAGTTTATTTTGCCAGCACAAACACTTTTGTGCATACTTGCATCATGCAGAGGCCTTCCACTTTCAGAGTACAAGACTGTGTCATGTGAGACTGCGCAGCTGTTGCAAGGGATACAGAGGTCCTCTAAATGTGAAGATATTGATTTAAAGAAGAAAGTTTGCACCACTTCAGGCAGCATCCATGTCCTCGACAATTTTTCTACAGCACGCCAGGGAAACTTGTATTAAAATGCCCATCTGCTTCACAAATGCCACTATGCTCAGTCCTTCCAGAAAAGCGCTTACAAATAATCAAAGCAGTAAACCTTAGACAAATAAGCATATAGGTTTCTCTTTTAAGTGCAAACTCACAGTGGCTGTATGCCAGAGTCTATATTTCTTAGAAAAACTCTATCACTGGCATAAATGAAAGAGGCAGTTTGATTTGTGGTCAGAGCAGTTTCCATTCGACTTCCACTGTAACAAATGTATTAATTCAGCTCAGACTTCCTCCTTCTGGCAGCTCTTCTGCTGTAAAAAGAGAAATTAGGAGTTCCAGCCAAATACCGTACCTTGAACTGACCCACTTCGATACATAAACACTTTTACAACGTGTTTATTCAGGTGTAGCACTTGAAATTGGTTTAAGATGTTTCCAGTGACAGAAAGCTCAGCAAAAGAAAGGGGGTGGGAGGAGAAATCAAGACACTTAACTGTTATGGAATAGAATAACTGGTGATCTGTTCTTTAAATTTCTGAATTTTATGCCTTAGAGTACAACATAAAAAAGTATTTGTTGGAGCGTTTTATTTTGATATTTTAATGAAGTGTTAATTTAACAGAAACTAAATTTTTACCTGGGCTCATTGATGACTGCAGAAATCATTTTTAATATATGAACTTTCTAATATTGAACTGAGTTTCTGCAATGTGTTCAGACATGGAATATGGAAAAATCAGTTTTCCATTCCTTACAATACACACTGACCCTTTCATAGTTAAAAAGACACTTAGCACAAACTTTCACGTTTCCTTTAGTTGGCAAAAAGGTTTCCTGATTTTTATTCCAAAGGCTCACATTTTAATTTTTATCTATGGAGAAATAATGCTGCTGTAAAGATTTATGGTCTGAAAACTGTAAAGAGTTTTGTATATTACAAATACTGTTTCTTGGGCTTTACAAAGGTAGATATTGTATGAGAAGGAAAGCACCCTTCAAATCAATGTGAACTCCATTTAAATAACTTTTAATATTAAGTTTCCTTTTGGTTTCCTTTTTTACTTTGGCAATGAGGTGCCTATTAAGATTTCATAAATTAGTGCTTGCTCAGTTACCCTTGGTCTTTAACTACATCCTACAAACATTAACTATATTACCTACTCCTCCAGACCCAACGTACCGACACTGAGTGACTGACCAGTTCTTTTTGTTCAAAATGCTGACAGAAACCCAAATTATAATGCATGTACTAAAAGTAGTAAACTCTTTATAAGACTTCATTTGAACATTATGGATTGTTGTATTAAATGTACAGTATATTCTGGGTAATTAAAGACTATCCACCACACTGTATTTTGATTTAGGTAGACTATATAATATCTCTTTCACTGTGGATTTACTTTTCAGAGCCAATCTTTATTTTTGAGTGGTTTCTAGTATAGATAAACAGACAGACAGATTGGAATAGAGCATTAAATATTTAAATGGAGGCCAGGTGTGGTGGCGCAAGCCTGTAATCCCAGCACTTGGGAGGCTGAGGCAGGAGGATTACTGTGAGTTTGAGAACAACCTGGCCTACATAGTGAGTTCCAGGTCAGTCTGAACTACAAAGTGAGACCCTGTCTAAAACAAAACAAAAAAAGCATATATATATATATATATATATATAGGCACACCCATGTTCATAGTGGTACAGTCTGTAATAGTTAAATCTTGGAAATAGCCTAAATGCCCATCAATTGGTGAATGAATAAAGAAGATGTGGGCTATTTTTCTTTTTTTTTTTAATAAAATGGAGAACTACTAGCTATATATATATATAACTGGAGTGAAAAGGACGCAGTTGATAAAAAGAGCATTACAATAAAAAGGTGGTAATGATACCAGATTGAGCTCAAGCTTAGTCACCTGAAGCTTCAGATTCTTCTAAGCAGACCTGGAACAGTGGTAGATTTAATTTAACTAGAATATATTGAAATAAGGAATTAAGTATTTCATAGGAAACAAGTCACCCTAAGGAAATGGAAAAGCCCTACTACATAGATTTGTAGCACTGCGGCATTTAGTGAGTGTAAAGTAGTTAAGTTAAGTTTTGAGTCTGCAATTCAGTTTTTTTGTGGCATTGTTGCAGTTCTAATTCCTAAAATCAGAAGCAATTCAAAGAACATCTAACAACATCTTTTGACCCAAAATGCGTGAAATACGGGGAGGCCGAGGAACACTACTTTAGTACTTGGTTATTACTGTGTGACTCAAGTCCTGGAGAAATCTTCCGCCAAGTAGACTCTGAGTAGTTCCACAGTGGGTCAGAATGGCGGCAGTACAGTGAGCTCCAAACTTATCTTCCATACCAACTTCTGTGTTGACCATGACTCCAGAGGGGAAACGGCCCAGTAGCAGCTCATCTGAGCAGCGACGTGATGGCAAAGGCACCTTTAGCAAGCATCACACCGAGCAAGATTCAGCACAAGTTTTGGGATGCAGTGATCCCAAGAGCACAGACAGCTCCCATGGAAAATGCCATGCCTTAGTGCAGTGCATTTGGAAAAGGACAAGGAAGTGCTATGCGACACGGGTGTGGTGAAACAGGAAGCTAAGAGCGTGTTTGCCGGGAGTTGTTCAAGCTTGAATGCACGTGTGTTGTGCCACACAGATGGGAGGATGGAGGACAAAGGGGAGAGGAGATTGAAAAGTTTCTGGGAAGGGTGTACCAGTGGTCCAGGGAGCTCGCTGGGGCCAGCTGGCTCCAGAGGAATGCGGTGTGTGCCCAGTTGTCCCAGGTATATAACGGAATGCTTCTGCAATGAAGTGCCAGAGGTGATAAAAAAAAAAAATAGAGTCCAGTGTCTGATACTAGTAGGATCTGTCTTTTTGTATTTTAAAAAAGAGAATGCCCATTAAATGTTTGCATCTGAAAAGATTTCTTTTCATCTATTCATACCTTCCCCAAATTGTCTTCACTTCAAAATTGTGGTAGAGATACCAGGGTAAGAGAAAGAAAATTTGAAGGTACATACATAGACTTATAACTTCTCAATTTTATTAGTCTAAATACAAATAGGGCTGAATCAGTTTCTTTTAAAGAAGTGATTCTTCTACTTACACAGGAATTAAGAAAGCTCTTTATTTTTTTGATACCGGGGATTGAACTGAGGTCCTTGTATTTTCAAGGCAGGTGGTGGAACCACTGAGTTAAATCACCAGCCCAAGAAAGATATACTTTAGAGTGTTCAAGTTGTGAATCTTCACAGATTTGAACGGACCACTCATTACACGGAAGTGAACAAATCCTAGAAATAGCTTGTGTGTCTGTGGGACGCTGTCACAGGTGAGCTGCTGTGTGCCCACTGTACAGAGCAAGAGTGTACAGTACTACAACACTCATTCAGCGCCCAGGATGTCCGGAAGCAAGAGGAAAAGCAGTGGTGATGTGGAGGTTTGTTTCTTTATGCTTTACATTGTATGTTTGCTTCATTGCACATTTGTATGTAAGACTCACTTTGTCAGACTTAGGAACAAATGTGACTTAACGAATGTTTTCCCGGAACAGAACTTGTTCACAAGTCGGAACTTGAGGCTGGACCTCTAACTTCTAAATTGTGTCGTAATTGAGGCTGGAGATTCAAGCCTTCCAGTCCTTCCACTCTAACCTCTCTGCTTTTGTATGAGTACTCAGGGTGCAGTATTAGAGTCAAACTGACCAAAGGATATAACGGGCATTATTTTAGAGGTATAGTGGTAGTGAAGGGAGGCTGGTGAACCAAAAGCCGTTTGCATAATAATGGTTTTAATTTCAGACCATTTATTTTGGAAAATGTGACGTTCAGAATGAATTCGCAAAGAATTATTTCTTTGAAAAACGAAGTTACTAAAGGAGAATCTGACGTAAAACAGCTCTTTAGACACATGTTGATGTTTAAGGTAAGTGGCTCCAAATACAAGTATTCGTTTCCCTCTAAGATACACAGTTTGAAAAACACACATTTGAGGATTTGTCGGAGTCTAAACGTTGATATCACTCTGAGATCCTAGCATAAATTCTAGTTTGGTGTTTTTTTTCCTCCTATCAACCCACAGCAATTGACTGTTTAACCCAAAACACCTGTGCTGCAACTTGTGCATGAGTTACTTTTCCTTCCTTCAAGACTTGTACCGCCCTTTATGGATCCTCCGTGAAAACAGTCTGCGCTTCTCATTCGGATTATTGATTTGAACTCCCCTTATTTTCAACCCACGGTTAAATTTGATTTTAGTACTCTCAAATTATAGATTCTGTGCTTCTAAATTGCACTGGAATTTTACCGTTTTGGAAACAGATGATTTAAAACGTTTAGAATTCTCTGCCTTGCAAGGAGATGAAATCATGTTTATATCAGGTTTTATGAAATGTAAGGAAAACAGAATTTTGTGTACTTAGATTCCACATACACTTTAACTTGCCGTAGGCTTCAATTAAACGTGTTGTCATCTAGCTACAAATTTCAACTTTGTTATACTTTCATGAAAATTTTGCATAGTTTTTAGTTTTAGAGTAAAAACATAGACCTGCTCCCAGATATAAGCACACCGATTCGAAGTACCACAAATACGATTTGACATTCCTGCTGAAATTTGAAAATGGCTTACACTGCCTTATAAACTCAAACAAAAGCAAGCAAAAGCTGAGATTTTAAACTATTTCAGTGACACTGGAAACGCACACTGAAGTGCCATTTTAACACTACTTTTTGAACTTTAGAGTGCAAGGTAATATTTTTGCGTGATTCTTCATACTAATTCTGAGTTCTGGTTAACACATGAGGTTTATGCAATGCTCTTTCTGGATCTTTCTGTTTTTATCTTATAATGACATTTAAAAGTGTCACTTTAAAATAGTAGCTGTCTATCAGATATTCTACATTCACAGTTACATATTAAGAGATTTCAGAAGCAAAGAAGGACTAAAGAGATAATACGTATAAGTGAGCATAGGATTTTGCATCTGAGAAGCAAACGGAAAAGCACACACTGCAGCCTACACTCCCATCTGAGGAGGTCACTGTGATCCGTACCCTTTCCTGACACTGTTGTGTACTGTGCACTGTCTCCTGGTTAGGAAAATGGTTACAGTTCCTGTTTCTGTATCACAGCAGAGGAAACATTTTTTTCTCTGATTGGGGGACAGAAGGGTTAGCGAATGTCGAAGGGGGAGAAAAGCCTTTAAAAACAGTTGTCATTATTCCTAAAGATTGTGCAAAAGAGCTCATAACGCTCCACAGCCTGAGAACGTGGTGGCGATGAGAAAAGGAAAGAGGGGCATTGGTCAGAAAGAAACCTGGGCACAATGACTCAGGGCGTGACAGGAAAACAGAAATATTTGTGAACCAAACTGAAAGACCTTGAGACTCTAGGAAGGAGGGCCTGGGGACGGGAAGCCTGAGAGCCACAAAGGAGCAGGGCCACACAGGTTTGTGCCTGGTCTTGGGAGCTGTCCAAAATGTACAAATATTTCATGCCACGAAGGGTGGAGCTGAGGTGACGAAAGAGGATCGGTCTCCTTCCACAGTCTGAAAGCACGGGTTTACTTTATTTTCTGAAGCATGACGCGTCCAACCAATGCTTTTGCCTTGGGCCCTATTTTCAGCTTGTGGAAAAGTGAATCTCATGCTAAACATTGTAGTTTACCTCCACCGAGGCACTTACTTTTTAATAGCTCTTTCTTTATATAGCACCTTTCCCCTGAGGCCCTAGAAGGCTCACAGACTTCCTCTGTCACAGGCCCCCAAAACGTTGGTTAGCAGTGCTCCCTCCAGCCCTCGTTTATTTTAAGAAAGCAGAAACTTTCTTTTCACAAAACCATGGGAAGAGTGCATTTAGTCTATCTTCCAGATATTATATCTATTTCCCAGATATTAAAAGAGAAAATTTAAAATTTAAAAAAGTGTGCACACAGGAGGATTCCTTCCTTCTAAAGCATGGCGGGTGGGTGGGGGGAGGTTAAATAAAACTATACTGAAGCAGACATTTACCAAAATTCTTTTTAAAATTCTCTGCTATGTCAGTGAAGAAAAGCTGATCTCAATGATCAGTGAATTTGAGATCTCAGCCTCAGTTTTTATCATAGTAATAACAATTGTATTTAATCCTCAGCAATTTCCTCGTGGTGGTGAAAGTGGTGTATGAAATGAATTTAATGTAGTTATTTGAGAATTCTGTAAGTATCTAAAGGAAACAACTTTGATCACCTTATACGACATATTATTTTAAAAAGCTATTACAAAGAAAATGATAAGTGTATTAAATATCTAACCTTCCCTTTCCATTTGATAAATGAATCTATATGAGATTCTAAGCTATTTCCGGGATCTTTGAAACATTCTAGTGCCACCAAAATGGAAGATAAATACAGGAAATTATTTTGACAACTAGTGACAAGAGAGAAAAGTAAAGGACATTTTTAATGTATACAGTGGAGAGCTGATACTGTAACACCTAATATAATATGCCATACTAACCCCTCCCAAAATGTGTAGTTAAGACATTTGATGCGTAAGTCTTTCCTTCACATAGGTGTCTGGGATCAAAAAGCATTCTCCTGAGTAAACAAACAAACAAGCAAACAAGCACAAAAACATGGCCAGTTTCTCATGGCTACAGCTGTGACAAAAATGCAATTTGGCCTCACAACAGGGCACAAGTGCCCTCCTACCTTGATCCCACTGTGGCTCAGGCCACACCCTTCTGGAACCATCTGCATGGAAAATAAGAGGATCATCCATTACTTATGCTTGGTCAGCAGCAACATCTAATCTCACAGCAGAAGTGGAGATTTGCACATTTCTTCCCTTTGGGTCACCAAAGAGAAAAATTATGTGGAGAACACCTCCATACACACGCAAAGCTGGTACTTGAGAGCAATGAGAAGTACGTCTTTCAACAGGATCAGGAAAGTTAGGAGACTAGTTGGTACTTCAAAAATTAGAAGAAATAGCTGCCGGCTGTCGGAGCCAGGTGCTTCAGCTGTTGGTTTACATACATGAAATACTCACAAGGCAATGGTCACATCTTAAAGATTATTAAAGGGGAGAGAAAATGGCAGGGTGGAGGTCAACAGCAACATTCACCCTCTCAGAGATCCAGAATCCAGACACTGAGAAAATAACTTAGCAAAGAAGAAAAGAGAAGTAGATCACCAGGAATTGGGAAGGAATTGACAGTGAAGGTAGCTGCATAGAAGGTGGAGAGGTGGATCACTGCACAGAGTAAAGAACAGAGCATTCTGGAGTCTCACCCTGGCTTGCAGCTCTTGGGGAGGGGAAAGGGCTCCTCCTTGGATGCCCGGTGAAGTGCCCAGGGCTGGGAATCCCAGAGAGAAAAAGGGGACTGGGTCAGGAGTGCAGGCTCCGGGAGGAGCTATTGCTACTGGGAAATACAAAGGCGGCCTTGGGTTTTGCTCTGGGGGGACTCCTTCCACACAGTGCACAATAGCTGGAGAGGGAATTCAGCCGTCCTCACTGCATCCCCAGGAAGTGCTTTATCAGGCACCATTTTAGGAATGGGCTGAGTAGTTGAGTCTGGAATAACCTGGGACTAGCTTCACTTCATGGCTCCCAGTGTGGCCCTCCCACAGGGTCTAGGTGGGAGACAGCCCCAGAAGATAGATGTGGACGGGATGCAGGCTGGTCAGAGAATGCCTAAGAGGGTTGGGTGCAGACCAGGAGGGATGCAGACCTCACCACCTGTAAGGTCTTGGAAACAGCTGGGCCTGACAGTGTGAGGACTGAGTACTTCAGCCCTTGCCCTGCTGCCTGCAACCTCCGCAGATCTGAGGTCAATCGCCTTCCCCATCTACCGACAGGAGCAAGGACACACTCAGCGTGGATGACTGCCATAGCCTGGGGCAGACAGAGGAGCCTCTGGAAAATGGGGGAAAAACCCAAGGGCCATAAAGCTAAGCGGAAAACACCATGACTGGGCAGGGGATTTAGCTCAGTGGTTCCGCTACCTGCCTCCCAAGTGCAAGGACTCAAGTAAGAAAGAAAGAAAACACCATGACTTACTGGATTTCTAAATTGCAGTTCCCAGGAGGAAATCACTGATTCAAAAATGCACAGGTTCCCCCACATTCTTGACTCACTGTCTTTTTTCTTTTTCTTTTTCTTCTCTTCTTTCTTCTTCATCGGTTTATAGGGTTTAGGATTTTCCCTTTTCCCCCTATTCTCCATACATTTTCTTTTTTTGCTGTTTTGTCTATTACCTTCTTTTTCTCATTTATTCTATTCTGTTAACTTTATCTAACTATATAAACATACTTCTGTCTCTGTCCTAAATAGGATAATATGTTCTCCTTTTCTCTCTTCCTTCTCATCTCCCATTGTTTCATTTTTCAGATTTTCAACCTTTCCCAGCTCTCTAATAGTATACTCATTAAGTTTATTAACTCTTGGATAGTTAATCAACTCTTCTGTATTACTGTTGCATATTTTTCCATCATTAGTGGAATTGTCACATATAGTAGATACTTGGTATATGTTGATATCTCGCTTCTCTTAGTGCTTATGCTAAAATTACCAAACTTTTTTTACCATCAATGGTGCTATACTATTAGTTCTTATGCTATGTCAATATCCAATTTGTCTTGGACAATACGGTTGTGGGTGATTTACTTGCGATTGTTGTTTCCATAGTTGTTGCAGTTAATGTTATCTCTGTATGCCAGTACCAGGATTTCTTTTAGTTAATTAACAACACTGCTGTCCTCTCCCAGAGAACTGGGTGCTGGGCCAATAATACTGCATGCAACCTCCTTTTCCAAATGAACAGGGGTGGTCAGATTTTAGGACAGAGGCAAAAGACTATAGTTAGCCATTCCCAGAGCAAACCACTAAAACCGGATATTAACTAAAGAGATTTATATAGAAGCAAAAAAGTATTTCCACTATCAGTAAGCTCAAACCTAAGCACAAAACAAATAATGAAAGCCAATAGAAATATGAGAAGATGGGGCAACAAAATTCCTCTCAAAACTCCCAGCACCACTCAAAACCAATCCAAGGGGCATCAAAAGGGTGGAAAGCAAAAACAACACAGTAGAACTATTGGATGACAGAAGAGATTAAACACAGAACAATAAGGTGTTCAGCAGGCTTACAGAATATATAACTAAGCAACTTAAACAAAATCAGGGAATTTACAGAAGACACTAAAGCTAACTGAACTAAACAAAATGATTCAAAACATGAATGAGCAGTTGAGCAAAGAACAAAAGTGCATGAAAATGTACTCAAATCCAGGAGATTAAAAGCAACCCTTGTGAGGGCAGTATCAGAATTACAAGATAGGGTTGCCATCAGAGAGCAATTATTCAGACACTTGAAAACTGTTGAACATGAAAAATCAATCCCACAGATGTAAGCTAACACAAAGAAGACTAATCTAAAAGTAACTGGAATTAGTGAAAAATCAGCAGGCAGTACAGATTATAATAAAGGCCTGTTTACAGAAATAATAGCACAAAACTTTCCAAGTATAGGGAAAACATGAGAGAAAACAGAGAAGTGAGGCATTTAAAACCCAAATAGCAGCAATCAAGAAAGAAAGAAAGAAAGAAAAAGAACTTCTCCAAGACACACAATGGTCAAAATTACAGAAGTCCAACAAAGAGACAGGATTCTGAATTTGTTAGAGAAAACCATTGAATTATTTTTTACAGGTAAACCTATTTGAATTGCAGCAAACTTCCACACAGAGCCTTAAAGGCAAAGAAAGCTTGGAGTGAAATTCATCAAGTTCTAAAAGAAAATAACTTCCAACTCAAACTTACATATACTATGAATTTTTTCTTCAAAATTGAGGGAGAAATAAGATATTTCCATGAAAAATTGCACCTCAAGAGATTCATGACCACCAAATCAATACTACAAAAAATTCTCAAGGATAACCTGGAAAGGGACAAGGAAGCAGGAAAAGAAATGCCAAAATGTCTAATAGAATATCAGCCACAGAAAAATAATACAATGAAGGAGTAAGTCAATACTTTTCAGTAAAACTTCTCAATTCCCCAGTCAAAAGACATAGATTGGCCGAATGGACCAAGAAACAAACCTCAGAATGGATCACAAAACAAATCCCAACAGAATGCTGTATACAAGAAACTAATCCAAAACAAATTCACAGATTAAAAAGCAAAGCACAGAAAAGAATATTCCATGGAGCAGGAACTCAAGAAAAGCAGGCACAGCTATTCTTATTTCAGACAAAGTTGATTTCAAGTCAAAGATGATCAAAGCTTTCTGTATGAAAACTTTCTTCTTTGGACCAGGCACAGTAGCACACACCTGCAAACTCAGTTAATCAGGTGGCTAAAGTGGGAGGATCCCAAATATGCGACAGGCCTGGACAACGTAGCAAACCCTTCTCATCCCCAAGACCACATGCAAAACAGCTGTCCACCTTAGGGAGATCAGGGCCATCATCCATCTCCTAACCCAGTGATAACAGCCAACTGGGACACGCTCACCACAGGTTCACCACCCGGACCTAGCCCATATCGGCGGCACACATGTTGTAACTTTCAATAACATTGTTATAGCTGCCTATTGCATTAAGTCCAAGATCAGATTTTCCTGATCAAATAGAGAGATAAGGATTCGATGCTGCCAGCCAGCCACAAGAAGGAGGTTGGATTGTAAAGTTTCTATTCACTCAAACTGAAACTTGTCACACTGAAGGGCAATTAATATGAATTTTTAAGGAGCTAAAATGTATGCTTTTCCTAGCTAAGTATGTTCCCTTTAATTCATAATTTTGATCACCACTTGCAAGCCATACTGTTAGTTTTGGTTGTTGGCTTTTTGCTCATTTCTCTCCGGCTCTCTCTCTAGGAGCTGACATGGGGCAGGCCTGCAGAACCTGACATTTAGCCACACAGAACCAGAACAGCTCTTGCCTTCCTCCAACCAAGGTTCTCTCTTCATCCTGCTTGCACTCCCTGCTCAACATACAAACACCAGCACTAAGGTAGTTTTTGTGGCTCATCTCCTAGAAACAATCATCAGCAAAACATTAAAGTGGAAAGAGTGGGAAGGACAGAGTTAAATCTCTTGCATGATGAAATAAGCAGTATTTCACATTTTTCACAGCTGTAACTTGATATTACCATGAAAAATTTGTACCCTGCAGATCATTCTCCCATTCTCCATAGTGGATAGTCTAGAATAGGGAGTAGAACCAAAAAAACGGGAACATGTTCCTGACACTGGCATTTGTTTGGCAAGACTGGTGCTTCGTGGTTGCTGTTCTGAGTTAAGGAAAATCAGAAACAGAGACACAGATGTAGCTAAACACTTTCATATCCCTTTACATTAAGAGAAATCTTATAAAAAGCGGTAAACTGCATCTTTCACCAGATAATGAAGCACAGCTAACTCTTGTTCATTACTTGCTGCTTTAAGTCACTAAATGTGAAACCCTTCTTCATGTACAGTGGACCCTTGACTTACAAAGTCAATTTGTTCCAAAGGGCTGGTTGTAACTCAAGTTGCTCAGTTGCCTTCAGAGTCTCTCCCCTATATAATTTCTGGCCACACTTTCTGCCAGGCAGATCTCAGTGTCCTTCCCTTAGAGAGACTCTGGCCCAGGATTTCTCAACGAACCCCACACAGGAAAGGACGCTGTCATGTTCCTCCCAGAATTCCTTAAGGCTTAGATCTGTTTCTGAGACAATCTGGAAGTCCAAGCAGCCAGCATTAGGGCTGTAACTCAAGACTTTGTTCATAAGTTAAAACTAAAATTCTGATCATAGCCCAGGTTGTTCATATGTCTGGCTATTTGTAACTTGAGGCTCCACTGTATGTTGTTGACTTGTGTTGCTAAACTTTGAATAAGCAAATTATGTTTACCATGCATCTCCTATTCAATAGAAATTACTTTTAAAGCTGAAATTTAAATTTATAAAGGCCATGGTAAAAATCTGAGCCTTTCAATTTTTAGCTAAATCTATTCAGTAAGCATCTATTTATATATTATTTTCTTCCTATGGATCATTATATAAAACTAAACTGTATTATGAGTTTAGTACATTTCAGAGTGCTAACTAAAGAAAAATATCATACAGACATAAAAAATGTAGACTTTTTTTAAAAAGCCAGAACCATGATTTTACTTCTTCAATTGAAGTAAATTGATCAACTACATTCAAAACATTTTGTTAAAAATATTTTTAGAAAAGCATCTCTTCTTCTAGGGATTACAAACAAAGCCAAACATGCTGCCAGATGAAGAGAGATTTCACTTACAGAGACATTTCTTTTCAGTGGCTTTGGGGAAGTAATTCTTCCAATGTGTTGCTTCAGGTCATTAGGGCTGAAAAAAAAACACCAACTCACTACCGATTTTGGCACTGGATGTGATGTGGGGTAATGAAAGGGTAGATTTATAGAACTTTTCATTTAAGAAATGAATTACTAAGTTTTAGAATCCACAGGTTTGACGGCTTCAGTGTGAGCTTCCTGCACTCTGGTTTAACCTACTAAGCTGGCACCAGCTGACATTTTAAGAAAAGAGACAGGAGGCAATTACCATGGCATGAACCACAAAAGAGCTGATAAGCTGGACTTGTCTTGGTCTTTGTGAAGAAAACAAAAGGAAAAGCCACAGACATGGAAAAGGGGTTTTCAAAAGACACACGTGTAAAAGGATTATTATACAAACTCTACAGAGAACTCTTGCAACTGATCAAGAAAGCAAACACTGCTATTAAAAAATAGGCTAAGCAGAATAGGAAAAAAATGTTTGTTAGCTGCTCCTTGGGCAGAGGATTAATATCTGGAATGTATAAATGACTCCAAAAAATTAGATCCCAAATAACTGATCCAAACAAAAAAATAGGCAATGAAATGAATGACACTTCTCAGGAAAAGAAAACCGAATGGGCCTTAAGTACATTGAAAAAAATTCAACATATTGGGAATTAAAGAAATGCATGTTAAAACAAACTCAAGATTCCATCTTACTCCAGGAAGAATGGCTATCATCACAAAAACAACAAATGCTGGTGGAGGGAGGAGAGTAAATTATTGCAACTACTATAGAAATCAGTATGGAGATTCCTCAACAATTTAAAAATAAGAATTTCATTGCACCCAGTTATTTCCCTTCTAAGTATCTTCCCCAAAGAGTTAAACACATCATATTACAATAATTCATGCACACTCATGTTTATAGCAGCACAAACCACAGCAGCTAAATCTTAGAAGTGACCTCTACCTCCATCATCAGATGAATGGATAGAGAAAGTCAGGCATACATAGACAATGGAGTACTACTCAGCCATAAAGAAAGCTAAATTTCGGTCATTTGAAGGAAAAGAGATTGCCCTTGAGATGTCCATAATATTCAATGAAATAAATCAGACGCAGAAGCTTAAATGTCACATGGCTTCTTTTATGTGAAACCTGATACATAAATAACTCAGAGTAAAATCGAAGTGAAATAAAAGGGAACAGAGACATAGATCTTTTGCAAATGTTAAGGGGATCTAGAGAGGAAGCAAGCGGGGAGGAAAGAGAAAAGGGAATGCATGCCACGCACACATACCAACTCACCAGGATGAATGCATTCATGACGTGTCACAAACATGTACACATGGGAAACAGTGACATGGCAGAACCAGAAGATTCTGTATTGTTCTGGGGGCTAAGGATGGAGCTCAGGGGTAGCGTGCTTGCTAGCTTATCATCTCTAAGACCCTGGTTTGATCACTAGCACTGCTAAAATTACAAGAATAATAACAAATAAAATAATCTGGAAAAATTTAGATTTGGGTGTATGCTTCTCCATGATGCTAGATAACTTACCATGGCATTTAAGTAGAAGAAAATAGACACCTACTAAATATTGTATGAAGAGATCCCTAGACACCTGAAGAATTATAGATTTTTCAATTTGAATTTATATTTGATGCCTCATGTGATTACTTGAAATTGTGTATTTGCCTAAATATTTTTCCTCTACAGAGAAAGATCTTTCTTTCCCCACCTGTCACTTTATTTGAGGGAACATCTCAACTTTAAGTTTGAATATAGCTATTTAATACTGGACTCCTTTAAGAGGATAGTTCTCTATTCACTAAGCTCTCTTTACATATTGTATTTATGCATTTATAATTGGCTTACCACTTTGCAGAAGCACCATCAGTAAACTCAGAAATGATGTGAAAAGGTATCTGTTGCAAGACAGTAATTTCTGGACAAAACATAAATGGTGAATCTTCCAGTTCTACATGGTTTACTCTCAGAATAACAAATACCACGGCCATAACTTCCATTCTCAAGCACTATTTTTCTTACAGTAGGCCCAGCATCTGCCATCTTTGTCACTAATATAACTTCTGAACTGTGGAGGAAAAGTCTGTTTTTCTTCATTTTATTTTTTAAAGCATTTGAAGATAGCTATTTTTCAACTATCCTCCTAATTTATTTTTATACATTCCCTCAAAACTCAAGCTCTCATTATACTCAATATTAAACAACACATAAAAGACAACTGACTTATGTATGATATTTACTTAAATCAAATAATGGGAGTAGATGTTTCTTTTTCCTTTCAGAACATCTAGCATGATAAATGATTCTTGCAGTTTCTTGGATACAGAGATTCTCACATCTACACATTTGAAATCAATTGTCATCACCATAAATTCAGTGAAAAGGGAGGCACATAGTTTTGTGAACAAAAATGACTTAATTGCTCTATAAGATAAAGTTCAGATAAGGAAGGGTATATTATGAAATCTTAAAATGTTTAAATGATCCTGATAAGTGGACATAATTCAACTTTTTGAGCTTGGATAAACAGTAATGAGAAACTGTAGTCAAAATAGCAGGAGAAAAAGAAAAATATCACCCTTGATCTCTGAATTTCTTCTGCTACTTATTAGCACTGTTAGCTGATATTTGGATTAAACAGGCACATAGATCATCCTACCGTGGCACAGATAAAGAGTTATCTGACAACACAGATGTTTCATTTGGAGTTTTTCCCCTTAGGTGAAAAGGACTGTCTTGGGAATCCTAAGGATAATATAAGAACCTTCCATCTAAAAAGACAGAAACTTGCATTTAAAAAGAGCAGATCCCATGACTTACTACATTTAAATAGAGAGTAAAATAAGAAATCCTTATCTCTCACACAAACAGTTAAGGAAAGTAAAAGAATATAAAATTAGTAACATTGATATTTGTTTACTGTATAGTCATGTGCACATTAGATATAAAATATTGTCATAGTTGAGTATGCTGTTATTCAACAGATGTCATGAAATTTTGAATAACTAGGATTTTAGGAGATGTATAGATTCTGCAATTTTGAAAACAAACTATTAGTATGTTATGTCACTCTGCCCACAGTAAGGAATGACAGCAACAGAAAACAATTCAAAGTTATACAATAATTCCAACCCTCATTAACACAGCTATTCCAGTTGTCAATTTGTAGAAATGAACAAAAAGCAATCACAGTTAAATTTTAAAAGTAAAGAACATAGCCAAAAATATAAAGAAGAAGAAGAAGAGAAAGAAAGAAAGAAAGAAAGAAAGAAAGAAAGAAAGAAAG
>NW_022900926.1:66650056-66664245 GCF_012274545.1 Fukomys damarensis | reverse complement strand
AAGGAAGGAAGGAAGGAAGGAAGGAAGGAAGGAAGGAAGGAAACTGGGCAATATTTAAATACAATTTCAAATTGATTGTCTTTATACAAAAGACATTTTTATACCAATTTGGTGAAAATAAGAGAGGAGTAATTTTTGATAATATAAAAATGGAATAGAAGAAACTCTTGTGAATCAACAATGAGAAACAAAATCCCTAACTTTACCTGGTTACACTATCTAGGCAGTATACACACTGAGCAACATGGGAGAGAATGCAGAGGCAGCTCCTTTACAATGAATGGTTTCTTCCCCGAGATTTCAAGGAGGCCCCCTACGGTGTTCTTGCAGACAATGCATGAGGTCCCCTTTCTGGGAAATACAATTTCGTAGTAGTGATTTTATGTTCTTTGCTGTCAGTATCAACACAACATATATTAGGAACCAGTAATTCCTAATTCTCTTAATCACTTTCCTGTGGCTGGGACAAAATACCCCCACACTCACAATTAAAAGAAGAGGCTTATTTTGGCTTTGTTTCAGAGGCTTCTGTCCAGGGCTGGCTGGCTCCGAGGTGGAGGTGGCTTGGTAGAAGGTCATGGCAGAGGACAGGACACACAGAGAAAAGGGAGGAGCTGGAAACAAGGATCCACCCTCCAGGGACCACTTCTTCCAACCTGCTCCTCCTCCCCTCACAGCACCTCCAGCTATGAACTGGTCCATGCATATGGCACTCCTTGGTCTAAGTACCTGCGAGAACTTCACCTTCGCACAAGTGAGAACTCTGCAGACATTTCGGATCTGCATCATAACACTTCTCTCTAGAAGCACAATTCATCAGTATTTCTTGAACTATGTGCCCCATGAGCACTAAACTCCAGCTTGTAAGTCTATCTTTGTTAGAAGCCATTGTGATGACTTAGAGTTACTGATGGATTTATTAACTCAAATACTAATTTATCCTGAGGCATCTTCAGGTTGGACGCTGTTCTGATGTTAGTGTAGGTGAGCCTTTCCTGAGTTAGTTGTGTTCTCCTACTGAGTAATGAGAAGCTCATTCCCTTCATTTTCCATTTGCACCATTAGTTATTAAAAAATAATTAATTTTTTTGATAATTAAAATGGTTGAAAAGCAGGGAGATTACCACATTAACTACTAATTATTTCATGTTCTGGGTTGCCTTTAAATATCCAACCAACATAAGTATCAAATGATTATGATGCATATCTCTATGTGTTAATTTCTATTGCCTTTCCATCCTAGGTTGGAACATACTTAAAAGTTTTTTACAAATAATCATTTCATCAGCCAAAGTTATTACACTGGAGCCTAACAACATAGCTGGAAGTTGGACCTTTATCGATGTTACCTTTCCCTTGTAGACATCAATGGAGGATATGTCTGAAATTCCTTTAAATCATCTGTACAACCTCTCTAATGAAAGAACTCGTCCTAGATTAAAGGTCACCACCCTACACTAATGCAAAGAAAAAGTCACTGTGCGTTCTTCAGCCCAAAGCAACATACAGAAATTCCGTCCTTCCTTCTGCCAGGTATGACCATACAGTTCAATGTCACACTCCTTGTACAGGAGCGACTATTACATTCATGTTATTGAAATTATGGCTAAAATGTTAAATTTTTTATCAGAATCATTTTTAATTTTTTGGAGACATGGTCATATTATGTAGCTCAGGCTGGCCTTGAACTCACTATGTAGCCCAAGCTGGCCTTGAACTCTCACTGATCCTCCTACCTCAGCCTCCTGAGTGATGGGATTACAGGCACACATGAGCATGCCTGGCCAGAATCAATTTTTAATCTAGTTTCCTAAATGATTTCTTCTTATAATTTTTATATCTGGAGATCTATTTATTATTTATACTCATTTATATTAAATGTCTAAACTTTAAATTCTAAGTTATCTTAAACAATAACTACAGATTCTTTTATATTTAAGCACTAATTATAATGGAATTTAATTGATAGCTTTATATTTCTTTTTCTCACATCTTTTTCTAGATTTGAGTATAAAATCTCTGATTTTAAAACTTGGTATAGTTGGAAATTAGACCATGACTTTGTTCAAAGAAAGATGGCCAATGAGCCTTATTTTTTAAAGAACCTTATACTATTTTTGAACATTAAACAATATTCTGACAAAACAACATTATGATGACATGAATACAAATGAATCAGAAACATACGGATCAAATTTTCCTTGAAATAGAAGCAGGTTTGAATAAAGAGGAAAAAAGTCATTGGCAAAAATCATTCTGAGTATTGCCAAATCTAAACTGTCTGAAAACATAGGGCTTTTAAAAAGACATTCTAATGAACCTAAAAATACTGTCTTTGTTTTCCCATCCTTAAATTATTCTATAAACCCAATATTGAAAAAAGAATTAAATTACTTGGGAAGTTTAAAGTATATAAAGCATCAAACAATGGAAAATGACAGAGTTTGGGGAAACCCCAAGTCTTGAGAACCAGATTAAATTGCTTGCTATCTGTGCAATAAAATGTGCATATGTTTCCAGGAAAGGTCATTAAAATTAATTTATTAGGAATGCTAATAAAGAACTAATAAGCCAGATAATTCATACATCTTTATAATTTAGAGAACTGAAAACCTTACGATAAAATTTAGCCCAGATCCAAGCCTAGTCATTCGCTACTAAAAAGAAAAATAGTGCCTACTTTATCATATAAATTCATTAACTATCATGAAAGAGTGCTTAAGAAAGTTGAAAATGTTTTTTCACAATTTGTTAAAACAACTTGTCTAGAATCTCTGAAGTAGTTCTATTGCTTTTTTATTTGCTTACTCCTATGTGTTTGCTTCATTTTGCTGAAGCAAACATACGGACCTCAGAGAATTATCTGTTCAGCTCAAAAAAATTCAATAAAATATCCTTAGACTGTCCTGCCAAAGCCATTGCAGTTCATTTGTCAAATTTCTAAAAACAGTATTTCACAAACTGACATATTTTCCACAGGTTCTCTGAGGAATCATAAGGCTACTTTTGATTTCAACAGCCTTTTGATTTCCAAAATGTAGTTAGGTCTCTGCTATTTCTTTTTCCTTCATAGAGGCAGGATTAACAAAATGTAATGATATGTGTAGCTGACTTTCTCCCCACCTTATGACTGAAACAATTTAACTGCTGCATTGTGGGTTGCTTCACAAAATTCTGCTCCTGTGCGATCTCAATTTGGTTTGTTTAACAACTCCCGAAATACTGAATGTCTTCTTTAGAGGAACATGTCCAATGGTTGATGGCCTATAAGAGCTTTGAATCATGAAATCTTTCAATGATCATTCAAGATAAGGATTTAACACCCATGGTGTGCATCGGGCGGAGCACTGAAGATACAGTCATGAATGAGAGATACACACCCCACGATCTCATAAAACACATTTGTTCAAATATGTAATCACAGCTGTGTACTGCGATTCCTCAAAGGAACAAGGCTCCCAAAAGTCATTAATGACTCACGAAGAAGCGACATGAATGTATTACATTTTGTTTAGATTTCATGTTCTTCCTGTGACTTTCATTGGGTCACTTTCCTAGGAGCATTCGCAGCCATATTTTACACTTGAAAGCTGTTCTAACCTAATTTGCATCATTAGCTTTTTCCAGAGTGTGCCACCCCATCACCATTCTATCTATTTATTCCGGTTGTTTCCTTAACCGGGAAAGAATTCTCTCTTCTTGTTTCCACCACAGCTCCCCACAGCCCCGTGACTCCTCCCTCTTCGGCTCTAGTTCATAAACCCCTACTCAGCTGACCTCAAGTAAAGGATACCTCCTGTATGGCTCCTGTGACTTTGTATCATTTGTCCTTAGTCATCTCTCTTCTGCTTTCCCATACTATCTTAATTGCATCACCACTTTTAGCACTGGCACATTCTACTCTTTCTAAAGCTAGATGCATCTACCTGTCTCCAGTTCTATGCTCTTTTCAGCATGCCATCTTTTAATATGCATAGTCAATAATTTATTCTGGGCAAATAAATAAATAATAGCAAATGAAGTTGCAAGCCGACTTTCCTGAGTAATACTCTTTTATGATTTCCAGTTCCTTCCACTGAGAAGTAAGCATATTCAGAATCCACTATTGCCAATAAAAGACGGTCTTGTTGACTCTGTTTGAAACAACGTCACACTGAGAACCCCACAGTGGCGATGAGTGGAGCTGTAAGAAAGTGAAGCATCTGGATACCCATATTTATAGAACAACATCACGTGGATGTTCTCCATGAGGGCGCAGTTAACACAAGTAAGGTACCAGGAGGGTCACTTGCTTTCCCAGGCCACGTATGCTCCACTTCTGGTTAAAATCTACTTTAGGGATTGCTTCCGTATGAGAAGCCAGATAGCTAGCTAGCTGGGCTCATTTCACTCTTCAATATATAGAGAATTAAAAAAATCATACCACAGTGATATATGCTCACCCATGTTTATAGAGGCACAGTTTCTAATAGCTGAAACTTGGAAACTACCCAATTGCCCATCCACCTGAGACTGGATAAAATATAATGTAACATAATTTTAAAAATATAAAACAGAGTACTATTCAGCCATAAAAAATGAGAAACTAGAGAGATTTAGAGCTAAGTGGATGTACATTGAGGCCATACTCTTAAACGAAGTTAACAAATCACACATGTGTAAATACTGAATAGTTTCTCTGGTGTGAAAAAATAAAAGTGTAAATAAGGATAAAATGTATAATTGATATTGTATAATAGGAACAAAAGTCTAAAAGAGTAGAGTATGTGGGAGGGGTAGCGGAAAGGTAAAAAGGGAAAAGAAAAAATATGTGAAAAGGAAAAACATGAAAACAATATTTTGTATACAGGGAAGGGTGGAGGGCCTGAAGGGAGGGCTAGGGAAAGGGAAAAAAATAAGAACCTGATAAGTCATGTATAGGCACAAATTCCCAATGATGAATGTAACTGTACTGTATACTTAAAATGTACCAATAAATTTAATAAAGTTTAAAAATACTGAAAAAAAACAATATGAAAGAAACAAAAGCAACCAGAAACTAGTATATCTCAAACCGAACACATAAATATTTGGAAACCTTTGAAAAGAGTGAAATGTTAATTTTAGGCTCAAAAAGTGATGATACAATAATACTTTAAAGTAAAAATTGCCCTTGCAATAGAAACTGTTCAGGGAGAAAGAGAAACTCAGAATATAAAAATATAAACTTACAGCAAGACAGAAGTCAAATTGTATAAATAGTAAAAGAAAAAAACAATACAAGAGAAGAGTGAAAAAAAAGAGAGAAACTTCAGAAAATGTCAGTGGGGCCAGGGGAAGATGGAAATTAAAAGGAAACAGGCTGATCATATTTCATAGATTTCTTGATTTGTTTAGTTAGACATTTCAAGCATATCCCCAAGGAGAAGACTGGGAGAAGCACGTACCACTAATTTAATTTTTCTTGTTTAGGCCACATACCAGGGAAGAAACGATTGGCTCACCTTCACAGTGCTGATTTCCCAGTCACATTTCTGACCATAAATGTACAGTAGTTTTAACATTGTAAGAATTCTTGAAAGATTATTTAAATATGTGCTTTTCTCAGGCTGCATTTATAATGCTCGAATTGAGGACCCTGAACAATAATCTCAAAGCCATAATTGAAAAATAACCTATAATCCTAAATGCTCGAATTGTTTATAACAATTCAAAAATGTCAGCACTGGAATTAAAATCTATGGAAAAGTCTGGCTTTGGGGGTGGAAGAAAGATCTAAAACTCTGCCACACGTTCAATAAGAAGTTTTTCCTCCTAGGTCAGAAGGCTAGGCATATAAAACTTCACTAGACTAACCCTGTGATCTATTTAATTGTGCCTGCCGATCTCTTTCCATATATACAATTTTTGGAGTCACAGAATTGATTATGGTATTTTCCACAGGCTGTGCAACTGATTGTAGGTAAAGCAACACCACCATGAAGTCTCAGGGTACACAAGCAGTTAATCCCCTTGGAAGAGTCCCCAGGCAGACCCAACCTGTACTTAGATCTGTAGCTCATTAAACAAGGGTTTAGTGTAATACAGCAAGAAGGAATGAATGAGACAGACCAGGTCTCACATTTATTTCACTTGACTGATTCTGAGAAAAACTGAAGGCAATGAACTTTAAATCAGGTATGGTCCCGTATTATTTTTTTAAAGATTATCCTTCTTAGGTCTCATTGTAACATTTACAGGGTACACAAGCATGAACAAAATAAATTTCCATATGGTGTATCTCTAAATGCTTAGGCAGCATTAATTGAGTTAAGGCACCACTAAACAAATTATGTTCTATCTTTCTATCTCGGACTAGAAGTCCAAATTTCAGTTTAGAGTGTCTAGGCTGAGTGTTCAGAGGCTGACAAGACCAGAATAAATGAGCATTGACTTCCCCAATGCAATGGCTTATATCTAGACCTTATATATGTAAAGCCTCATGCGGTCATAGGTGCAGCTCTTCTAAGGAGGCTGGATCATGGGTGTGCGGTGCTGGGATTAAGGCTGAGGTGCTGGGATTAAGGGTGTCCCACCCTGAGTGTGAGTGGCACCAATCAATAGGCTGACAGCCTGGATAGAATATAAAGGAACAGAAAAATAGCTGCTGCTGCTGCTGCTGCCACTGCCTTCTCCCTGCCCTGTGATGCCCCTCTACCATAATGCCTTTCCCTGGAGCCAGCCGATTGTGAACTGGAATGTGAGCTGTGAGTCAAATCAAAACTTTCCTCCTTCAGCTTTGGGTGTGGGGAATTTTGTCCTACCAAAGAGAAAAGTAATGAAAACATCTGGCCTTCCCACTGAATGTGCCGAATTCTCTCTCACACAATCTTTATAAGTTCTGTTTCATTTGTCTGAAATACCTGCATGCCTCCCCCAACCTCTTCCCTTTCTCAAACCTTCCTTGTCTTTCAGATGGTAGCAAAGCTACGTGTGCGTGGCAAAGTATAGATGTTCAAAGAATACTTGTAAGCAGAAGAATGAGAATTATTTAGGGGACATTTTAAACATGAAGATTCCATACAGACCACTCCCACAGATATCTTTAACCAAATACCGCAACATGTTAAAGACTAACTTGATATTAATTTTCAAGTTTTATATACTCCTTTTGAGCTCCATCTTCTCTCTTCCCCTGTACTATTGACAGCCTCCATGTTTCTGTAGTAGTTTTCTTACATATGGGACTTAAAAGTATACGTTGAAACTATTTCAATTTTAAAGGCTTATCATAGTAAAATACACATTGCATTAATCCTCCTCAAAACACTCCCCCTTCCACTGAACACACCCCTCGTTCTTGTCATGTTCTCAAGCTGTTCTGAGCATCCTCTTTAGTGAGGGTCTTTCTAAGGCATGATCAAAGCATACGAATGCTGCTTTTCAGGACCTTCCAAAGGAAAGGCAGACTTGTAAAAATATTTCACAGTGTCTTCATCTGTGTTATTCACGGGGTGTGGCACCCTGTGACTTGTGGCTGTTCCTCAAAGTCAAACTGACCATGAAAGTTAGACATTCAAAATCCACTCAGGACATCAAGGCAGCCATGAGAACACAACTAAAGATATGAGCCGGGGATGTAGCTCAGTGGTTCGGTGGTCTGCCTTGCAAGTGCAAGGACCCGAGTTCAATCCCTAACAAAAAAAAAAAAAAAAAAAAAAAAGATATGAAAGGACTTCCAGAGTGCTTCAGAAAGTGGCAAGAATGATGGAATAAACATGCTGAAAGCAAGGAATAGTATCTGGGGGGATGTTGTTGGCAATGTGTATTTTATTGTGATAATTTTTTAAAAATTAAATAATATATTTTTTATTATATCACAAACATAATTTTTCAGTCATGTTTTGAGGTAAAATTTGTACGTAGCAATATTAGCTCTTCTGTTTTTGTGATATTAGGGATTGAACACAAGGCCTTCACACTGAGTGAGCTACATCCCAGACTCTTTCAATTTTTTTTTTTTTTTTTGGGGGGGTACAGAGTGTCGCAAGTTGGTAAGTTGCCCAGGCCAGGATCAAACTTGCAGTCCTCCTGCTTCAGCCTCCCAGAGTATTGTGATTGCAGGCACGTACCATGATGACCAGTTTGTTAACTCTTCTTTGCTGTAGTTATTGCAACCATTGACTGTGACTGCCAGCTTGATCTGTTTGAGAGACTCCTAGTAGATTAACAAGCACATTTCTGGGCAGATTTTGGAGGCATGACCTTGGGAACTCTACCTGGTCCCTGGTCTCTTCTTCTCTGGTGCATTTTTCCTCCTCTCTCCTTCTGTGTGACCATCAAGTGAGCAGCTTACTCTGCCATGCCCTTTCACCAATATATTTCTGACTTGCAGCCAGGCAACCTCGGACTGAAACCTCTGAAACTATGAGTCAAATAAACTTCCCCTCTTTTAAATGCTAGCCTTGTGTATTTTGTTCCAGCATTAAGAAAGCTGATTTATACAATTATGTAATTGTTTACAAATTATATATTTATATAACAGCTATAAGGCTCAATCATAGGCTCACAGTATTTTGCATGTAGCTTTCCTTTGGTGTTGTTGCATTTCAGTAGTGCTACTTATTTAAACACAGGTCTTCAATACCAGATTATCAATTTTTTGAGATCAGAACCAATACCCACTTTGTTAAAGCTTCAGAACCTGATAAAATGTATTGAAAAGTGTGTCTGTAAGTCAACTGATACATTTGCCTCAGAGATGTGGTACCTTGTACATAAGTATAAAACATAAATTGGTCAAATCACATGAAAATCAGGGGTCCTCAATGTGTCAAAACAAGGCCCACCAAGAATATATGAAATTCAGTGCTTACCATCCCCCGTCTCTGCACAGAGCTGTAAGCCCAAATTGTTCTGGGGATCAATCACCCAGTGATTGCTGGTCACAGTGATATCAAAGACAAGCCAACCCACATCTAAAGCTTGGGCCTTTCTTGTGTCTAACAGGAACAGATCTGCATCCCTAAGGAGAGAAAAAATAAGTTAAAGGTTTGACTGAAGATCATCATTTCCTATACGTAAGTAAAAACATTTCCAAAGCAGTCTGTAAAATAACAGGAACTGATTAAAGAACAAGGGGAACAAGTGACCTCAAGTGATGAGTAATAAGATGCAGAGTGCTTCGTTGACAGTCTCCCAGCCTAAACCTGCTGCAGATTAGGAATATCTGAAAGTAATTTCCACGCTATTGCCTCTCACTGGCCTTGCCAAACCTACGGCATGGTCTTATTTTGGTCCCATTCATCAGGGTTCCCCTAAACCAAGTTGGGTAAATAGCCCCAAAACAAAGAATCAAAACAAACGAGGCAGAAATGAAAGAAGCTGCTCCAGTTTGCATGAATGTGGACTCTCAAAAGAAACAAGCACAAGCAGGATGTGATTCAAGCGTGTGTTTTAAGGATAGTTTCCTAATGTTTTCCATTTACATGATAATTATTTTATGGATACCAAAGGCTAAGAGAGGGTCACAGAGAATACCACTGGATTAAGGGATAAATTTCCTGGGATGAGTGGTAGATTCTGCGTGACTTGCTTTAGCTTTTTTTTTTTTTGCAAGTCTAAGTCACCTGGGGACAGGGGTGGCTCTGAATATGAACTCGGGTATTCTACGATAATCTGCAGTGTTATGTTTGTTTAGTAAGACATAGGAGCATATTTTTGAATCTTAATTTCAGCATGAAACTTACAAAACTATGAATACTTATCGAATTACAATGAATGGTTTCATTGTTTCCTTACTACAGGCAGTTTCTGAACTCTCTGTTACCTGTTTTTGACATTTGATCTTTACAGCAACTCTCCCATATTAATAAAATTAAAGCTCAGATAGGTTAATTGTAAAACAGTGAATTCCTTTGACGTGAAGTAGAAATAACACTGTAGTGCATTTTTATGAGCTTTAAATTATGCTGAATCTATGTAGGAGCATATCATTTATACAAAGAAAACCCAAAGCCATGCCACAAGTTATGTTAAATACTACTTTACAGTTCCCACCCATTTATCTACACCACAAAGTCACTTCAAAGATGGCTTACAAAAGGTGAGGAACAAATTTTGAATTAATTATACATATGCATTATTTGTTTATAAACACTCTCAAATGGAACGTTTAGAAAAATCTAGTGAAGGTTTCAGAAATACCATCTTCATTTCTTTATCTCAACTTGACTCATACTGCTTTTCCATTAGCCTAGAGAAACTAAAATAAATGTAATACAATTAATTGTATCATCTAGCTGTTCTATAATGGACAATGCAACTTTTACTCTTCTTTCCCAATTTCAGTCATATTGTTTCCTAGAGGGAGGCTGCAGATGTTTCTTTTCCAACACGATACGGAACAAGGTTACAAGAATACAGTACAGAGCAATGAAAAAAATCATTTAGTTCCCACTTGAATTTTAAGGTGCCCTTACAGTTATAGCACGATGGAAGGTAAATCAAATTCTGCTTCTTCCTCTGAACTTCAAAAAGCACCAAATGAACAGAATCCAAGCAAAATATTCCTCGAGTTTTGAAGTAATTTGGTAAATATCTCTGAGACTATAGTCTTTCAGCTAACCACACTGCCCACTTCTGGAACAGAAAAAGGAGTCACTTTGTGGCTTTGGTAGTACCAGGGCAAAGTTTAGAATGCTATCCCATGACACACTTTTTCACATCTTCCTAACATGTCTATGAGTATCAGTTTTGATGGGTGTTTTTAGGTCAGAACATCAGCTAAAGGACTCAAGCAAGCTCTAAATATCTGAATTTCAGCAATGCAAATTGCAATTCACTCAAAGGTAAATCTAGGAAGCCATATGGCATTTTAAGTCCATGGATTTCCACATCATCTCTCAGAACTTATGAAAGTTTTGTTGATTTCTCAGCTATCATAATTTCCAATTCTTAGGTAAAAATCTTTTTCTGATTGATAATTTCTCCTCTCTCCTTTAATATAAAAACCTCTGCTACATTCCCTACAATTAGTCATATAAGCTTTAGGACTGTCAAATCTATTACTAATAAACATGTGACAAAGACAGTGCAGTAACCTGTTATGATGTGGGAATGCTGGTGCATTTGCAGAGATGGGTTATAGGGCAGCAGCCTATCAGCCACAAGGAGAACTGAAAAGCGCTCTCAGATTGTCTATTTTGCACATCTCCTGCCAAAAACAAAATTGACTATGGAGGATATTTGCGGTTTCCACAAAATTGCAGAGGTTTCCATGAACAATTATTAGTTAGATTCTAAGGAAAACTCTGAACTCTGAAGGCAAACTCTGAACTGTGATTTCTTGGTGGTATACTGTATATTTATTTCCAAGATATACCTACTACAAAGTGTGCTGCTATAAACACTCATGTGTGCCAGTAATATGATGACTTTAACTCTTTCGGGAAGAATTCTGGAAGGTGGGTAGCTGTATCAAATGGAATTTTTATTTTTAATTTTTTAAAGAATCCCCACATTGACTTCCATAGTGGCTGTCTTAGTTTCCATTCCCAGCTACAATACAGAAAGGCTCCTTTTCCCCCATGTCCTCACCAGCACTTGCTGTTATTTGATGTTTGATGATGGCCACTCTTTCTGGGGTAAGATGGGCTCTCACTACAGTTTTAATTTGCATTTCTCTAATCACCAGTGATGTCAAACACTTCTTCATGCATTTATTGCAGATTTGTACTTCTTCTGAAATGTGTCTATGCATTTCAGTTGCCCATTTTTTGATTGGGTCCTTCCTTTGGGGGGGGTCTCAATTTTTTAGTTCTTTTTATATTCTAGTGTTAGCTTTCTGTTCAGTGAATCTTTTACTTCATATAATTAGATCATGATAATGGATTTTTCCTTATAATCAGTCAATAAATGCAAACATACCTAGGAGCACACCATGCGTGCAGTGATGGATGTTTGAAATGCTTACTTTGGTGTCTACTAGGCTGCATAAATGGAGTATTGTCATTAAAAGATTTTAAAATATGATCAAGAATGTAGCATGTAAAATTTTTTTCCCACATTGTAGGTTGTCTCTTAGTTCTGTTGATGGTTTCTTTTGCAGTGCAGAAGCTTTTTAATAAGATGAGATACCAGTTGTTGATTCTTTCTGCTAGTTCCCATGCTACTGAGGATTTGTTCATAAAGTCTTTTCCTATGCCAATATCTTCAAGAGTTCTACCTAACTTATCTTCCAGCAAGTTTAGTGTTTCTGTTTTAATATTTAGATCTTTAATCCACTTGGATTTTAATTTAGTGCATGGTTAAAGATAAGGGTTTAGTTTTAATCTGCTCCTCAAAGGACTATTATCTAGAATATATAAAGAATTCAAAACAATCAGCCCCCCAAATATAAAGACCCGATTCAAAAACGGGCATCCAAAATGAACAGACATTTCTCAGGCAAAGAAGTAAAAGCAACAAGTAAATATATGAAAAAATGTTCCACATTACTGGTCATTCAAGAGATGCAGATGAAAACAACACTGAGATTCCACCTCACCCCACAAATAATGGCTGCTATCAAGAAATCAATCAATGATAAATGTTGGCAGGGTTGTGGGAGAAAGGAACCCTTCTCCATTGTTGGTGGGAGTGCAGACTGGTGCAATCACTATGGAAATCAATATGGAGATACCTCAAAGAGCTGGGACTAGAGGTTCCATTTGACCCAGCCATCCCTCTGCTGAGCATCTTTCTAAAAGAATTAAAAGAATCATACCAGAGTGATATGTGCACACCCATGTTTATGGCAGCACAGTTTGTAATAGCTAAAACTTGGAAACAGCCCATTTGCCCATTATTGGAGATTAGATAAAGAAAATGTGGTTTTTCTATAAAATGGAATACTACTCAGCCATAAAGAATGAGAAATTAGACTCATTCATAGGAAAATGGAGGATATATTGAGGATATACTCCTAAGTGAAATAAATAAGTCACACATGTGTGTAAATACAGAATAGTTTCTCTGATGTGAATAAACTGTAATAGTACATAAGATCCTAATGAGACAACTGACATTGTGAAATGGGAAGAAAAGGGCTAAAGGTGTAGGGAAAGTGGGAAGGTAATAAGGTAAAATATATGAGAAAATGAAAAAATGGAAATAAAGTGTTTATAGATGGGGAGAGGAGGAGGGGGTGAGGAGAGGGCAGGGACAAGGGGAAAAAATGAGAACCAAGACCTGTCATGTAAAGGTGCAAGATCCATGCCAATAATGAACATAACTGTACTATATACCTAAAATGTACCAATAAACTCAATAAAAGAAAAACAAAGAATGTAGGATGTGAAAGCAGCTACCCTGTGATTTTCCCTCAAAATAAACTACAGAATACTTGAAGTAGAATATTATGTAACCAATATATTTTATTCCTGAGAACATTACAATAAAAAATGAAATAATGTCCATGGTCAGAACTGGAGGAAGAGCTGAGGTTTCAACATTATGCTTTCAGAACACTTTCTCTAATCAAACAACAGTTCTTTTCAGTTCCAACACATAAACTGATTGCTTTACTGATTCTGGAAAAAAAATCACTAGTTTGAGCTGAGCCACAAATCCAAAACCTTCATGAGTCAAAACAGAGTGAAGGAGTGACCTGTGACATTTCCCAGGCCCACTGACCTAGTTGGGAACTTACTCAGTCTTCAATTTAACATTTATTCATTCTTTGTGGTAGTTTTGCATCTTGTGTATTTTGGAATAGAGATGTGTGGGGCACTAGAAACTGAAGAAGCAAGGAACGACCCCACCCTAGAGGTTTCTGAGAGTGCATACCCCTGCTACAGCTTGATTTGGGCTTTCTAGTCTCCGACCTGAAACAGGACTAAGATTTCCATGTTTTTAGTGATTTATCGTGACAGTACTAGAAAGTTAATATACTTCCTCATCTGGGATATGTCATATATTAAGTAAGAAATAGTCAATAATTTCAAACTCTGAAGAGAGTAAGGGGAAAGAGAGCCAGGAGGCTCTTGGTGAGTGATCAGCTAAGCATATTTATAGAAATCTAATTGTAACTGGTTAACGTGTGACTAAAATGTGAGAAAATAAAGGAGTAAGAAAATTGAACTTGATACAGATATGGGAACACAAATGAATGAATCCTTAAA
Source organism: Fukomys damarensis (assembly GCF_012274545.1). Classification (NCBI taxonomy): domain Eukaryota; kingdom Metazoa; phylum Chordata; class Mammalia; order Rodentia; family Bathyergidae; genus Fukomys; species Fukomys damarensis. The sequence goes on along the minus strand of NW_022900926.1, from coordinate 66,650,125 downwards.
TGAACCCCCATTTACCTTTGCTGCAATCTCTTTTATCATACTATATCAAATTATATATATATATATATA
>NW_022900926.1:66607292-66649135 GCF_012274545.1 Fukomys damarensis | reverse complement strand
TATATATATATATATACATATATATCATGCTATCATGTGTGATATTATACTACTGTATCATAGATTCATGGCAAGCAAAGTGTCTTGCTTTTAAATATCATTAACAAGCATTCTGATTTATTTCTCCCCATTACCTAACATGAAGTATAGGACTCACGATCCTCTGAAAGCCTCACTCTACCTTCAAGAAGCCAAAAAACATAATACAGATGTTATTGATGCCTGCTTACTTTCAACAATGGCTTCCCATACTTAGGTTTTGCTTAGTATTAGAAAAAAAATTATGCTCTTTAAATTTACCATTCTGAATTATGGATTGTTTTTAAAATGAAGATTGAGTTGCTCTTTTCTTACCCAAATGCAAGTATGCTATGTAAGGCTGTACTTAACAAGTTATATGTGCTATGATTGACAGCATTACTAGAGGCACAAGTGATTTATGCAACATTAATACAAAATGCCATTAAGACATATTTATACATTTTAGATATAGAAGTTTATTTATTGTCTTCATCTTTGGGAACTTTTTATTTGGGGGGGTATGGGGAATCGAACTCAGATCCTTGCATTTATGAGGCAGATTGTGGCACACCTGAACTAAATCTCTGGCCCTGGGTACATTTATTGATAGATATAGTCTGTAAAAACCTTAACCTTTAAATTCCATTAGAAGAAGAATGTTAAATTGAGAACTTCAAGAAGTGAAATTTCAACAGAGGTAGTAAAAGAGAAATTTCCCCCTCATTCCTATAGTTTCAATTGTATCTATATATCCAAATAATATATATATACACACACACACACACACACACACACACACACACACACACACACACATATAAGAAGGAATAGTTAGGGAAAGAAAAAGGATATAAAAATGATAGTTAATCAAAAGAAGAGGTATTCCTCTACCTAATCATTAAGTAATAAACCTGGTCAAGATAAGCTTTAGGAAATTGCCTGGAAGGTATACAGATAAATTTTAGAAAAAAAAATTGCCATAATATTTCATTTCTATGAAAGAAAACTTTACAATCTGCAATGACATCTCCACTTTTCTTGAACTCACTATTATTACAACTTCTCCTCCTCCTGTCTCCTATTTTTTTTAATAACTTACCAAGTGAAGTAAAAATGGCCACCAAAGGAAAAAGCATGCATCTTTCACAGGGTCTTTGACATAAATACCATCATAGCATTTAGAAACCTAACCTACAGCTCTAGTTCAAAGCAAATTAGCAAAAAATTGCCAACTAATAAAAAATATCCTTTTTCTAAAGTTTCTTTAGTCAAAAAAACTTCTTCCATAAGCAGACTTAGAATTTAGTCTTAGAATTTGAATTTGTTTGCTGTTTGATATTTTCAAATGGTAATTCTTTTTCATACCAAAACAACTGCGAAATTATACAGTTTTATCTCACAGTATCAATTTTTTCAGATTATCTGATTCTATGCTGTATTTAAAGTGTTCAAATGAAAATTGGTAAAGGAGTAATATTAGCTAAAATTGAATGAGTGTTATGGCAGATCTGCAAAACAAATTGAATTTCCACTAAATAATTCAAGTGTTCTGAATTATCAAGACATTTTTAATATTCAGCAGGTTTCCTGGCATTATACCATCCCACACTATTTCCCTGTGAAAAATCTAACCATGTGCTACCGGGCTTATACACAGGAGTTCTCTTCATTCAGCAAGGAAAAAAAAAAAAAAAGACAAAACTATTACATAAAGAGTCAAACACATTTTCATGGCCTCGATGACTGAGCAATGTATTCAATACAAGATTTTAAGAGTTGTTTCATATATGTGCCTATGACCCAAAACGTGAAATAGTCAAAGAAAAATTCAATCCAGTCCATGATTTTATGGGACAAATCATGCCTATGTTTAGGTTTGTGGCTTGAAGTTTCTAGTAAGCAGATTTTTCAACCTGGGTAGCATGAACAGTGGATCAGCTCATCGTCTGTGGGGTGGAGTAACTTCTCTGGCCCTTTCAGGAGAGGCAGCATTTCTGCCCTTGTATCTTTCTCGGCGTATCAACACACCAGATGCCAGCAGCACACCACAGCCCCTTGCAACCAGCTGCGAAAGCCAGAGAGACCCCAGGCCCTGCCAGTGCCTTCTAGAGAGGCCAGACTGCCTCACTGGAGAAACAGGGATATAGAGCTTAAGGTATGGCTCGCATGCTGTGTACGGCTGGCATACTGTTCCATACACTTTAGAGAAAAGGGCATCTACCACCCAAGTATCCTGCTCTCCAGGGCCCAGAAAATCTTGCTGAGCAGAAATTGCCAATGTGCATTCTGAAGAATGTCCATGGAAGAATCACAAATCTTAAAGAGGTGGGAGGAGGGCAATTATGTAAATATAAAGCTGCCTGTGAACCTGCCCGATGACAGCTTAGCTAAATACTCCCAAGGAGCGAAGGTGCCTAGTGACATCAACCAGATGAGGTTAAAGTGCTTTACAGCGAAGGACAGAAAGGTATATTTAGAACACAGCATTAGGAAACAGTTGACTTACATAAAGCATATTTTCTTTGGGGAGCATATAAATACATATATATATATATATATGTAAAAATTTTAATTCAAATAAAACACTTAGCACCAGACAGATGGTAAGTATTCATGCTAGCTACTTTTCTTATTAGCCATAGCACTGGCATCAGCCACTTTACATGAACAGTTGTGTATAATTCATCATACATTTAAACATTTTGATATATTTGATACATTTTGATATTTCTTCTGAGATACTTTTGTCTTTTCTGTTTCTCTTTCTGTCTTGATGCCTAGAGAGAGTTCCTATTCATCTTGAACTGTTCAACTCAAAGTTTAACGCCTCACAATGCCTTCCCCCAAAGCCCTCACCACCCAAATAAAGAATTAATTCTCCCTTTGTTCATATTTCCACAACACTTAGAGCACACTGACATCATGGTGCTTAGCAGATTGTATTCTAGTTATGAAAGTCTGTGTGAGGCAGCCCCACCACAGCCCTAGCCCCAGGCTACGAGCTTTGAGAGCTTATTTACTTGGTCTCACAGTCTCTGTGCTTGCCACATGGTAGGAGCTCAAAAACGCATGCTGGACTCAGCTGCGTTATCCGGAAAATTCAACGACGTGGAAACTTCATTTCCCAATAATACCAGATATATGAAGTGTGACTGGAGAACGGTGCCTTCCATACAGAATTTAGGGCTGTTGGCCTTTTTATGAGAAAGATGAAATAAGTGAAATGATACCAAATGTGTTAACTGTTAACCAAGCAAAATAAAGAGCTGGATAAGTATCAAAACACGCATTTAAACTGCACACGTTTAAACATATGTAGGCATAAATGCGGGAGGTCAGAGAAGGGACGAATGAAATACATGATTTTAGGAGTTGTAAGTCTCAGTTGAATAAGTGGGAAAAGAGATGACATAAATAAGTGATCTATGAGTATTTAAATTTGATTACATAACACCGTCAAGGAATTCATAAAGTAAATGGTTTATGCATCAGACGAGGCCTTGAAAGTAAAACACATCCATGAAACACCAGTTTAAATTACTGCTGGGATCCCCACCCAGACACTCAGAGGCAATACCTTAGGGAAAGCAGGCATTACACAAGTGAAAATATACATGCATGGTCAGCTGCACTTCATTAAATCCGGCAGTCAACTCTGACTGTTCAAGTTTTTCTGAGTTCTAGTCAAAATGCTAGAGATAAAATCTACAAGTTTGATGATAGAAATTTTGAGGGTGACACATATTTTTAAAGTGGTCTAAGGGGGCTGTGTGCCTGTGTGTGCAAAACCCAGATGTACTCAACACTTTCAAATTGTTAATTGGATTTTAAAATTACATTTTCCTATTGGAACTCTTTCCAATTTTAACTATGATCAGATGGTGCATAAATGAAATATTAGTAACCTACTCCCCCTCTCAGACAATTAAAGGCAAAGTTCCACATTAGCATTAAACTTTTCCATACGATAAAGAAAAGAAAAAAATTATTTATATTCATTTTCTCTGGGGAAAATATCTTTCAATGGAGTCTTAAGGAAAAGTAAGACCAATTTAGTTTATATTTTAAAATTTGTCTTTGTTAGTGCCTATCAATTTTATTAAACACTGAGTTCCAACGTATTTTCACACGTGCACGTAACATATTGACTATATCCGTCTCCCATCTACCCTTCTTGTCCTCCCTCCTCTTATTCCCTTCCTCCTGTCAAATGATAGTCTTCCTCCTTCTTTCACATCACTGTTTTAGGCTCCACATATTAAGTAAAACATGCAATATGCACCATTCTGAGTCTGGTTTATTTCATTGAACATGATAATCCCTATTTCCATCCACTCTCCTGAGCAGTCCTCCACTATGCAGGTATACCACATTTTCTTTATCCTCTCATCCATCAATGAATATCTAAGTTGGTGCTGCCCTTTTTATATTAGTACATTTGTGATACCATAATGAATACATGGGTTGTGGGGAGGTTGTACATAAACATATTGTAGCGCCATCTTTTTTACTTCTTCCCTTTCTCTTTTTCCTATCTCCCTCCATCCTTAAAACCTGTTCCCATCTCCCACGGTTCCACCACTTTGCTTGCAAGTATCCTCTTTTGTCTTGACCTTTAAATTACTGGCAATTTATGTCTCTCATATAAGAGAAACCATAAAATATCTAACTTATTACATCCAGTTTGTTTCACTTAGCATTGTGGTTTCCAGGTGTATCCATTCCTCTCCAAATGACTTACATTTATCCTTCTTTCTGGCCAAGTAGTATACCACTGCGTATATATACCACATTTTCCTTATCTACTGATGTATTGATACACATATATAATTCTTCCAAGATTTAGTTATTGTGATTTGCATTTATCACTGTAATATGATGCTCCCCATAAGGTCAAAGCCAAATGTAACAATTGCATTTTGGTTCACAACCAGAACTGTGGAAAGAATTAAGAGAAGTACCACTGCGATTCTTTTGAGAAGTTACCCAGAAGAGGTACCGCTGGGACAAATGATATTTCTATTTCTAGTTTTGGTGGTTTTTTTGGGGGGGTGTTGTTATTGTCTTTGTTATTGCTTGAGGAATCTCCATTCTGATGTCCATACTAGTTATAGTAGTTTATACTAGTATACTAGTTTACATTCCCACCATGCCAACACTAATGTTTTATTCTTGAGTTCTTGATGATAGCCACTCTTTCCGGAGTAAGATGGAGTCTCAATGTCATCCTGATTTGCATTTTTCTAATAGCCAATGATGCTGAACTCTTTTTATATACTTATTGTCCATTTGCATTTCCTCTTTTAAGAAGAATTTATTCATTTTAATTCCCATTTTTATTAGGCCTTTTATTTGGAGCAATCTAACTTTTGGAGTTCTTTATGTATTCTAAATATTGCTCCTCTGTGTGAGGAATAGCTAGCCTGGAAGTGGAATGGAACAGAGGATACAGAAACATCCACAGACACATGCAGCTATTTGGTCTTTGACAAAAGGGCCAAAAATGTGTGTTGAGGGAATAATATCCTATTCAACAAACGGTGCTGGGAAAACTGGTTTTCTGTGTGCAGAAAACTGAAACTGGATCCATTTGTATCACTGTTGCTTTGTAATGTAGCTTGAAGTCAGCTACTGCAATACCTATTATTGTTCCTGATTGCATTTGCTATTCTGGGTCTCTTCTGGTTCCGTCTGAATCTTGGGATTGTTTCCTCTATATCTGTGAGGTATGACACTGGTATTTTGATTGGGACTCCACTGAATATGTGTAACAGTTTGGGGAGTGTAGCTGTTTTGATAACACTGTATTTGGCTCTGCCTATCCAAGAGCAGGGGACATTTTGCGTTTTCTGATGTCACCTGCAGTCTCCTTTTCACAGTACTGTAGTTCTCTTTGTAGAAATGTTTCACTTCCTTGGTTAGGCTAATTCCTAGGTATATTCAAATAGAGGCTGTTGTTGTTTAATGATATATTCTTTAGATATTGGTTAAATCAATTTGTTCTATGCTGTGGTTTAACACTGACCTTTGTTAATTTTTAAAATTCTGGTTTATCTATCCTAAGTGTGAGGGGGTTATTGAAGTTCCCTGCTACGATCATATTTGTGGCCATCTTTTTGTGTCCAGTAGCTTTTGTTTTATGGCATGGGTGTGCCAACATTTGGTACATAAGTATTTACAATTGTTACCTCTTCCTGTTGAATTGTTACTTTTACCAGTATGTTAGTGTGCATCTTGTTCTTTTCAGAAAAGTTTTGGCTTGAAATCTGCTGTGTCTAAAAATAATATAACCACTCCTGCTTGCTTGCAAGCTCTGTTTGCACGGAATATTATTGTCCATCTTTTCACCTTCAGTCTATGAGATTCCTTTTGGACAAGGTGTGTCTCCTGTAAGTAATATATGTTTGGAATGTATTTTTATTCAATCTGTCAGTTTTTGTCTTTTGATAGAAGAGTTAAGATCACTAACACTGTGAGTTATGATAAGGTCTTTACTGAATTCTGTCATTGCATTATTTTCCACTGCTGATTCCTTTATTTTTTTCCCTCATGCTTAACTATTCTCCTTGTTAGCTGTATACTTTCCTTTGAGCTCTTTAGTACTGGTGGCCTCCCTGTCTCTGTCTAGGATTCCCTTAAGTATTTTCTGAAATACTAGTTTAGAGATCAAGTATTTCTTTAGGATTTCTTTGTTATGAATGTCTTCCATTTCTCTGTCAATTCTTTTTTTTTAAATTAAGTTTATTGGTACACTTTAGGCATACAATACAGTCACATTCATCATCGGGAAATTGTACCTTTCCATGACTTATCTTGGTCCTTATTTTTCCCCACTCCCCAGCCCTCCCTTCACCCCCTCCACCCTTCCCTGTTTACAAAGACATTGTTCCCATGTTTTTCATTTTCTCATATTTTTTATTTTCCCTTTTAACCTTTCCCCTACTCCTCCCACTTCCTCTACATTTTTAGACCTTTTATTCCTATTGCACAATATCAATTATACATTTTGATCTTTATGTATACTTTTTGTTTTTATACCACAGAAACTATTTGGTATTTACACATGTGTGTCCTATTAATTTCACTTAAGAGTATGGCCGCAAGGTGCATCCACTTAGCTATAATATCTCTAGCTTCTCATTCTTTGTGGCTGAGTACTACTCCATTTTATAAAAACAAAACAACAACAACAACAACAAAAACACACATCTTTATCCAGTCTCCAGTTGACGGGCAATTAGGATGTTTCTAAATTTTAGCTATTACAAACTGTGCTGCTATAAACATGGGTGAGCATGTATATCATTGTGGTATGATTCCTTTAATTCTTTTGGGAAGATACCCAGCAGAGGAATAGCTGGGTCAAATGGGACTTCTGATATTATTTGTTTCAGTTATCTCCATATTGATTTCCACAGTGGTTGCACCAGTCTGCACTCCCACCAACAATGAAGAAGGGTTCCTATCTCCCTACAACCACTCCAGCATTTGTTATTGGTTGATTTCTTGAAAACAGCCATTCTTTCTGGGGTGAGGTAGAATCTCAGTGTTGTTTTCCTCTGCATCTCTCAAATAAGAAGTGATGAACATTTTTTCACATGTTAATTTGCTGCTTTTACTTCTTTGTCTGAGAAATGTCTGTTCATTTCAGATGCCCATTTTTTAATTGGGTCTTTATATTTGTGGGGGCTGATTTTTTTTTTTTTTAGTTCTTTATACATTCTAGAAGTAGACCTTTGTTTGAAGAACAGCTGGTAAAATTTTTTCCCCACATTAGCTCTATTGGTGATTTCTCTGGCAGTGCAGAAGCTTTTTAAAAAGATGAGATCCCAGTTGTGGATTCTTTGTTCTAGTTTCTGTGCTACTGAGGATTTGTTCATAAAGTCTTTTCCTATGCTGATATCATCAAGAGTTTTGCCTTACTTGTCTTCCAGCAAGTTCAGCGTTTCTGTTTTAATATTTAGATCTTTAATCCACTTGGATTTTAGTTTAGTGCATGGTGAAAGATAGGGATATAGTTTTTAATCTTTTGCAAGTCGAAATCCAGTTTTTCCAACACCATTGATTAAAGAGGCTGTCTTTCCTCCAGTGAGGATGGTTGACTTCTTTGCCAAAGATGAGGTAGCTGGGTATGTCAGTTGTTTCTGCATCTTCTAATCTGTTCCACTGATGCTAGGGTCTGTTTCTTTGCACGTACCAAGCTGTTTTTATAACAGTGGCTTTGTAGTAGTTTCAAGTTGGGGATTGTGAAGGTTAATTTTGTACAATATAGAATCCTGGGTTGACAATTGTTTTCTTTCTTTCTTTCTTTTTTTTTTTTTTTTTTTTTTTTTTGGTATCAGGGCTCAAGCTCAGGACCTTGCACATGTGAGGTAGGCACAGTGTCACTGAGCTAAATCCATACCAGACAACTTTTAGGGTTTGAAACACTGCTCCGTGCTTTCCTGACCTTTAAGACTTGTGCTAAGAAATCTGATGTTATTCTGATAGATTTGGCTTTATAGATTGCTTTCTTTTTTCCCTAAAAGCTTTTAGTATTTTTTTCCTGTTGTTGGATTTCTGGAATTTTGATTGCAATGTGTTGAGGAAAGGTTCTTGTCTGGCTGTAGCTATTTCATGCCTCTTTGTACTTTAAAGTTGGATCCTTTCCTTAGACTTATAAATTTTTCTGCTAATAATTAAATTAATGAAATTTTTATTCATTGTGATTTATACACTAATTTTCCTTTATTCCTACAACTTAGGGGTTCCTTTTTTGACTTATTGAGAACTTATTGGATCTAGTTTATGTGGTGATTTGCTTTTATGATATCTTTGAGTTTATATCTACTATATTCACTAGCTTTCTGTCCTCACATTGGTCAAAACTACAACCTATGCTTTCCATTGCAATTTTTGTATGGCACATTTATGCTTTTTTATATACTTTCTATTTCTTCATCAAAATGTTCATTAATGGTGTGTATTGTCTTTTTTGTTGATTACTTTCTTGTTTGTGTCTTCTTTGAATTTGTTGATCGTTGTATAGTCAAACCTTTTATCTGTTTAACAAAATCTTCTTTGAGCTTACTAAACAACTCAAGAATATGCTTTTTTGTTTCTTTTTTTTAGCTCTTCAAATGTTTTAACCCTTTGTTTTTTGGGGAGATTTTTTTAAGTTATTTTCCTGTAGTTGCTTCTATTTCCGTACCCCTGAGATAAACTTTTGAGGAGTTAGAGATGTTTGGAGTCATATTATGGACTTTCTCAAGTTTTTTTATTGTTACTGCTCTGTGAGTTTCCAAATCAGAGCAGAGAAATTCTGTCATGAATGTGGAGATCTCTTTAATTAGATTCTGTCTTCCTGTAATGTGTCCTTGCATTTGGTTATGTTTGGGGGTTTATGCCCCTCTTCAAAATACCCAATATAGCAGAGTCTGTCCCACTCACTGAGTGGCAAGTAGAAAGTTTTTTCAGTACCTATGGAATTGACCATATATCACTCACACAATTTGAAACTTATTTTGACAATTCCATACTTTTCCACCTTTTCAGTAACCCAGAAAGACAATGGTTTGGTGCTAATGACAAGCAGGCTGAGATACAGAGGTTGAGGGAAGGTGTGAGGAAGAAGAAAAGAGAGAATGTAGTGCAGCAAGCAAGAGCACAGAATAGAGTGGAGGTGATATTTTTATATGTGGAATGGAGCAGGTAAAGAAAATGTGCTGGGGTGGGGGATAAGAAATAGGGTGAAAGGCGTAATTGCAGATAGAGGGAAGCTGTGTAAAGGTTGGAAATCATTAATAAATGGATAGAAAGCTTGTGTTTGGACCCTCTATATACAATTTTTGGTGGGGTTTTCTCATATGACCAAAAAGATACTTTTCAAACAAATGCATTAATTCTTTCTTTTCAGTTTACCAGCACTGACCTCATACACACATATATACATATATTAGCCCCCTTTTCCTCTGTACCAATGTCCACAAGTGTTTCAGTCCATTTCCTCCATGTTTTTGTGCAGGCACAGATACAACGCCTCTGTCTCTGTGCCCTCTCTAAACTCTATGATGGAGCCTCTCTGGGAATCTGTCTCTACTCCCTGTGGAAGTTCAGGGGCACCGGGAGTTTAGCAGATTGTATTCTTCCTCAGACACCTCAGCAGAGCATGGGAGCCACTCGAGGGCTCCCAGCTCACAAATGGGTGTCTAATGGCCCCTGCATGGCTCCCTCACAGATTCTGAGCTCCACAGCATCTGGAAAGCCAGAGGGCAGGGAGTGGGCACAAAGCCCTATGGTGTCCAGAGTGCAGGTAGGAATGCACCCACTGTGGCACCGCTATGGTGTCTCTCCACTTCTGGTTCACTCCAAGTGGAGCCACTGTTTGCCCCTGCCCACTTCTGAGTCCTTGCCCAGATCCAGGTCCCCATTTCTTTCTGTCCCAAATGCCTTGATATTGTCCTCTGGTTGGTTTTCTGGCCCTCTTAGGCTCCCTGGTCGGAGCAGTCTCTTCCCTGAGACTACCTCGGTCACTGGGGCCCACTGACCATGAGGACAGGGTCTGGGAGCAGTGTGCACTGGGAGGTGAGTTTCACCAGATCACAGATAACAGGTGCTGGGTGGGGCTGGCTGGTACCTGGGCCAGGTGGTTGTCTGCCTGTCTCCATCCCCTCCGACTCAGCTTAGCTCTCTATAGCCCAAGGGACACTGCTCTGCTGCGCTCACCCGGTGTGGCTCCTAGCTGCATTGTTTCCCCTGTTGTGCAGAAACTTTTAACTTTTACTCCTGTTTACTGATTCTTGCTATTACATCCTGTGCAGTAGGCATCTTGCTCAGAAAGTCTATGCCTGTGCTTACGGCTTCATGCATTTTCCTTAAGTTTTCTTCTAGAAGTTCCAAACTGTCCAGAGTCTTCAAGTTTCAAAATTACTTGAGTGTTTGATCTACTTTGAATTGATTTTAGTACAAAGTGAGAAATAGGGATTTGGTTTCAATCTTCCTCATATGAATGCCCAGTTTCCCTAACACTATTTGTTGAAGAGGATGTCCTCTGCCCAACATACATTTTTGGTTGCTTTGCCAAGTCAAATGGCTGTAGTTGTGCAGGTTTGTTTCTGTGTCTTCTGTTCTATGCCACTGGTCTATGTGCCCATTTTTGTGCTAATCATGCTATTTTTATTACTACAGCTTTGTAGTATAATTTGAAATCAGGTTTTTCTGATGGCTCCAGCCTTTCTCCTTTTGCGCAGGATTCCTTTGGTTATTCTGGGTCTTCTGTGTTTCCATATTTTTCTGATTTTCTTTTTATAATTCTGTGGAAAATGTCAATTTTGGGTTTTATTTCCTGAACTTTTGGAGTTATATTCAAAAAATTTTGCCAAGACTAACATATTTCTCCCATGTTTTTCAGTAGTTTTATATGTTAGGATTTTACATTTAAATTGCAGCTACTTTGAAATCCTGAATAGAAACCTACAATATTTTATAAGACACGTTTTCATTTCTGTGTAGTCTATCGATTACACATCTTTCTCTGGAATGAAAAGGAGTGCTAAAGCTAAATCCTGTATCCATAGGCAAAAACAAGGTACAAAATTGTATTTTCTTACAGCACAGAATGAAGAACTCCTGGAAGTGGTGAAATACCTAATTCAAAGAGAGGGAAGGTATTTTGTCAGTCTCTGACCTGACAGACAATTTTGAGCAATGGTATAGAAAATCAAAACGTAAGCATACATATGTGAGTATGAAAGTTTCAGAGAGTGAAGCAGATAACTGGGGAAAAATACTAGCAAAAACAAAACACGTAGTCCTATATGTATATAAAACCCTAGAAGATAAAAATCATAATTCATCAAAGTACTTAATACTTGATGTTCAAAAATACACAGAAGACTTTGCCACTGCAGAGTTTAGAATGGCAATGTAAGAGAATACCTAGCAATGTAAGAGAACACCTATGTAAGAGAATACCTATTCTCAGTGTAAGAGAATACAGTTTATATATGTACATATACATATACGTATATATGTTAGAGTTTGTTAATCAATTCAAATGACAGAGAAAAATTTCAGTGAAATTTCTGAATCAAAGAGCAAATTTCAGCATGTGTTAAAATAAGTAAAGACTTAGCCAAATTATACAACAGCATACTGGAAGCATAAACAGATGTGGTTACAAAAACACTGACTATGTTTTCAAGTATAGTTAGAAGAATTCCAGAAATTCAAGATAGACAAAGGCTTCACTTTTAAAAATACTAAAATTCCCCAAATTCTGAAATCTAGTAAGCTAGGCACCAATACACATAAGAATTCTAAAACTGCTCATTAAGAAAAACATTACATGAGTTCATTCAGAAATAAATCTAAAAATTAATAGCAATAGACTCTTCTCCTGGTTCTTTATTTTTACCATTTTTATCATGTCTTAAATTACAGATTCATGTTCCTAGGAAATAAAAAGGTGAAAGAAAGTTCAAACAGAGCTTCATAGATGACACTTAAAAAATTACCAGACAGAACAATAGATCTATATTCGATAGCTTTGATTACTGCAGCAAAATACCTGACACAATTAACTTATAAAGAGAAAAGGGTTGTTTGGATTCACAATTTTTAGATATTCCATTTCAAGATTTATTGGCCCCATAAGAGCATTATAAATAAAACAGTTTGTTAGTTATGGAAACAATCTTAATTAACGTATGGAGTATTATTTTCAATTCTAACTTAATTTTAAGACTATCACTTTAATATAAAAATAATGTATTAAAGTGCACATTGTATACTTTAACTTATAATATTATATCCTTATTTTATAAACAGAGCCAATACATGGAGGGCTTTAAAAATGTAGTGTTTGTGTGTGTGTGTGTATACGTGATACAGGGGATTGAATACAGGACATCTTATCAGGCTACATCACCAGCCCTTTTCATTTCTGTTTTGAGACATGATCTTATTAATTTGCTAAGTTGCCTGAGCCAGCTTCATATTTTGCAATCCTCCTGACTCAGCCTTCAGAAATACTCAGATCATAGGAATATGCTACCCTTCCCAGCTTGAATAAACTATTTTAGAAAACAGGACTTATCTGTAAAAAAAAAAATCTAGAAATGTTAAAACTCAAAAAAAGGAAAAGCGAGATCTAATTGTCTCAAAATTACCACTTTTCAAAATAAGAATGCATATAACTCTGTATTTATTAAAATGGATCTTGTTTTAAGGAGTATCCCATGGGGTATTGATAAGTATACTGTACACTCAAACATTCCAAAGACAATGTTAAGGAAAACTAGCTAAAAGAAAATTAATCAGTATTTTTAACTATACAGTTTAAGACTTTAATATTCTGTCCTGCATTATGAGCCTCTTAGAGGATGGTCTACCAGTAGGCTTTTCAAACCTGTTTCACCTCAGAAGCTTTTTATTTTCATTGCACGGATCAAAAAAGACTACAGTTCCATGAAACACCCATTGGAAAAGTCTGGCACATTAGCACAACCTTTTCTGAACCATGGACTGGTTTCATGGAAGACAATTTTTAGAAGGATAAAGGGCATGATTTGGGTTTCTCAAAAGAAAGTGCAACCTACATGCCTTCTATATGCAGTTCATGATGGAGGTTATGCTCCTATGAGAGTCTTAATGTCATCACTGATCCAACAGGAGGTGGCATTCAGGTGATAAAGCCACTGATGAATAGTGGCTAACAATCCAGGTGAAACTCGCCTGCTACTCACCTCCTGTTTGGGACCCCTGCTGACTCAAGAAAATGATAAAATCACTCAAAATATTTTTTTCCCTCAAAGCTAATAGCTAGCAGTGGTAGGGCTATCATATATAGCACTAGAAACGTTCTCTTCCTTTCTTTTTTCTGCTTCTTTTCTTTTCTTCCCTTTTTGTATTTAACATTGAATTTAGAGACATCACACTAAGCTATATATCCAGTCCTTTTGTTTGTGCCTTTACATTGAGACAAGTTCTCATTATGTCACTAAACTGACCAGGCTGAGCTTGAACTTGCAGTCCTCCTGCCTTGGCCTCCCAGAGTGCTGGGAGTACAGGTGTGCACCACCAGGCTGGGCTGAGAAGGATTTTTCTGTTGTGGCAAGAAGACAAAGAAAAACTTTTAGAGAGAACAAGATAGCCATCCTGAAATATTTGTATTATCAAAGAAAGAAACAGTAGTTCACCAAAGGAAAGATGCAGATCCAATGACTGGGACCTACTGGGAAACAGGTACCTTGTCAATATAAGATTTCAGTTGGCACTTAGGTATATAAACTTGAACTCTCATACTTAAGTATACATTATACTTAAATGCAGAATATATATTTATATGTGTGTATGTATGAACTATCCAACCAAGACAACTTAAGCATCCATAAAGTGTCACACAAGATCTCTTCATTGTGTTAATTCTGATATTTGATGATTCATTTGCAGTAAATATAAAGTAAGTGTTCTTACACTTAGTATTTTAGTTCATTTTTGTTCAGTTCTCAAGCACTTTTAGACAGAACGCATACAGGCTGACTGTCAAAACCTGTTGCAAACAGAATGACCTTACGTTAAAAACACAAGCATAATTTTTACTTACACCAGTGAAAAGTAAAGCAGTTCTTCTTTAACTTAAAGAAAGCCAAATAATTGAAATCATCTTAATTAAAAATCATGTGGTACCGGGGTGGTTGTGCACACCTATAATCCCAGTTACTAAGGAGACTGAGGCAAAAGGATCACAGGTTTGAGGCCAGCCTAGGCCACTTTTCCAGACTTTGTCTCAAAGTAAAAATTTTTTGCCTGTTAAGTTTATTGGTACATTTAAAGCAAACAATACAGTTGCATTTATCATGGGGATCTTGTACTTTTATATATGTCTTTTTTCTTATTTTTTCCCTTACCACTGCCCTCCTTTCACCCTCCTTTGACCTTCCCTATTTGCAAAGACTTTGTTTCCATTTTTTCCTTTTTTCATATTTTTCTTTTCCCTTATTTCCTTTTCCCTCCCTTTCTGACTTCCCCTTTACTCATTTTCTTCCTATTTCACATTATTCAAAGTAAAAAATTTACAAAGGGCTGAGGATTCCCTCAATCATAGGGTCTTGCCTCATAAGGCCCTAGGTTTAATTACTAATGTTTTTTTTAAACATCATGGTTGCAGAATAAGATGGAAGTTTTGTAGAATGACAGACAAATTTACAAAATGAGACCAAAAGTCTAGAAAACTCACAGGGGGACACCTGAGACCATTTAGCCTGCAGATTGAAGGGCAGGGAGAATTTGTGAAAGGTAGAAGTTTTCAGATCAGTTACTCTTACTTTTCATTGCATCTGGACCTGGTGCTGAATGTCATCACACCCAAAGAAATTAAGTTTTGATAGATCACATGGCTTCTCAATGGCTCTTAATAAAACATCACAGTTGTTCGCCAGGTAAATAAATGAGATATAAAGTTGGTACCTGTTCGTGTATTCCTTTATGATCTGATATATGCTAATCTTAATTGTTTCATTTTCAAATCGATTGTTGCTCTTGTCTTTGTATATCCGGAATTCAGCTGCTGTCACTGCTTCTCCGTGAGGAATTTGAGTCAGATCAAACCTAAATTCTTTGTAATGCCTTCGCTGGTGAGAGAAATCCCTGTCCCTTTCAACTGAAAAAGAAAGAAAAGAACAGAAGATAAAATTAGTCCTTCCAAAATATAGAAATTAATGGCGATCTTTCCACCTTTGAAAATGAAAAAAACAAGCTGGATTGTATAAAACTGGGAAAATACTCAAACTGGGAAAACAGTAAAACCACAGACTTATGTGTCTTTCCCGTTAAAGGAAATTCCACAAACTAAAAGCCTTTCGTTCAAAGGCAGTGTAGCTTCCGTGGCTTTATACAAATTCCAGGACCCTAAATGGAAAGCGTATCCAAAAATATTTTGGAAAGTGAAGGTTGTGAGGTGATTAGCAGCATGCCCAGAGTACTAGAAAACAGAAGGCTTCATACGGAAATTAGGAAAATGTTAAAGAACCCCTCGAGTTCCAGGCAAAGTCAGTGGTCAAAACTAGCACAACCACAGGAGGGGCATGAAACGGAGGGAAGACATTGCATGTATACAAGGACGTATTTAGAGTCTTTCAGAAGTCAAGTCAAGAAATTATTTTTACATTTTTAGTGTAAGTTCATTAACTGGCTTATAAAAACAAACGTGCATATTTACGGGGTTCCCTGTGATATTTTCATTCATGTAGACATTGGGTGTTTACATCAGGTTAAAAGGGTGCCTATCTCCTCAAACAGTTACTCTTTCTTTATGCTGAACCCATTCGGAATCGTTTCTTCGGATCTTTTCAGATACAAGTTACATAACTGTCATCTGTGGTCCGTCATCATCTGTGCAATAGTACCACGAAGCTTCTTGCTTCTATCTCACTATAATTACTACCCATAAAGGGTTATTCCTAAAATTTCTCCCCCAGAAGTGTTTTTCTCCTTTCAGAATTGAATTACTCTTCCTCTCTTCCTTTGATCTTATTGTATAAGTTATTTCTCCTGGAGCAGCATAAAGTCTCCTGAAGACATCCGACCCTTATTATTCAGAAGTAAGATGGGCATCTAATTTCCTCCTTTAGCAATCTTCCTAGTAAACAAAGTCAAACAATGATTTCTTTTGAGAATGCTAAGAAATCCTGGAAGATTGAAGACAGTAGGTGTCAGGTGTGTTATATTCATCCGGCTGTGTAAAGCAATACAGTTTGGTATGGTCCCATAAACTACCTACAAGGATCCTATCACAGAAGTGTGTTATCATCTGATGAAATCCACGTTATGGATATGTTTCTCAAAATCTCAATTGGTTAGGATAATACACAGTTGTGGTACACAAAATGTCTTGTAAATTACTATGTTCATGGTATTGCACAATTAAAGCCAACCACTTTTTTTTTTTTTCAGTTTTAGGACTCAAATTCAGGACCTTTAGGTTGCCAGGCCCTGGCACCACGGAACTAAATCCTTGGCTGTATTTTTGTTTTGTTTTTAATAGCATATTTTGTTACTAAAATTTGTTACAAGTAGTGAAAACTGATTCACAAGGTTCAAAATTAGGTTAAAGCGCAAAATTCCCTTTAGAATTTTAATATCAGCAGTGCCATGAATTTGTAAAACTTGGGAGTCTAAGCCAGACCAAGGATTAAGACTGAGGAAGAGCAGCTAGGACCATGCACAAATGACCCATGGGTTCGAGCACCCATGGGTGCCACACCTGAGGAAAAGCTCATGACAGGAGAGTAAACAATTCCCTGACTTCATATCTCAAAGAAATCTGTGGCTTCCTCTCCCCAGAAAAGATAGTTTAGGAGAACAAAGAGCCTGTGCCTACTTACATCTCAGACACCGACCTCGCGCACAGAAGTAAGTAGCCCACATCTGGAAACTGTACCATCCTGCAGAGCTGGGGGAAGGACAGTGGCTGTCAGACTTGCACTAACATCGCCCCACGTGCTCGCTGTGGTTTGCTTTTGAAAAAGATCAGTCTCTTACTTCTAAGAGAGGTCCATTTCTGGGGCTGTTAATTCTTCCCTAAAGCAGTATGGGAGCTCCACTTTTAGGGTGTGATTTAAGTCCTTAATTTAATCTTTCTCTCTGTCTAAATTTCTTCTGGCTGTAGTGCAGTGAGTGCTTCTTCATTTCCTTTTTGTTCATTCTCATGCCTGAGCTTTCAGACAAAGGGAAGTATAGGGTTCAAAATGCTTACAGACTAATATGCAGGCATGGATATAAGAACTGGCCAGAGTCTTTTTTTCAAAGGAATAAATGTAACGATTGTATACTTATTTCCTGAGTCTAAAGTAAGGAAAATAGATGTCATTATGTAAAAGTACATAAGGGACACTTATATGCCCAGTAATAGTCTAAGAGGGAATAAATACTCTACCAAAGAATTTGGATGCAAGCATTTGGTCTTTGGTTTTTATGTTGTTTCTACTCGCATAGCATTAGTATGTCAAATTTTATCAATGAAGATCTAAAGTCCTGCATTTAAAAGCCTAATTAATATGCATATGTTGTAAAAATAAAAATTTAGTTTCAAGCTCACTCGGCAGATGAACTAGAAATTAACCGACAGGAAGTGTTTTGAAGTCTGTATCTGCCCCGGCTTGGCTGAGTACGTGTTGTTTTGTTTAGAAATGTTCATGTGTTTGCCTCGGTGACACTGTCCTGAACGAAGCAGTTTTATGTATTATGAGGCACTCCAAACAGGAATTCAGAAATATATTTTCTTTATTCCGAAAGACAGTATTCAAAATTGTAAGTGATAACACCATTTTTCAATATTTTGTGAACAATTGATTTTATATATGGAATTGAAACAAAAGCACTCCAAACATTAAAGTTCTGGACATAAGATCTGGACAATATGAGTTGCTTAGGATTCATTCTAAAGTGTGCACCTGCAGAACGCAGATGACTATTGAGTCCCTGTTACATAATGTCATCTACTGTCCTAGAATCCCTTGTGCAGTGTTAGTGGAGTAAAGTGGAAAGCTAGAATTTCCATTGCTATTATAAAATTTCAGTTTTCTAATCCAGACTATTTAACCTAAACCCTTAAGGAGACAAATTCTCAAAGAGTTTAATAAAATCTTGTATTTTATGTATCACACAGAGTACAGTTGTGTTGCAGATTTGTCTAATGATTCAAATTCCTATACCCTATGGCTTAGAATCACGATTGTGATGACAAATTCCACAGCCCTTGTTGGAGTGAGCAATGAAGTAAGACTTGTATTTACATTGCCTTGGGTTCCTCATGATGCCCACGAATATTTAACAAGGTAAACTCAGTGGCCTCAAAGAATAATACTAGGCAGGTGGCAAATATTAATACTTTGACCTAAGAATAAGAAATTGGGTGACAACTGCTAGGCAACAACAGACGTCTGTCTCCTAAAGCTTGTTATAAATCATTGTTACATGCTGGTGCCACCTACTTATGACGTCTTTCTCCACTCAGAAACTACAGTGGTTTTTTTACTATATTTAAATACTGCCTTTCAGGAATATACAAAAAAAAAGTGAAGAATAGACTAGAAATAAGGGTTGTGATCATAAAAGCATAATTAGGATTTAATAGAGCATGCTCCAGAGAGGCCTTCTAATAACTGAAGGAAAGACCACATTAAGAGGTCCAGTATTGCCCGTCTTTGCTCCCAGCAGTGTCCGGCTGCACTGCCTTCCCACTTACCACATAGTAATCTGCTTGAGGAACATCGCTGCTCCAAAGCCCAAAACAATATTGGAACATAAAAGATTTCAGCCCAGCCCAAGGCTGAGATTTCAATTCCCAAATGCACAACACAAAGTGTGAGCAGTGTGTTTTTCTGAATGTAGTTTTCTTGTCTTAATACTCTAATTATTTCTTGGGCAAGCTTATCCTTTTCTCGGTACTTTCACTCTCTCTCCAAAGAATCTTACCCTCTGACATGTTTCTTCAAAACAGGGTTACTCTTCTTTGTAGATTCAGATCAAGCACGCTTCTTTCCATCTTTAAGCAAAGTGTTTTTTTCTATTCTTATCAAATATTTCTGTTATTTCTTAAAGAAGGTGTCATGAATAATTGACTATATTCTAATTTGAATTAATCTTGTACAATACATATGTTAGTGCGTAGCATCACACGTTTACTACAACTGTACTCTAAAATATAATTACAACTCACAGTTTTGAAATAAGTATAACTTCTCAGCTGGACCACTCTGTATTCCAACTGTTTCTTCACCAGATCCAATTGGAAAAATCAAAACTCCCAAAGTAAACGAAAAGCAGCCAACATGTCTTTAATATTCCTTACATATGAGCTTTTTATGAGACATCTTTGTTTTGTTCATACTGTGACAATTTTGGTAAACATTAGCATTCTATTTCTGCAAATTTTACAATGTGTTACTACAGTGGTAAATGGCTTGGGAAGAATTAAAGATAGGTAAATAAGAAAACATCAGAAAATTGTGTACTATTGGGTTTTAGATTCACATTATATTAAATATTTTCTTTTAATTCATATATATATATACATATATATATATATATATCATAAATGGCATTACATCAGAAAATTGTGTACTATTGGGTTTTAGATTCACATTATATTAAATATTTTCTTTTAATTCATATATATATACACATATATATATATATATATCAACTAAATGGCATGAATTTCCTGAATTTTTACCATAATTTCTGGTAAAATTTGTTTCAGCAGATGAAAATGCAAAAGACTCCATAAAAATCACAATTTCATTAGGTCGTGGAGAAGTGTCTCCTACTTATTTAACAAAAACAAGAGAAGAAGATTTATGTCATCTAAGTCCGACCCATTCTAAACCAGGGGCTGGCAAGACACAGCTCTATGGCACCCTGACATCAGAAGCTGTCTGTCACGGAATTGGTCCTTTACTTCTAGAACACAGACATGGATTCTTTCGTATGCATCCACAAAGAAACTTTAGGAACAGGCTCCTGCCTAAATAAATGTTCATAGCTGTCATGTAGCTACCAAGATCAAGTGGGGACATTTTGTGAACATTCATACGGACTCCACTAAGCCATTGTCATTTACAACACGGACGTTTTTTTGAATTGGAGAAAAAGGTGCATCTCTTACAATGGCACACTTCACGTGCTCCCATGGGCAAGGTCTTGTGGACAGTCCTGCACATCTTATTATCATGGGAAATTATTCCTTTCAAATGAACGAATCATTACAGGCTTATTCATTTGAGCTGATGGTTGCCAATGATACTCTTTCTAAAATATTAAAGGACTTGTTTTGCTTCACACACACGCACAAGCACATAAATTCATCGAAAATATTCCTTAAGTTACTTCAGCAAAAACTGCGCCATTCAAATTACAATTTAAAAAATTTTAACATCTCCCTGCTTCTAGCTTTTATGTGTACTCCAAATACTTCCTTCTATGTGAAATGACAGAGCTAACTCTAGTAACCGAAATCTCCACTATGCTGGCAGAAAGATAAATAATTTATCATTATGTTTTGATTTTAAGATGGCAATCTCAAAGAATACAGAAAGGAAAATATGAATCAAAAGATTCACATTTCATGTGCAGTGGGATGATGGTACAAAGAATAAGATTCCTTTATATAAGCATTAGATTGTATAACAAATGCTTATATTGCCAAAGTCTGCAAAGATTAGACTTCTGTTTCAGACATGTATTGAAGCCTTTTACTGTTTAGATACACCTCAACAGAAATTACTGACAGACTGAACGTCTTTTCTTCCAGTGAATTCCTTTCTGAATGACTGTGTCACTAATAAAAGTTGAATAGAAGTGTCTTGGGCTAAATATTTTCATGTCTATACTATCTGAAGCCTAGAATTAATTAACACAAGACTACAGTTTTATCTATTTAGTGATTTATCTGCAGTTTGAAGAAGATGCATTTCTGGGCCAACAGCCTTAATCTCCTGCACAGGCATTGTAACTTAGAAGATACAAATAGACTCAGTAGCTGCAAGTCAAAGATAGTATTTCCCCAGGAGCCCTGCTAGCTGTTGAAAGAATACAGATCATTGTTTGCTGCTGAGTGCAAAAAATCATTAAGAGATTACTCACAGAATTCTTACTTATCTATGTCATGTTTTAAAAGTAAGAGAACAAAAAGCAAACATATCATATGACTACCAGGATGTATCACTTCTAGGCATCCCCCACTGACTGGTCTACTGAAAAACATAAACTTGGCCCTGTAAAGACCCATTTATTGGTCAGGGAATGCATATGTCCATGTTTTCCATGAATGGGTAACCGTTCCTGAGATTGTGGAAAACTCTAGATTCCAGAAGTCCTAAAAGTCTTTAACACCACAATAATGTTTGAACTGGAAAAAAGTCAATTGTCCTCTGGAATGTTTGGTGTCAGAGATTAATTTCATGTGAGACTCACATTTTCTATAGTCATCCTTACTGATTAATGTCCCATAGATAGAATTTGATAAGGAAAGGAAATCTGAAAAGAAGGATGGGGATGATTAAATTTAAATATTCTAGTATGAAGACTGAAAAAAAAAGATTTAAAAAACTAGTTTAAGATTACAATACATATAATTTTGAAATTTAAGAAATTTAATGATTAAATATTTATAGGTTAGTTTGATTTAGAAATATAAGCAATATCACAAAGAATTAAGTCTTGTGTAAAGAAAACTTTGGAAGTTGAATGAAAAAGATCTCAAGTTCTTTTTACACTCCATAGTCTGCAGGGGCCAGCATAGTGCTCTCCTCAGTAGGTACTTAGAATATTGCAATGACAGTTATATATGCAGACTGATATAATATCAAGCTTTGGTATAAAAATTGATATCATGTATAATTAAACTAATCATAAATAAATTACAGCAATAACTTGATGTTTGATATCATACGATTGATATATCTGAGATTTGTGCTCCTTCTACCGTCTTTGATCCAACAAGATAAAGCCTCTTATATTTTTTCCATGACACAGATAAACAATGCTAACTTCCTCAGATTCACAAGTCCAGCTAACTAAATATCCAGGAATAATGCCCAACTTGAACAATTCCTGATTTTCTTTGCACTAGAGTTACTAGTGATGGCTCTTCCCTCTCGGATTACAAGTTCTCCTCTCCCATTCCAAGGTCGTCCTTTGCTGAGCTTTGCTCCCAACCTCCCTCCTTAGGTTTCTCTCCTGGTGTGCAGTTAGTTTCTCCCTCCTCACATGTCAGTGCCCTGCAGGTGACAGAACACCGAGCCCATCTCTGGAGATGAACAGAGTTGGGTTTATTGACTTTTTTCAGCATATGCCTTGGGTTAACCCTTCAGGGTGTCTCAGTGTTAAGAGGGTTTTAGAAGGGTCTCGTCAGAGTTATGTGAGGTGGTGAAGAGGTTCTAACAGGCAGAGATTCACTCAGGAATACATACTTGCAAAAAGAGAGATAATTTTATCATTTAATATCGTAACACATTTTCTAGAAGATGGGAATAAGGGAGGTAGGAGGTAATGTTATCCAGGAAACTGGATATCTGGTGATTTTTTTTTTCTGATTTGAACAATGTTCTTATTTTAATTCATTTTCAAATATGATTCTGAAGTAGCCTTGTCTTGTCCTCTTTCCTCTTGGTCACACAGAGGTCCAGTGTTGTTGTTCTGTGACCTTTGGTTTGCTGTGAGTCCTACTCATCTCCTAGCAACTCCAAGGCCTAGTTGAGAAGTCCAAGGCACCTCCTGACATTCAGGTACTATTTTTCTTTTTCTTGTATTCTTCAGGCTTTCACCCCGTATCCTAAAAATAGCTACTTAACTATTGCATTTATTCAATCATGAACTATGTCTTGAACACATGCTCTGAGACAAACCAAAATTGTTGAGATATAAGAAGAAAGTACATGATCGTGTAGAGAAAGACTAGGGCTTCCTCATAGTATTGTAAAACTTAAATGGTATTTCTCAAAGAGGATATGAGGAAGGAGAGATGGAGATGCACACGAAGACAGAAAGCGAGACGGGAGGGAAGGAGGAGAGACTGGAGATCTTAGGATACTGCTGAAACAGCAAGTCCTCAAAAGGCAGTAACTATTGTTATCAAAGGATCTCTATTTGCATTGTAATTATTGTTGTCTTATATTTATATATAACTCAGGAGAACTATCCATGTTTTCTATGTTTCCCATTTTTCTTTTTATTTCTCCACCTACCCCAATAACAAATGGTCAAGGAAAGCTTTACGTAGAATTGCTAAATGGTCTAAAAGCCAAACATTTTGATTATAAGAATTTGTATTGGGGGGGTACCCGGGAGCGAACTCCAGTCCTTGCACTTGCAAGGCAGGCAGCAGAACCACTGAGCTAAATCCCCAGCCCTGGTTATCTTGAATATATGTTTATTAGTAGAAGTAATTAATGGTTTTGTATTTTGTACTCTGGAGTTTCAAAATACTTTCAAAAGTGAACAGGTAAAGAATAATTATATTTATTTGGTATCTTCTTTAGATAGTTTATACCCACAAGATGGGCCAGAGAGCACCACATGTTTTAATATTCACATACTGCACAGAAACAACAGTCCAACAGAATTTGCTGGTTCTGACACAACTCCTCTCTAAAGAAGATTTAAAGTCACTTTATTATTTTTAAATGCATTCTGATTTGTAGGAAATAGTTATTCTTTTCTTATGAGCATTTTATGTAGAAAATTATTAAAGGAAAGTTAAATACAAATATTAATTTTTGTGGGTTAAAAATACTACAAAGCATAAACTTGAGACTTTTTAGGTAAATGGATTCATCTTGAGACCATAATCAGACACACAAATTTAAATACTGCATTGTTTCTCTTGTGTGAGAAACTCAAAGTGTAAATAAGGAGTAAAATGGAGGATATTAGAAAGGAGGGGGAATTCATTCAAATGGGGAGGTGAGTAAAGGAGGAAAGAGGAGAAAGGAAAAAGAGATTTTTTTTAAAGAGATAGAATGGAAGAAAAAATTGGCTTTTGTAAATAGGAAGGGGAAGATGGGTTAAAGGAGAGAAGGGAATAGGGAAAAAAGAACTGAAATATGTATAAATGACTCAGAATGAATTACATATGACAAATGTACTAATAAAAATAAAACTTAAAAATTAGCTCAGAGTAAACACGGAAGATGATGCTTGATTAATTCATTTTGTACACTGAAAAAAAATGCTTTCTTTTTGAATGAATAAACTTACTGAAAATAATGAATCTCTACCACAGTGTGGACAGACATTTGAGAAAATTCTGTTTGCCTGTAAGGAGTCAACATAAAGGCACAACAGTCTGATAATTAACTTTTGGCAAATATTTGTGTCTCATGTTTTCTTTAGTGGAAAAATCTGTTCTTTTTATAGATTGTCTGGCAGCCAGAGGTCAACCATTCTAATCTCACCAGATTTCACTAAATGACTTGTGAATTCTTCTACTCCCATCAGTAAAATAAAACAGTCCACTTTTGACCACCTGAATGTGATAGAGGTTACAGTAAGTCCATAAAGAGAAAAAAACTTTCCATTACATCTCAAAATCAATGAAATGATCATTTATCTACAATGAATATTTGTGCCTATCTGACAAAAACAGGTCAAAGGTTTTGTGGGTTTTCTTCTGAGATTGCTCAGAGTCTTCTCTAATGACTGATAATTGAAAACAGAGACTGAGGCTATCAAATGGAGTGGGTGACAGATAAGCAGCAGATTAATGTGGATACTTGGTCACAAGACATTAAAAGGTCAGGAGTCACAGGAATTAGCTATTATGCTACTGTGAAAAGACAGACATCAAACGTCCATTATCTGCCTAATAGCTTTTTGCCTAGCCTGAAAGCCACTCTTCTTCCTTTTGGTTACAATTTAGAGATGATCTCGATGTCATTTTATACATGATGTCAAAGTGAAGACACTCAGCCTAGGATTTGCATATTGTTATAGTTTTAAAAAGTGGGTTTTTTTTAATATCAGAGGTCTAGTGTGTTGCATGCTCATTTTGAATAAGTTTAAGAACATTTTTCAGAAAAAAATAAACTCAATGGAAAGCTAAACAAATAAATGTCTTTTTCAAAATAACTGCTTTAAATTTTAAATCAGTGTGATAACTTTGATAGAGTTCTCTCAAGTTCAATTTTAGGTTCAATCTGTTGATTTTAAAGAAGAGAAAACTATACATTTTTCTGCCAAGTGGGTTATAATCTGTGAAATGTGATGTCTGGGAGTCATAGAGAAATGTGATTGTACTTATTGATGTATTAGGTTACTAGAGAGACAAGAATTTGACCTTACAGGTTTGAGAGGAGGAATAAAACCATAAGAACATGCATACACTCAAACTAGAAGAATACATAACACTCAAAACCGGAGCAGCCGAGTTATCTGCTCTGTTTAGACAAGCACTACAGTGGCTACTGGTGACCCACGTATGCTTCCCATGATGCTTTGCTCTCTGTGTCCCAAAATTGATTTTAGGCTGGAGGACAGCAGAGCTTCTGCGCGGCTCAATGCTGCTCTCCGTCTGTCTCTCTAGGTGTTCAGCGTTCACTGGTAATGAATGATACAGGAATACAAGTCTGGCTTTTCTGAGGGAGTTATTTTGTTTGGGGAGTTTTGGGTTGCTTCAAGAGAGAGGGTAAAATCAGATCCCATTATTCCAACTAATTCAAGAGCAGAAAACCTCGGCCACGTAGTCTTATTTTTAAATGAACCCTGTCCATGCTAAAAACTGGCATTAGTACAAATGATATACTTTTCCTTTTTGTAAAGAAATTCAAATCAAATAGCTTAGACGAATTCTAACAACATATTTTTATTTTCAATTTCATATTACCTATGTTGATACTTAAAAAAATATACTAGCCTAATAGAATTTCTATGACTGCTTAATGGATATAGTGCTGTGGAAAAAGGGAAAAAACTAACTGAAAAATAACTAACCAAATTTTTAGATTGTGTCAAATGGTAGAATTCTACATAACTATTTTACATATGAATGGTTTGTCATAGAAGACCAGAGGCATGCTGTTTTTTAAAATAATCTCCTTCCTATTTTCTCACTGATTATTCTTTGTACACAAGGGGTGATCTTCACATACAATGAATGTTTAAATTGGGGAAAAAATTAGAAAAAACTTACTATAATAAGAATATTGCTATTAATCTCCTTTAAAATACCCCCTCCCCCACTTCTAACTCCATTTCTGGAGCAGTTCTGGAAGTCCCCCTTTGCAAGTGCCTCTTACATGGTGTGATAAAAAATACAGTGAATGCTGCTGCCCAGCGCCGTCAAACAGGCAAGTGGGCTAGTAACAGCGTCATGGTGCCGTCCTCATCCAGCAGGGTCCCTGCATCCGGCACTGTGCCACGCCTGGCTCCTCCCCAGAGTCAAAATGACCACAAGAGGTCAATGTTGCAAATCCATTCAGGACATGGAAGCAGCCAATGACAGCACAAATGAAGACACCCAGGAAACAAAAAAGAACTCCCAGAACTGCTTCGGAAAGTGACGGGTGATAGGGTAATTGTTAAAAGTGAGGGGGAGTATTTTGAGGAGGAATTAATGGCAATGCGTCTTTTACTGTAATTTAGAAAAGTTAAACACTTGTACTTTTCAAGCATACATCATATTATACAAACACTTAAGAATTTCATTATATATATTTTATATATATATATATATACATACATATATAAGAAAGTGAAAGTTCATTTTATCAGTCTTTATGTAACAGATAGAAACTGGAATATGCATTACATGATTTATTTAACAACTCGTTATACCACATTATTGAAATTATGAGTTGAATGAACCAGTGTTTTCTATGAAGAGATGTCTGCTTTTGGGGACCTCAGAACATATGTAGATTCAATAAAGATGTTGCAGGTGCTGGAATCAATAAAGAAATGACACCATCTTCCTACATTTTATTGAATGAGACCACACTGCAATCAGAGTTCAGAGTCCCTTTGTGGTCTCAGGTCACAGCATTTGCATAAGCAGTCTCATATTTTGGTTGATCTGGTTTCACACTCCTGGGCTTTCCTTTTGTACTGGGACTTAAAGTCAACCATAAAACTCACAGCAAAAGTCAGCTCTGAATCTGTGAGTAGTGTCTGGTTTTCAGTCCAAATTTACAAATCCTCAGTTCCCTAAGATGCACGCTTGGAAGGAACAATGTTTCTTCTGAGATTTGTGTCTGTCCATCTTATTTTAGAATCTGATATAATAATTTCCTGAGTCTCCCGTTTTTATCTTATTTAATAACTCATCCAAATAACTCATAGACACTATTACCCAAAGGCCCAAATTCAGCAATAGAAAAATCCGAATACCAACCTGATTTAAACCATAGATTCCTCAATCTGTATGGGTATTGGTGATAACTAGTACCTCCAAAAATGACTGCAAAGAACAGATATAACTGTGAGGCTTTAGTATTAAATACGTAAAAGCCAGTAGATTCCAGGATCTCCCTCCATATTCTGTTTCTAAGCACCTATGCTTCTCCCAGATGAGCAGAGCTTTGGAAGTTTTCTGGAGGGGAAAACAGAGGGTCTTTGGCTGGCGTCAGTAGGCACACTTAAGAGTGTGGCAGGAAAGTGTGACAAGGAAAGAGGTGAGTGTATACGCAACCTGCGTGCTGCATTCCCGGCGGTTTTCCCTCACTGATCTACAGCCAACCTTCTGCATTCTAGGCAGGAGAAAGAGCATTCTCTCCTTGAAATCTCACCATTATCTTAATAGATAAAATGATACTGACAAGTCCATTCGTGTACAAAGGGTTTCTAACCAGCTTTTTAATCTGATTATTAAATAAGATCAGATAACCAAAGACCATTTAGATAGCTAAGCAAACTTTCTACCTTGAAACATAAAATTGAAAATACCTTTTAAAAATGCACAAAATGAACTTGAAGGAATCCACTAAAACTATCCTAATATTTTTTTCTTTTTTCTTTTTTTTTGGCACTGGGGATCAAACTTAGGTCCTTGCGCTTGTAAGGCAGGTGGTGGAACCACTGAGCTAAATCCTCAGCCTTATCTTTTGAGTGCTAAAAGAAACTGTCCCATTCAGGAAACAAGTAAAGGTGCTTTACAAAGACACTGTGCCAAATGCTTTTGGAAGTAAAGTAGAAATCAATCTCAGTTTGAAAGGTTGAATTGAAGAAATTTTCAAGCAGGAGAAAAAAAATAGATAAGGAGTGAAAAAGAGCAGAGTATGATTAAAATAAAGAAAAAAGTAGTCTCTAGAGTAAAACCAAATAATAGGGCTTGTACAAGAGACAAAGAATATAAAAAGAAATTGTCAAATAAATAATGTGTTAGTTAATCTGAAATGCAAAAGTTTCAAAATTCAAAATGTCTGCTGTGTGCTCAGTTCAGTAGACTCTGACCCTGTAAAAACTTACAACACTGCAGGTGTCCAAAAAATACTGTGAGAACCCAAAAATAAAATACAAAGTTCATACAACTGAATCAGACATCAAAATGGATTTAGGCTTCTCAAGAGCAACATTGCAATCTAGAAGGCAAAGAGAATTTCCCATCAGAATCACGATGGGAAACTATTGTTCAATTCAAAATATCCAACCAAACTATTAAACATTAAGAATAATTAAAATATTTTCATACATAGACAGTATCAAAAAATGTTCAGCTATTCTTTGAAAAATAAATAATAGAGTGGCTTGGACCAGCTAACACAGGGAATACTTTCAGAAATGTTCATGCACTGACAACACTGTACAGGGTGTTTAGGCTCTGCAAAATGCAAGTGCTACTCTCTGACTCTGAAAACATAAGCATCGCTAGTCTACCCTGCTCATAACACGTACTGAAAGCCAAAGTTATCTCAAATCTAACACATATTTCACATTTTGTGGCTGAAACTAACCTTTCCTCTTTCACTTCTCTTTCTTTGCTTTTGAAAAAAAAAAGAGTTAAATCAGAAAATAGCTGAAAGAAGTCACATAAATAATCACTGAGAAGAAGACAGCAGACAATTGTAATTGAAATGGTTAAGTAAACCAGTTGTTTGAAAGAAAAATTGAAAGTATGTGAGTGATTAGGGGTTACTAAAGTCTATTCATATTTACTACCTAATAAACTCAACCAAGAGATGTTCTAAAATCTGTCAACAAGACAGACATCACACAAGAATAAAGCAAAATCACTATTAATGATAGCACAGAAACTAGGGGCTATCACATCTCTTTTCCTCTTACTCAAAATCACACCAGTGATCCCATATTTAATCTCAGGCTCAGAACTTCACTGGGTATAAATCTTAGATAGATTTGCGGGGAGTACTGGGATAGAACTCAGGACCTTGTGCTTGTGAGGCAGGTGGCAGAATCACTGAACTAAATCCATTGCCCTTAGATAGATATTTTGAAGTCTTCTAATGTTCAGGGAATCACTAACATGAATAATAACAGTGATTAAAAAAAATATAAACGAGTTTATGAGACACTATGCTAAATACCCTTTATCATTTATGCAATGAGAAGGAAGAGAAATAAAAGTTCACCTTTATTGGTTTATTGAATGCGTAAGGCTTTCAGCCACCCTTTTAGGCAGAGAAGATTGGGGAAGAAAGGGATGGGTAAGAGGTAGAGAATGAAAACTTATCTTCCTGCAAGCACTAGTTAACTATCCTCAGAGATAGTTTGCAGCAGAAATGCAGATTATGAAGAGTACTATGAAATAGTGTTAGTTATAGTAAGCAACTTTTTTCTATTTGTGATTCGTATCTGTCTTGCTGAAATATAATATGGTTCCAAACTCTCTTCAGGTTTATAAATAGGCACTTACTTTCTTTCAGTTTGGGGAATTTAGTGGGAGAAATTTGACAGAGGATCTTGGATATCACAAAATTATTCTAAAATAGTACCTTAAAAATAAGATTACTATTTCCCTGTGCATGAGGTTGTGTCAAAACTAAAGGGAGATTTCTGTTCACAATGATAGCAACTCAAACGAAGCTCGTGCCGATTTTGTATCATTTTGTGTCACACAGATTTTGTTTGGTGTATTCTGAGCACATGTAGAATTTATTTCTGTCAATTTAAATATGTTTTTTTTAATTTATTTTGATAAGAAATTCGTTGAGAATATGCAAATTTGGAGTTTCACTCACGATTTCATCAGTAGTTGATAAAAAGTTTACATGGATAGAGTAAAAACCTTTCTGAGTAACTGAGCAGAGATCACCCCTTTGATTTCAAAGGTACATGCACAGAAAAACTGTAAGAAGTGCCGTTTTACACTAAATACAAAGCTTCAAATAAATTCAAACTGCAAATCTGGTTTTGCTGGTCTTTACTGAGCACCTATTATGCCCAGTGTTAGGTTGGAGTTGTGAAAGGGGAGAAGTCTTTACTGTCCAGAACAGATAGTATAGACAATACTTTTGTGCTTTACTCTATGCTCTAATATTCAGGCCTCCGGAGTGTGTGGCTCTATTTTTCCATCTCTTTTTGTCTGTGGCCTGGATTCAGTCCAAGTTCCAGTAACCCGTTTTTCCTTTCTAGAATGCCAACTATAGTATTTATTGTGTTCAAGGGGAAAGCAACAGATAGAGCAGATTTGCAGCACTTGAAAATCACTTTATTGGCAAGGGACTAAGAAAGGAATTTTCCGTCAGAAACAATTTGGGGGAAAGAGTTACAAGCACTATTCAATTTAAATTTAAAACTAAAGTGAGAGATGAATTTGAAGTTAAACAGCACTGGTTTAGAACTAAAAAATAGGCATATAATCTATACCACCGTTGGTATGTTTTCTGTATGTTTTGATTTAACATAATGAAGTACTGACTTTTCTCTTTCTTAAGTACTAATTGTAACTACAACACCATGCAAATATTTCTCTAAATGCAGCTTATATGGATTAATCACCCCACCCAAACCAAAACAAAAATAAGCAAATTGGTGAAGTGAAAATAAATTTTTAAAATTTCTTAAAGACATCACAGAATGAACCCCTATTTTAATGGGAGGCTGTGTTCACAGTGCCCTTGCAGCACTGACTTCCAAAAACCTCATTGTGCTAAAATCAGTAGCTTCGTGTTAAAATGGTCTTACGAGTGAATAGTACTGAATTTTTTTTTCTTTTTTTTGTAGCTGAGATCGAACTCGGGATCTTGCGCTTGTGAGGCAGGGGCCAGAACAACGGAGCTAAATCCCCAGCCAACAGTATTGAATTTTTGCGAGTGTTAACATTAAGTAGTAAACATTAACAAAATTCTGTAAGTCGTGTATACATTAAACAATTTTGCAAGACTCGAGTCTATTTCGAAAGCAAAAACCAACAAGGGAAAACTCCTCCATCACTAAAGAAATGTAGAGCTAAAAGTAAAAGTTGCACTGTCCTGCACTACAACTACGACTCGCTGTAAGAGTGACATTCGGGTCTCGCTTTTGTCCTCTGTCCACAGTCTAGGCTGCAGGGACCTCTCTGGCTGGCCCCTGCACGGCGAGCAGGAATCTCGAGCAGGAGTTGGTGTCCAACCGTGGCAGGATGCTACTCATGGAATCAGGTCCCTGCGAGGTACCCAGGTGGTCTGCTTCACCCTCCCCGCCGCCGGACTAGATTTCAGAGGTGTCATCCCTGTACTTTCGTGATTTTGCGTTTCCGTGCAGAATAGCAATGTTAGGAAAGTCAATGACTTAACTACACTACAATTTTAAAACGCTTATACTGAACTCAAGTGATATAAAATAAGTGGAAATAAGCGGAAGACTAAATTTAATTATAAGCAAACTTCAAATTTTAAGATAACACTGTCAAGTGTGGTGCTGTATTTTGGAACTGAAAGTATGGGGCGAACTGCTGAAAATTATGGGTTTTACAATAAATTGTATATCATTATAACATTCATTCATTTTGACACATCATTTATAAAAAGTTTTTAAATAATCCTTTATGTCCATATAAAATAGGACGGGGGGGGAAGAGGGAGGGAGGGAGAGAGAGAGAGAGAATAAATTAGGGCTTACTTTTGGCCTAAATCACCCTAGTGATTTTTACAGTGGTTTCACTAAATACTGTTTGACTCTGGGAGTGTTTCTGGCCTTTCCCCAAGTTACAGTATTTGCATCTTTCTTGAAAAATCTTTTCCTCTTCTATTATTATCCCATAGAAATATCTGTGGAATGAAACGTTTTCATGAAACATTTTGCTGATATAGCCATATGGAACATTATAAATTGTGAATAACATTTCCCACAACTCTTTTCATTCTGGGTTTTATAATTTTAGTCCCTACCCCAAAAGAGCTTTAACATGTTAGCACACAGAAACACAGCAATGTTTTTTTTTTAATTATGAAGAATTGATTTAATTCTTCAATTATTATACTGGAATTTTCAAACATTTTATTAGGATATGATTGCAATACATAAAGTTTACTTTCATCTTGGGAAGTTAAGTACATGTACATCATACAGCTTCTTTTTCTTTTTAATCAGGTTCCCCTTTCCACCCACCTTCCTCCCTTTGACTCTAAATATCTTTCCCCATTTTTGTTCTTCTTGTTATTCTTAGCTCATGTTTATGACATAGTATGTTTATATTCATTGAGGTTATTAAGGAAAGAAGTAGTAGGAGAATTAATATACCCCATGTTCAGGAATCTAATAACCTCAATGCATATATTGGAATATTTTTACAAAAAAAAAACAGGACAGTAAAATGCCAACTGGACAGAACCTACTACTGACCATTCACACCAAACTCAAACAAAAGATGTCTCACACACACATCACACACACACACACACACACACATATTCACAGAGGGAGGCGCACTTTATAGGGAGCAATGATCTACAATCTGTACAAGTGAAAGCTGTGCTCCCTTTGCCCCATTCTATGGTGCACTCTTGCATTGCATAGATCACCCAGGGCAAGGCTGAGAAGAATGGACACAGTAAACCTATTTACTGACTTCTGAGTCATTTTAAACCTGGGGCGATTGTGAATAACTCTTTGCTACCTGTGTCCTATTAAAGTCTCCTTGAGAGCCTGATTTTTTAAGTCTCTTTTGAATAAATATATAGGAACTCAATCTCCCAGTCATCGGCACAGGTACTTAGCCTCCTGTGAGACACTGCTGAACAGCCTTACAAAGTAGCTCTATTGTGTTCCACTCCCGTCAGTAAGGCATAAAGAATCCTTGGGGATCTACATCTTTACTCTCATTGACTCTGTCATTCATTTTCAATTTTGCTATTTTAGTCGGTGAGATTATAATTCAAGTCTCTCTTGACTCCTATTAAATATCTTTTCAAGTTTTGCCAGTCATGTACCTTTTGAAGTGCCTGTCCCTTTATTTAATCATATATTATTGGGTTACTTATCTTAGCCTTTGCTTGTGTATGTGTGTTTGTGTGTGTGTGTGTTTGGTTTTGGTTATTTTATTTCTAAGACAAAGTCTCACTGTGTAGTTGAGGCTGCCCTTGAACTCACCAGGTTGTCTCATATTCCTGGCAGTCTTCTTGCCCAGGCGTCCAGAGCGCTGGGGTTACAGGATTGTAATTGTCCTATCGATATGTAGAAGTTTTACAGTTAGAATCTCTCCACTCATTACTGTGATGCATCTCTAAGTAATGCATGTGTACAGTAAGAGGTAGAAGTCGTGATTTATCCTTTCCTATGATCTGTGCATTTGCTTCAGTGTCAATGTTGAGATTTTTCCTTTATCCGTTGAAGTCCCTTTTTTCCTTGCCAACACTCAAAACTTGATTGTACTTCTGTGCACTCACTTTGGGACTTTACTGTTTCTTTACTCTGCTTGTTTTTACTTCAACACCACACTGTCCTTGTGTACAGTGCTATACAGAGTTAGTGCACAATAGTTGTTCTTACTTAATCTCTTGCCTTAGCGGGAAACCACTCAGTATTTCACCTTCTGATATAATGCTAGCTATCGATCTTGTGTACATGTCTTTACAATACTGACACATTTACCTACTACCTTGAAAATTTTCTTCCAGAATTTCTTATTGTGCAGGCTTCTTTGCTTTGAAAACTCATACTTTCATTCATCTAAAATATTCCCATGTTTATTCTTACCATAGTTTGTGGGGTTAAATATAATTCATCATTTTAAAGATAGTTTTTTTGTCATCTGTTTTCTATTGCATTGGATGAAAGTAACCAAAGTTTGTATCATTGTTTTACTGAATCTAGTGTATCCCCACCCCCCAACCCCTGGTTGTTTGTAACATTTTTCTTCATCTGTGGTTTTCAACAGCTCGAATATGATATGGCTAGGTGTTTCTTGCTTGGGTTTCATTCTGTTTCTTGGATCTTTAAATTGATTTTTTTACCAAACTTCCAGCCATTTTTTCTTCAAACACATTTTTCCTATTAGTTTACTGTCTTTCCTTCTAAAACTACTTTAAAATGATTTTTAATCCATTGCTAGACTTTGATGGGTCATTGGAGCAATGTTAATTCCCCAAATTCTCTTTCCCTCTCTTTTCTTCCTTTGGAACAGTTTTGTGATTTGTGTTGAAGTATTCTGACCAGGGTTTTATCTCCCATTTGATTCTTTTCTATGTTACATTAATTTGCAAGGGCTGCCATAACAGAGCACCACACGCTGGTTTGCGTAAACCACAAAGATTTAACTTTTTATATTCTGGAGCCTAGCCGCATCAAAGATTTGGTGAGTTTTGTCTCTGTCTTGATTTGATGTGCTTGAAACCCTTCTTGGTTTGAAACCCACTGTCTTGCTGCTTCCTCACAAGGCCGTTCCTCTGTGCCCCATCCTTGGTGTTGCTGAGGCCAAATTCTTTCTCCTGTAAAGAAATCAGCTCCATTGAAGTATGACCTAACCTAGTTGCCTGATTTCATTCCAGGTTTCATTAGGATTTTGTTTTGCTTTGTTTTATTATAACATTGAGAGAAGAAGTGTAAAGCTTGCTAGTCTATGGTGGTACAAATCAGACTTATATATTGTTTAAGTATTTCAGCTAAGATAATTTATTTCAACTGTAAAGTATTACTTCCTTCATTCAATTACTTCTTTGCCATGATGTTGAAAATAATCTAATTGCTTTCCAGCACCAAATGCAGCCTCCTAAGAATAGACATCAATAAATCTATTCCTAAGCATTCACACAGAATCTTGTGAAAATAGTGAAGGAAAAAGATAAATGAAATAAAAATAAAAATGTAGTAAAACCTTTTCTTATATTTTTTCCTGCAGGCATATCAATTTTTTAAAAGAGGACTAATTTGCAAGTATACATTACACAATGTAAAAAGTCCTTTGTTTTTCCTTAATAAGTCAGGCAGGACATATGATTTATAGAATTATTAGTAAACAATTAGCTTTTAAAGTAGATTGGCCATCTCATTTGGTTGCTTGGTAAAATCATAACATTTTTAAAGAGCTGTCTTTAAATCTTTAAGCATTTTACAAACTTCTAAGTCAATATACTTTTGGCATCAGAAAATATAACCACTAAATAACAGTACATGTTTATGAGGACATTCGTAACTAAATCTTAAATATTTGCATGCTGTCTTAACCACTTGATCATGCTTCTTGTAATTATATTTTTCTCCCAACATTGTTTTCCATACTAATCTCATTCTTAAAGCTTGATTTCCCATGCATTAGACTATCCTTATTTCTAAAGAACTAAATGGTTTTCTGCAAGCACAGTCAGTTTAAAAAGAGGCAAAAATAAGCTATGATGATATTTTCTTAAAAGGTCTATAATAAGACAACTTGTGACCTAAAGATAATTTCAGCAAACTGGTGCATTTGTTATATAATATTTCTATTTTATTTCAGCTGGAATAACTGAAAAACAGAAGTAAATAGTAGTCTAATTTCTATTTTGGTACAATTTTTTATTCTAATAGTAACTTTAAAATTAGG
This sequence comes from Fukomys damarensis, assembly GCF_012274545.1. NCBI lineage: Eukaryota > Metazoa > Chordata > Mammalia > Rodentia > Bathyergidae > Fukomys > Fukomys damarensis. The sequence continues at coordinate 66,612,684 of NW_022900926.1, read as the reverse complement.
TACTTTTTGATCTGAGGATTTAGATTTTATTTAATAAAATGTAAGAATGATAATTCCCATTGTATATTCAAGTTAGCTTCAGAGGCAAAAATAATCAGAGACAGCAAGTTTTTTAATCTGGTGTATTGGCATATAAATACAATCTTAGACACATAGCGTTTACTTAGTAAATGTGTGTTTAATAAATTAAGAAGGGTCACACCTGAGCCAGGATGTAAGTGTAAATTTGCCTTTCTTCACAATTCATACTCTTGCAATCCTGCTTGGCACAAAAATAAACTTTTTGGCTAATTTTAAAATTCAAATTGACACTTTTGCATAATTAAAAGGAATTGTGTTTAAATTTAAATTAAATATCAGTCCTGATTTCTCATAAAAACTTAAACTTGGCCACATCTCTACCAACATATAGACTAAGGCTGAGTAACTAAGGGAGAGGTTTTTGTACTGACATATATTTATAATTCAGGAGGTTTTACTGAATTTTCTTTGGGTAAGCAATTATATCATTTACTGTAACATAGCAATCTGTCTTCTAGATTAAGCTATTTTCCCCAGTAAGACTTTATGGAAGACAAATCAGAGGTTGAAAATAGACCATTGATAAATATTCTTTTTAACAATACTGATGTCACCATGCTTTATTAAACTAATTTTGAATTGGATTATCAAATGAAGACACTGCCACTCTTAGTTTCTAAGACATCGATCTAAAAGCAGTAAGCTTTTTTAAAAAAATCAAAGCAAAACCTATCAATTTAGAGATGATAAAGCTTCATGAAGCTATGATTTTGCAACTATAATAGATTATGACAATTTGTTAACTGACTTTAACATTATTTGTTTTAAGAAAAAGTAATTTTCATTTTACAATAAACTTTCTTTCAGATTTACTTTATGAATCCCACAAATCAGCAGATTTAATTGCTACCTAAACTTGAGACTAAAACAGTTCACAGCAGATCATTAAAATTCAATGTGTATCCAATAAATGGAAAAACAGTGCTTTTATTAAAATATTTATAAATTATATATTCTTCAGAAATTTGTTTTCTTGACCTTTAAAATCTCATGAGTGTATAGTGTAGCCCTGGCCATAAGTACTCTTAAAACTACAGAAAAATACTTATGATCTCACACAAATAAAACTTACCTAGAAAAAAAGTAATAATTCTGTGTAACAGCAACCAAAATATTTTCTAAGAGATCTAGATGTTTAATTTAAAATGTACATTTTGAAATATTGACTTTGACACACTTAATTCATTTTAAGTTCATTTCAAAAGCAAAAAATGATACCTTGTATATATCACATAGCTTCAGTTTAATTCACCATGTACATGACTGTCAATTGTATTTATTATTTCCTACGCACATGAAAACCCATAAACAAATGCTATTCTGCAAGTTATTTGAAACACACTAAAATTTGAAATCCTCCAGAGGACATTCACCAAATTTTATGGCTAATATCTTTACACAGCACATGTACATAATAAGAAACAGAGCTGTCATATTTACTTCAATGAACACTTATAATGTGATTTATATTTTGCCAAGAATTTGAGTTTCACAACAAGCCAGATATGCTGAGACAATGAAAAATAAACACGAAACTTTACATGGTCTTCCGAGATATGATTTTACCATAAAAAGTACCTGGCATCTGCAAGTAAATAAATCACCCTGAAGCCAATTCACCTGAAGCCTGAAGTGAGTCTGTGACATAAATCCTTAAAACAAAATTACAATCTGGGTTTTCTAATATGATGATAGAATCAGAAGGTGGCAGAATGGTCATGGACTGTGGGAACCGGCAACATTTCATTCACTGTGAGGACGCCTCCTCTGGCCTAAGAAGTAACTTTTTATGAATATCCTTGGGCAGTAGTAACATTGTGCACTTGCTTTAGTGTTGCTTACATTGCCACTATATTGGACCTAATCCAAACAAGAGGTCAAACTACCATAAAACCATTGCAGGGAGCTTTCTGTGGAGACAGGGAAACTGGTTTTCTATCACGAAGTGCAGACACCGGGTGCTTCTACCCTCTGTGACATGGAAGCTATGCTACCAACTCTCCGGACTCAGTTTACCACATCTTCCTGTATGTGTTTCCTTAGAAAACAGATTGTTCCATTAAGCAGCTATTTTTGACTCCTAGTTCTCACATTTTCTAGACGGGGTTTGGGAATAAACACGACACCTAATCCCTTCTTTCTAGCCGTATCCCACGTATCCCTTAGAAAGTGAGCTCTTTCTAAGACACTGAAAGCTCAGAGGTGAGAATGCGATCCCATAAAAGAGTATGGAAGCTGGGGACGCTTTGAAATGTATCTGCAAGAGCAAGGAATTTTGCAATGCAGGACGCCCTCAAAGTGCAGAATTGTCTTAGGCTGCGCAGCACTGTGAGATCGTCCAACAGACTGAACTCCATGCATACGAAGTACTCATACTTTACTGCCTAACAATAATGAACATTTTCCACAAGAATGTACCTGAAAATACGAGTAGTCCCATAGTTCAGCATAAAACGGGTTGCTAAGTAGACAAAGGCGCTGTCTTCAACTATTGCTTACAGTCTGCTCCCTAATTAACGTGTAATTAACAACTGTATGCTACAATAAACAGATTAGGGACATTCAAATATTGACTTGACATTTTCACTTGCTAGTAGCTTGTTTTAGGTATGCAGTAGCTGTTCCAAATGGTCCTGACTACATCATTAGAGAGAAACGCCAGTTGACTTAGACTAGGAAGATGGCAGTCTGGAAAGCTTCCGATAATGGTGCTTACACTACAATTTGGAAACGGTAATATATCCACACTGTAATTACTATACTCCTTCCTTATTTATGTGTAACGGATCCAGTTTCTTATTTATTTTCACACTAATTTGTATATTCCAATCTCCCTGTCTGCTCTTCCTTTTTTTAGATTTGGCTTTAAAGTAACAACTATTAGCTGTGCATATTTATGGGGTCCAGTGTACTGTTTCCACAGCTGGGTACATTGTATAATAATACATAGCATATCCCATCACCTCATGTGCTTTGAAATTCACGCAAGGAACATCAAATCTTCATTGTATAGTGTATCTTTTTAGGTACCTAGAAAATAAAATATCAGTGATACTTCTCAATATTCTGAAAATAAACACTGCACCTTAAACTTTCAAAAGGACTCTAGGGGAAAGCACATCACTTCTTTTTTTCTTTTTCTAGAGATCATTAATATTCTTAGTAAAAGCACTTTTAAAATTTTACTCCCATTAGTTTTCCTAAGAAGGATAAATGTTGCTAATACATGCAATTAGACTCCTAAGACATTGGTTTCAAAAACAGCTTTTTAATGAACCTTATCTGCTTTCTTCGTCTAAACTGCTGGTGTAGCCTAAGCTAGGTTTAGCCTTCCCCGATTGAGGTCAAAAGTTTCTACTTCGAAGCAGAAGGGCTCTTTGTGTATATTTCTGTAACGCTGCTTGTAAAATGTTCCGTTTGTTGTTCAGTTTCCTGGAAGACCACCCTAATGTAAGAATAAATATCCTGCAAAAACTCAGCTGACCCCCAAGTTTCTGGTTGACCAACTACTGTCACTTTGGTATAATCATTCAACAGCCCAAAGAATGCAGATTTGTAAACAAAAACAAAACTCTGCCTCCCAGTCACTACATTTTACTTCCTGTCTCTCTTCATTTAAGAACAACACACAAAGTTTAGCAGAGTGGTACACCACTCGTAATTCAATATACTCATAAATTTGGTAGATGCACATACAGCATTTGTGCACAGTTATATAAGTTTAGCTACTAGATGACGGGTAGCATTCCAATGAGAAACACATCCTTGTTTATCTCACTTGCTGCTGTAACCACAGAATTAAAAACAGTATGTGGCATGTAGTTAGAGCTCTATAAACATTTATTAATGACTGAAGAGTTAGGGCTTCATTCTGTGGTCCGTGGGTGACTACTTGGACTTTGTTGCAGGGAGATAATATTGTTTCTTGGTTCTTTAATTCCCATGGGATCTCAAGTCTCAGCCGGAAAATGTTAATTCTAACCCTGACTGAAGCATCAGCCAGGACAAAGAGTGCCGCAAAGTCTGTGTTTCTTTTCTTTCCAGTTATAAGACACAAGGTTGCAAAGTTAGACCCACTTTGAAAGCTCACCTAGTCAAAGTGTGGTCCCCTCCAAATTCTACCAAAGAGAGCAGGCAGTCACTGCTTGGACGTTTTCAGTAACGGCAAATGAGCACCACCTGTATCAGTTCTCCTCACCTTTGGATACCCAGAACTGCCCCCCCACCGACCTCATTTGGAGCCCGTGTGAGTGCCAGTAGTTTAGCTATATTCCGAATCATTTAATCACACATTTATACAAAAGTAATTCAAACCTTGGAGCAAAACCATTCTCTTTAGTTGCCCTTCTCTTAGTTAAAAGATCTCTCATTCCTTTGTTCAACAAGTATTTGTTGTGAGCCTACTGTGTGTCAACAGACTGCTGGCAACCAGGGCTACAGCAATGAAAAAAATGGACAAAAATCCTTATTTGCATGAAATTAAAATTCCACTGGTGAACTCTAATAACAAAATCTAAGAATGGCTGTCTATATATATGCATTATCAGATCCATACCTTCTTTTACACATAAGGGCACCTGTGTGCATGTATACACATCAGAGAAGGAGAGAGAGGCTGCTGTGAGTGCTCTTAGGTAAGATGATCCAGGAAGCATTCTGAGGACATGGCAGCTCAATAAACAGAGCATAAATGGCACACGCATTTTGCAGAAGATGATTGAGGCAGAATGAGTAGCAGGTGCAAAAGCCCTGCAGAAGGACACTGTTGGGCTTGTGTAAGAAACAGAAAGAGAAGCAAACTGGAATTGAGTGATTGCAGGAAGAAACCCATAGTGTTGGCCAGGTACAAGTCTGTGTAGAACTCTGAACAGAACAAAGAGCTCAGAGGTTCCCTCTGGGCCCACGGGAATAAATGAAGTGCCTTGCACCCCTCTCAGACCCCTGAGGAAGTTAGTGAAATTTCTCTACATAGCTCTTAAATCACAAAAGCCACAAGTAAGTGACAATAATCCTAGATACCTCTCATAGCTAAGTACTTTTCAAAGCCTCCAGTGACAATGAGTACTTCTAAATAAACATTATAAATTAAGACACAACCTTTGATTTCTAAGTATGTATTTTCCATATATTAAATTATTTTACATGGTGATATTTGCTTCTTTTTTTATTCTCCCATTTTGTGGATACATAGCCCATTACACCCTAATATTGTACTGCTTCTATTGTAAGATGGGGTAGAGGCTGGGGATTTAGTTCAGTGGTGCCACCATCTGCCTCACAAGCACAAGGTCATGAGTTTGAGCCCTGGTAC
>NW_022900926.1:66568012-66607163 GCF_012274545.1 Fukomys damarensis | reverse complement strand
AAAAAAAAAAAAAAAAAAAAAAAGGTTAATAATATTGGGCAGATTTTTATGACGTACATTTTGATAGGAAGATAACTAAAATTCCTATTCTGCTGATTATTTACTGCTTTTATTTCCAAATTACTTCTTATATGTTTTTTCAGGATCCAAGAAAGATTTTGGTAAATAGCTTGAGGTGTTGATACCACATCAGTGTGTGTGTTTGGGTATGTGTGTATGGAAAGGCAGTATTTTACAACTATTTTTTCATTCAGGAAATAATTAATCTTTGTATTTATACTTTTATTTAGTATGAAGTTTTAGTCATACAAGTTTATGTGTTTTTCTTAAGGGTTCCAATTAAGCTTTTTACACTATTCTGTTGCTGTTTCTTTTTCTTTCTACTGATTGTGATGTAAACATTTCACCATAGTTTGTGATTGTGGTTTAAATATAAATTTAAGAAGTCTATCAGGTTTTTATTTTTATCTCACTTAAGTCAATTTTATTTTAGTAACTTTTCAATTTCTTTTGAAGTGCACAGTAGTATTAATGGTGTACAGTTGAGCCTTGTGGCATTTTTTAGAACTTTTAGACTTACATTAGTTTGTGTTTATTTTGCCTTTTTAATTTTTTATCAGATATATTTTAATTCTCAAGTCATTTCCTCTTAATTCATGACAGATATTATATGTTATATTAGTAAAATATCTAATCCTAGGGTTTTTTCTGGGTGTCTCTCTGGTTCTGCCTGTTTCTCATCGATCTACAAGAAACAGTTTTGAGTTTCATTGCACACCATTAATTTTTATTAATCTCATTGATGTACCATAGGTAGGAAATTAGAGTAAGCTCTGGCAGGTTCAAGAAAGAGATTAATTTTCTGTAGAGAATTTTAAAACAACAATAAAACCAACTGTAAGTCATTCTGCTTTTTATTATCACCATGCCTCAAGAACTCCAAACAGTGTCAGTACTAAAATATTCCTCCCAGAAAAAATATTGTGTTGATCAAAGCTCAAAAAATGAAGGTCAGGGATTTAACTCAGTGGTTGCACCACCTGCCTCATAAGCCCAAGGACCTGAGTTCAATCCCCAGTTCCAAAAAGAAAAAAAATTCTAACAAAAAATGATTGTTGTACATTTTCATTTTATATATATATATATATATATATGTAAGCTTCTAATTATTTCTTTAATAAACATTCCACAGAGCTCTATGTGGAGAATGGCTCTTATACAAGCAAACATGGGGTAACTAAGAAGCTAGATATGGCAATATTTTTTCTTTACAATCAGTGGGATATTATGATTTATATCAAATCCGTTTCATCACAGATATATTAAGTACCACATAACATACAGACACAAATATCACCCTAAATAAGCTGGAAAAATTCCAAACAATTATCAACTTCAGAAGTTATTACCAAACAGAATAGAATATTTTTGTGAATTTTCTTGTGAGGCTATTTTAGAGGAAAACTTTTAAATGTGAAAAATGTTGAAAGCTACTAGAAGCAGTCCAAAGAAACAAAAGCACATTATACTGTACCTTCTAAAATTAGTAGTGAAAAGAACTGTTTATGATTCTCTAATTCTAATTATAATTCTATAATTCTCTTATGTTTAAGACTTTTCCTATTAGGTTATCTGTTGGTATGTGTATGAAAGAAGGTTCTGAAAATTAAAATCTATGTAAATTATTCTTTGATAAATATAAGTGAAGAAAGTAGCAAATCCGGCCCTCCTGATAGTCTAAATGCATAAAGATCATTTTTGATTGTCATTGACAAATTTGCAGAAGCTCTGAAAGCAAAAACTTTAGAAATAACATTTCTCATGTATTTGAACAGTATGATTATACTGGTCAATATTTTCCTTGATTTCAAATATATACTAGAGCAATTTTAAAATATTAATCCTATCTGATTTTATTTATTCTTCACTAGAATTACAAAGCTCTCCATCTTCTTTGGGAAAAAATATATTTAGATCAAAGTTTCAGTAACTATCAACATTGTTTACATATTCCTGTCCTCTTACCTGAGCCATTTCATTGAGATTTTTAATTTAGTAACATTTTCCTTATTGATGCAATAATCTAGAAACTGTTACTGTCAACATTTATGAGTATACATGATTATTTATAATTATATTTATAATCATACAGTTTTGTAGGTTTCTTTTATTTTCATTACATTTTCAACAAATGTATTGATTAGTTGCTCATCCAGATGAACACAATTAGAAGAATTAATACAATTTCTAATTTCTAATTCAGTACATTTTATGTTTCCATTATATCATCCTTTCAGATTTTAACGGGGTTCAAATGTTTAATTTATTAATCTACATTCATTTCCACTTGTTAAGTACAAAAACTCTAAGGCACTGAAATTTATCAGAGAATATAGTTTTGGTAACCACCCTTGTATTTCAATAAAGTTTCCTGCATGATGTTTTCTAAACCTGATTCTTTAAACATGACATTTTCTAAACCTGATTCTTTTAAAATTCTTTAAATTAAAATTTCCTTAATTTAAATGATTTGTTTTGAAACATCACTTATGCTTTATATTTTATGAAAAAATATAGACATGACATATGAAATATCTGCCACAGTTTTCTTTTACAAATCAAATCTACCGTTAGCTCTGTGGCCTTTCAGAAATGTGGAATGTCTGAGCACCCCCATGATGAAGACAGAAAGCTTCCTTCGGGTCCTGCCTGTGGTCCCCTGGTGGTCCCTTGCCCCACTTCTAATCACCGACACCCTCATCCACTGTTCATGGCTAGAGTTTTGCTTATTCTCAAATTCCATGTACTACCTGTAAATCAAATCATACATCATACAGCCTTTTGGGGGTAGTATTATTCTCTTAGCAAGTTATAATTTACATTTATCTTTGTTTTAGATCTACCAGTGGTTCTTTTTCTACGGTTAAGAATTCCACTGAGCATCAGTACCACTATTTAAACATTCAGCCAATCGAAGACACAAAGTTGTGTTCACGTTAGAGCAATTTTAAGTACAGCTGCTATGACCATTCATGTGCAGGTTTTTGTATGAACCTGAGCTTTCATTTCTCTAGGGTAAATATCTAGTGGTGAAATTTCTGTGTCTAAATGGCAAATGTATGTTTAACATTATAAGAGAGTTCTAAGATCTCTTGTAAGTGGCTGAACTATTTTGCATTCCTGTGAGCAGCTTATGAGAGTTCCACCAGGTACACTGCAGCCTCCCCATGGTTGGTACCCTGAGTTTTCTTACTTTGTAAAATTGTATCCACTTGGGGGGCTGGGGATTTAGCTTGGTAGAATGCTGCCTTCTGCCTCATAAGTGCAAGGTCCTGAGTTCAATCCCCGGTAACAAAAAAAAAAAAAATCAATTTTTACAATGTGCAGTGGTTACCTTTTTAAAAATTCATTAATTTTATTAATGCATTTTGGGTATACAGTATGCTGACATTCATTATTGGAAATTTGTAGCTTTACATAATATATCTTGATTCTTATTACTTTCCCATTCCCTGCCCTCCCTGCAAGCCCTTCAGTACTACCTATTTACAAAGATGTAGTAGTTATCTTATTGAAGTTAAATTAGCATTTGCTTCATGACTGAGGACACTGGAGATGTTTTATCTGTAATCTTCATAATCTTTATGTAATTTATTGGTGAGTCACTTAAATGTTCCATGGGATCTCAAAAATATTATTTTCTACATGATTGTATATATGGCCATATATTTCAAAATATAATTCTTGTTGTGTTTTAATTAGTTCAGCTTTGTTAGTTGCATTATTCATGTATATTATTACTTTACATTTGTGTGTGAGTATATGAAGAACAATTATGAAGTTTTAATTGTATGGTAAAATTTCATAGTACAATTCTGCCTTCACAAATTTTTAGTTGTACTTCTAACAATTTTTGTCTTTGTATTTTAATTTACTACATTTAGTTTTAAAAGCTAATGCTTTTCAAAGTTTTATATAGTTTGTGATCACAGTCATTCACTTTTCTGCTTTACATAATTCATTTTTCTTTGAATCCTAGACATGTGACATAACATTATGGTCCTTGCATTTTCCTGCTTATTAATCTTAATGTATTTTATTCTTTTACTTGACGATATACCTAATCATTGAACTGCAACTGAGTTATTATTGTAGTAACATAATTATCTTATGAATCTAGATTTCTAATTGTTAATTATTTATTTATTTGGTTTTTTTGAGACAGGCTCTTACTATGTAGTAAAGAAGGGTCTTGAGCTCACTATGTAGCCCAGGCTGGCCTTGAATTCACAGCGATCCTCCTGCCTCAGCCTCCTGCATGCTGGGATTATAAATTGCACCACCATGCCTGGCTAATACCATTTTTAAAACTACACTATGATAGAGTACAGTGTTGAAACTCAGAAAGTTATTATGTACCATTGAAAAATTTCCAAAGCTAAAAGTTGATTAGACATGAAAATGTATAATGAAAATTAATCATTTGAAAAGCAGATTTGGCAAACAACAGAAAAAAAAATGCAGCCATACTCTGACACTCCTCAATAACCATCCATAGTATCCATCAGCCTAGAAGTTGCTAATGAACTCAAGGTGGTAGAAGTGGCTTGTAAATAGCCTGCATGGGTGTGAGTATTTAATTATCAGTGCCAAACAGTGATTCCAAAACATGCTTGGATTCTTAAAAAAAAAAAAGGTTTTGACTCAAAAATCAAGCTTGATGTTGAAGTAGAAATATGTAGTTTATGATTAAATGCATTCAAGTTCTACTCAGTTCAAAGGGAAACTTTGTTTAGTATTCTCATCCTGCAAAATATCTCAAAATATCACACTTAAGTAGTGTAATCGATAAGTCGTTATACCTACATGATGATTATTCTTTGATCACACACATCACCAACATGAAGATCAATTTTACAATTCACATACATAGACAAATAGTTATGTAAGCCATCTATGCACCAGATTTTAAGCCACACACAATCATTGTTAAAAACTATAAATTTCCTATTCTTTTTTCTCTTAGCACTCAGTTATACTACACATTCCACCACTGTTTTTTTTTTTTTTTTTTTTTTTTGAGACAGGGTCTCACTATGTAGTTGAGACTGAACTAGAACTCCCTATGTAGCCCAGGCTGGTCTTGAATTCACAGCAATCCTCCTGATTCAGCCTCCTGAGTGCTAGGATTATAGGAGTGTGCCACCACGCCTGGCTAGCACTTATTTCTAAGATGGGATATATTTCAAATATTTTCTGAATTCCTAATTATAGAGAAATGTCTTCAAATGACTGTTATTTACAAAGAGATAAGCAATAAAAACATAAAAAGAAACAAATAAAAATGAATAATTATCAGTACTGAGTACTGTCTGCTTACAGCCTGCTTTGAGACATATTAATATTGAAGTCTCCCACACTATCAAATACTGAGTTCTTACTAAATAGGAAGAATTCCTAAGCATAAGCAACAGTCAAATAAGACAAATAGAGAATAAAGAAAAATATCAACATAGAACTTCCCAAAGAGAAAATATAAATGGCCAATAAATCTCAAAAGAAATGAAAATATTTGAAAAAATATTTAGATTACCAAGAGCATAGATATATTTAATTCAGATTTACACCCCGTAAAGTATATCAGTGGTATTCACTGCTAATGCAAATCAGAAGTGAAGCAGACTTATTGAAAAGCAATTTCTTCTTTTAGGAAGATTAGAAACAATCACGTTTTTGTTCTAATAGTCTGTTTTTCTCAGATCAGAATCTAAGAAATGGTCAGAAGCCATATATGTTTATAGATGCTTATGTAAAAGTAAAAACTGAAGAAATTGCATGTTCAACAATAGAAGAATGTTAAAGTAAATGATGATGAATTCTTTAGCTCATATATTAATCATTAAAATTATTTTTATGCCTTATAAATGAGAATGAATCTACACCACTATCTCCAACCAGTAACAAAAAGGTCTACACAAAATGGACTAAAGACGCAAACATAAAACATGAAAGGACTAAGCAAACATAGGGGACATGCTTCAAGACATTGGACTGGGCATAGTTTTTTTGTTTTGTTTTTTGTTTGTTTGTTTGTTTGTTTGTTTTTTGGTCAGGCATAGTGGGGCACACCTCAAATTTCAGCACTTTGAAGCTAAGGCAGGAGGATTGCTGTGAGTTCCAGGCCAGCCTGAGCTTCATGATGAGTCCAAGGTTTACTTGAACTACATAGTGAGAACCTGTCATTAAAAAAGATGATGTTTTGAAGAAGACCCCAAAAGCACAAGAAACAAAATAAAAAAGAGGCAAATGGGATCGCATCAATCCAAAGAGCTTCCTCATAGCAAAACACCCACAAAGCAAAGCAAAGAGTGAAAGGATGTGAATAAAGAATTTATGAGCTATACATCTGACCAGGAGTTGATACCCAGAATATTTAAGAAACTCCAAGCAATAGCAATAATAAGAATAAACCCATTAAATTGAACAATACATCTAAATAGATATTTTTAAAAAGAGATGTAAAAATGGATAACTATAATGAAAAGATGGAAATAAAGTGTTTGTAGAAGGGGAGGGGAGGAGGGGGTAAAGGGAGGGCAGAGGTAAGAAGAAAAAATGAGAATCAAGACTTGTCATGTAGAGGTACAAGATCCCAACAATGAATGTAACTGTACTGTATCCCTAAAATGTACCAATAAACTCAATTAAAGCTGAAAAAAACAAAAAGCCAAAATGAAAATAGAAGGAAAAAGAGAAAGTTTTGTACATAAGGAGGGGAGGAGGCTCGCAACGAGGGGGTAATGGGAAAAAGCGTGAGAGATGTACCATGTACAGGTGCAAATTCCCTATGAGATTTTTACCATTATGTACACCTACACTGCACCAATAAATATTTTGCTATATTTTTAAATGGTAAAAAAAAATGGCTAACTAGTACATGAAAAAAAAACTGGTCAACTTCACTAATGATCAGAGAAATGCAAATCCAAACAACAATGAAATTCCACTTCACCCAAGTAAGAATAGCTATTATTTATTTTTTAAATTGAGTTTATTGGTACATTTTAGGTATACAATACAGTTACTTTCATTATTGGGACCTTGTACCTTTACATGACAGGTCTTGGTTCTCATTTCCCCTTGTCCTTTCCCTCCCTTCACCCCCAAGAATAGTTATTATTTAAAAAACTAAAAATAAGTACTGGTGAGAATATACAAAAAAAAGAACCCTAACTATTGTTACAAACTACTAATGTAAATTACTGCCATTATGGAAAACAGAATGGAGATTCCTCAAAAAATTAAAAATAGAATTAGCATATGATCCTGCAATCTCACTACTGGATATATATCCAAAGGAAATGAAATTAGTATGTTCAAGAGACATATGCACTCCCATATTTACAAAAGTACTTTTCACAGTAGCCAAGAAATGAGAAAAAGACTAAGTAGTAATCAACCAATGAATGGATAAAGAAGACATAATATATAAACACGAAGGAATACTGTTCAGCCATGAAAATAATGAAGCCCTGTCATTTGTGACAACATGGAAGGGACTAAGATTATTGTGTGAAGTAAAATATGTCAAGCAGAGTAATACAAGTACCACCCAATCTCATTCATATTTGGATTCTACAAACGTTGATCTAATAGAAGTTGAGAATAGGATTGTGGTTAGAGATTAGAGAGAGTAGGGCCACAGGATAGGGAAGTTGACAAGTGGGTGCTGTGTTGAAGCTGGATAGATGCAAGAAGTTCTTTTGTGCAGTAATGTCATATATACTTAGAAATGCTAGAAGAAAGGACTTTTGAAAGCTTTTATCATAAAAAAGTGATAAATGTTTGAGGAGATGGACAGATTAATTTCATTTAAACATCACACAATATATACAGGTATTAAACTATTGTCACACCATCAAAATTTGTAATTTTTATGCTCAAGACAAATGAACAATGAGAAAATCCCTGTACAAAAGAATTAAAAAGTAAAGGTACAACCTTTCATAAACTTTTCTGAACTATGTGAAAAAGGCATATTGTAAGTATTGAACAAAATATACAGAAATATCAACAATAATCAGCCTTACATAATGGAATCACGTATTTTTCCTACTCATTTTAAATTTGGGATATACTCTACCCAGAGCACCAACAAGTGTATTTAGCACAATGCTCTGCTTGCTGTATTTCCAAAATGACTTTTGCAAATTAGCGTTTCCACATATAAAAGCGTCTCTCGTATTGAATTCCCAGCAGAGTCACACATGTGGTGCTCTGCTCCTGCCTCCAGAGTCAGGTGCGTGTGAGAAACACTTAACCCACACCCTGTTTGCAGAGACTCCGTGCTCATTATCATAACAAATGCCCTGAGGAGTCTGGTCCTGGAAGCGGAAAAACTTATTCAGGCAGTGTTTTTCCACATAGTTCAAATTTGAATCCAGAATTTCCTGTGTCATCCCTTAAGTGATATGAAATGTTTTCAATGAGACTTTAAGAATACAGATAAAAATTTCCAATAAAAAAGAGTAAATGAAAATGGCTGCGTTTTAAATCTGACTAAGCAATGCTTTTGTTAAGTCAAAAAAATTAGATTAAATAAAGTGAAATGAAATATTCGATCTCCGATCTATTCATAACCTGTAATTTTGATATCTGACTACAAACTAAATTAATTATTATAGATCAGATATTGAGATTCTCTGCACTTTTCACATTGCAGTCATGTTTTGGGGCGACTGGGGAGGAATGGTTCTATAAGGGGAAGAAGAGAGAGACATAAAAGCAATTGTTTTGTTTTGTTTCATTTTGTTTTGTTTTTGAAAGCAGCAGGTGACATCCTAAATGCTCATATTTACTCTTCAGCTACCTCTTAGCTGACTTTTCAGGGATTTGTCCTCAAGCATGTCGATGAAGTTGATGTGTTAACAGGAGTATCTGCATTGTATAATTTCTTTCAGTTGCATTTTATTTTGTGTTGCATTGTGTTGTGTTTCATTTTGTTATTTCTGCTTGGTATTACAATTGAATTGTCCTTTGTGTATTGAATTTTCTGTGGAGATACGTTGTAGTCCTAGAGATGTTTTCTTTGAGAAATAATTATCCCGAATTCTTCATCTACAACTTTAAGATAGATGAGAAATTGAAGGGGTATTGAGCTTTCGTGGAGCACAGGGGCAATGCATGAACTACATGAAAGAAACTCATTTTACACAAGCTTATGAAAGGTAAGGACTGTACCTGCTACAAATCAAGAGATGTGCTCTCAGCATGGGGTGCCAGTGTTTCATGGGACCATAATCAGAGAATGGAAGCAGAAGCTAGGTGCGGGGAACTACTTGCAGCAGAAGGGATTTCATAACTTATAGGTTATAGATGGCCCTGCAGCCCATACTTCCACTTTAATGGGTTTCTCAGGAGATTCACTGGCCAATCTGGGTTAGGGCCAAAGAAGCTGAGATGAGGCACACATACTTAGTTTCAGGCAACCCTGCTTGTGTGGGTTTCTACACTGGCCGACAGCTTGGAAATCTTCCATCACCCACACAAACTCACTACAACCGTTTCTGAGGCCTATTACTGTTTGAAACTTTGATACTCTGCCCCTTACCTATTTTGCCAAATGTTACTCCTATGTCTGCCAAATTTGTCTTTTAAAGGTGGGAATCAGAAAGAGAGATCACAATTCCTCTTCTTATTATTGACCATGACCATATAGGTTGTGAGGTTAGAATCCTTGGTGTGTGCCAGGCCTTGCTCTCCAAGTACAAAATGAGTCTTTCCCTGTGCCTTGTGAAAATTTGCCTCCTCTGGAAGGCCACAGCTATACTACTCTACATCAAAGGCCCATATGAGTTGAATTTCTGGGAGAAGACTCTTGGTGAACCCATTATTAGAGCCATTTTCCTTTAAATTGTTAATATTATTTTATGACATTTTTACGTTCATTACTATAATGAAATGAAAATATTCCACAATCAGTAGACAACATGTGGGGAAAATATATAAAACTTCGCAGAGAGCTAGAGTAGCGTCCCAACAACAGCCCTCCCAGGAGCATTTCTGAAGTAATGCAGCATATCAGCAAATAGGTGGAACACTGAATCCAGGTCCTTCAGTTACAAGATAGGGGACTTTGGAGAAGTGGCTTACTATCTTGGATCTCGCTTTCCTCGTCATAAAACATGGTCTCTTCATGAGAATTAGAAAACACTTGAACACTTGCATGTTCTCTCACACTTCATAAGCAGTGAATACTTGGTATTTGTGGAAGACAGTGCATGACCAATAGAGCAGAGATCATTACTAATTCTGTAATTCGCTATGATGACCTGGTGTTTTATTGATGTGAACAGACCGGTCAACAACTGTGATGTTATTCCAGTCAACTTAGATCCACGATTTGCTTCAATTTCCTTTCACAATCACAGTCAACTGTGAGTAAAGAGTAAAGCAGTTATAAAATACTGCTCAGTTTTTCTCAACAATCTGTAATTATCAAATACCCAATATCCTGCCTTAGACAGATTTAGGGAAATGCATCAAAGAGGTCCTTACGCCAATTCCTAGAATTCCCTTTTATTTTCTAAATTGTAAAATTTATCTACAATGAATGTTGTTATAGCAAACACCATAGCACATTCAATGTATAAAATAATAAGGTAAACACTGAACATCGTCTTGTTAGCAATAGGATGCGGGTGAGAATCCTTATCAAACACAATTTAAGAACTAAGGGTCATGGCTCGAGATCTAGAAAGATTAGTCCACTTAGTTTTGAAAAACTGGAAGTTTTTTTGCCCTTATTTTCTGAGTATGACACAAATAAATAACGAGCAGTTGAAACATACATGTACTCTGAAAAGTACAGTTAACATCCAGTGTGAAATGTAAAGCTGGATATTTGACCTCACTTGAGCCTTCACATGTGTGAATTCCTATAGCCACTAAAGAGAGCTGAGAACAGAGACTTTACAGCCTGTGCTGCTGGGTTCTACTTTTATGACTTGCTTTTCGGCCTAAAAGATTTTTGGTTCTGTGTAAGGTAACAGACTTTTTAAAAAAAAAGCAAATTTCTTTAAAGAGATTGAGGTTAGGAAAATATCTTCTCCAAGTGCAGAAGGCTAATTCCTGGTTTTAAATAACAATGCATTCTTTTAGATGTTTTGTAGTTGTTTTCACTTTACCTCATGCTGGATGTTTAGTATGATTTATTTTAAATATGCAAAACTTTAAATAAGCAAAAAAATATTCTGACATAAATTTCTGGACCTAAATGTGGCTCCTTTGACCTGTGAAACTGGCAGTAAAACATATAGTCTTTCACACAGTGGCTGGCCCAACAGTAGGTAAGCTTCGATTTGTTAAGTGACTAAATGAATGACTTTTCAGGACTCCAGTTTCCATAGACTCATGTGTGGAATATCTACATCCTGGAGTGGCATATACTACAGTAATTTGGGTGAAACCACATAATATACATAAAGATTTTCTTCATGGTGTAAGCTATCACTGCTATTGTTAAAAATTGTATTGCTTTCATCAGCTTCAAAAGTGGGTTACCAAGCTGGAAAATAATGGCAAAGAACAACATAAGATCTGCAGCCAGATAGACGGAGGCTCCAGGAATGAGTCTGCCATTCACCAGCAAGATGACTTTGAAAGTCATCAACATGCTGATCATATCCAGTAGTCACATCCATTAAATGAGGAAAGAAAAATACTTACCCATAGAATGTAGATATGGATGAATGGAAATCATAAATATAAAACAATCAGTCCAGTTCCAAAAGAATTACACCCACTGTCAAGTTCATTACTACTGCCTACCATGACTGACAATGTCACACACGTTAAATGCATCTCACTTATGAAATGCAAAAAATAGTTTATTTCTGAAAATAAAATTCTACTAAGTAAACAACTGTACAAGAACTGTCTTTTGCATGGCAGTGTTGAAAAAGAAAATCATAAAGGTCAATTTGCAAATAGCAATATATATAATTAGAATCCATGTTTTAAGAACTTCACTCATCACAATTAAAAAGCTAGCAATGATCATATTAATGACTTGTCTTTAGGGTCTAGTCAAATAATAAAAAGCAATGGATCCATATTTTCCACTTAATTTATTACAATATATTAAAAATCAAAAGAATGACTTTGAAATGTAACTACTATGAATAGATGTCCAAAGTTCATGAATAGCAGCCTTTGCGTTCAAACTTGTACATTTCCACCTGGCTTTAACTATTATGACAGTTATTGTAGCAACTCAAGAAAATTAACAGAAAGACCAGGCTATCATCTAAAATGTCTTAAAAGTCTGAGTAAATAGTCTAGGAAAATCACCATAAGTAAGTCTGAATGGTTAAATAGAAACAAAATTGTAGTAAAGATAAAATTATAATGACAATTCTACAAATGAGAAATCAAAAATTAAAACAAGATTTTGGTTGCAGACCATACTGAAAGCTCCTGGGCTGAATGATTATTTTAATAGAAAGCCTTTCCTACTTAGAGTTCAGAAGTTTCTTCACCTAGATTTTCATCATGGATCAACTTTATAAAGATTAAAACAAAAACAAGTTAACTTGTGAAAATAAGCATTAAAAACTATTCATTTTTTTTCTTTCAGATAGACTTTTAGAGGGTGCTCATGTTTTTTCAACAAAATATATTTTAATTGAATCTTATTCTTTTGGCTAGCAATCAGTATCCTTTTTGTACTAATATATGCAACTAAAGTAAAAGTATAGAACAGGTCTAGGAATCTAACCACAGGTAATATGAAAAACACCTCCCAGATACACAACACAGAAAAGGTTACCTAAAGTCCTCATAAGCAAGCACTACAGCCAGTCTCATGAGGCTGTGTCATCCACTGACCTGCTCCAGGACACCCTAATGGGGAACAGATCCTGCCAATGGTCCAACCTGAAGAGGAGATCCATGAAATTCAAGGGATCGCTTTCTTTAGGATAGAGAAAAAATTATGTACATCCTAAAATTTTTCAGAGAAGCATTTATTTGCTAGTCTAGTGGACTGAATGTAAATCCCCTTTAACACCAGGAGTCTTTAGAAAGTAGTCCAGTAAATGTAGTTGTAGCTGCAGCATTGACCATTTGTTGAATAGTTATCTCATGTAGGTTTTCAGAACTACAGAATAGCTTTATTGAGTTCTAATTACAATCTTGTATTATGAATTCCACTTTAAAGATTAAAAAAAAAATGGTTGTAAACCGACACAATGAGCTCCAGGATATGCAGCTGTTAAATTCAAAGCTGGTTTTCAAACTGGCCTGACTCCAAAGTCCTTACACTTTAACTTTTTTGAGACAGCGCAGATCAAAATGACTCCTCCTTGCTCAGAGCAAAGAAAACATTTAGGAAGCATTGTCTTTAAAAGCCTATTTCAGGGCTGGGGATTTAACTCAGTGGTACTGCCGCCTGCCTTACAAGTGGAAGGACCTGAGTTCGAACCCTGGTACCCCCCCAAAAAAAAGCCTATTTCATTGGTTACTTTCACTTCTTCACCTGCATCAAGGTAATTTGCAGAGTAGCAAGCACAATTTTCAAGTCCAACCTTCTTGCGTTCCAATTTTAATAATTACAGCAAAACGAATAATAATTTTAGAAGTAAAATTATCAATCTTAGTTTTGAAGGGGTCACAGACTGCAAAGGAGCTCTTCTCATCAAGGGCAGGAAGACAGTTCTGGCCTCAAGCCTTAAGTGGCTGGTTATTTACAAGAATTAAATAGCTGACATACCTGATCCTGCACTAAATTCTGCTTCTGTGAGTCACAGAAAAAAAATGTTTGCCAGGGGAGAGTAAAGGTAGCAAGCAAGGAAGAAAATAGTCCCAATTTACTCCATCCCAATATTATTTTTGCCTGCAACATTAGCTATGGAATGTGAACGCTACACGTGAGAATATCATATTATTCCACTCAGAATTCCAAAACTTTAACACATAGTCACAAATCATCTTAGGAGGCATGACATAGAATTGAGAATAAATAGGCCTAAGGCTTTTTTAAAATGCACAGTTCTTCTTCCTGTTGGGAAATTTTACTTTTCTTTTCTTGCTGTACTGGGAATCAGACCAAGGACCTGGTGGATGGTGGGCGAACACTTTACCCTGAAAGCTACATCCTCGCTCTTTTAATTGGATTTTTAAGCACTGTCTCATTAGGCTGCTCTGACTGGCCTTGAACTTGTGAATCTCCTGCCTCAAACTTACACGCACCACCCTGTTTTATTTTGTTTTAAATCTCAATTTGTGCTAAAATAGTTTGCTTATTATCAGTTGAATTTAGTGACCTCTATATAACTGAAGGTTTTTTTTTTTCCAGCCATAGCTGTTTCTATGACTTGGCTTTACAACTCTTGAAGCCATTATCTCATGATAAAGTATGGTTCTCTTATGTATATTGGTGACTTGCAGTGAAAATGATGAAATCCTAGAACTCTTATTGACCAATCAGCCAATTCTACATTTATCCACTTGTGCCCAACATCTGGACTCTCTGCCCCACCACGTGTTCTGCACAGTTTGCTCCTCTTTCCTCTGCATGGAGAGGCTGATTTTCCTGAACGGCACCAATAGCCTGCAGCGCCCTCTGGCTATCACAGAAGCATGCAGAAAAGTAAGGCCCTGGGGTTCATCGCTGGGTTTCCCTCTTTGCTGAGTATCTGTGGAAGAGTGGGCGGTGTCTGTCTCTCCAGACCCACAGTTTCTTTTAGGGCACCTTCCCCACACTGTAGCTCCCTCCTATGACTTGTCTGCAAGCTGTTTCTGCTTCCTGCCCAGGAGTCGATTTGAGGAGACTCAAATTACCCAATTTGTGTACAGGGTTTCTTTCCTTCTGGGACCCCACTGGGTTAAAAGGGTGCACAGGATGTGGTTCCTGCTGCCACCACATGTAATCAAACCTCAGGTACTGTGTCATGGACATGCGACCTGTGCAGAGGCATAGAGCTTGGGCTCACAAAGAAGCCGTGCCTGTTCCAATATTTTGCTGGAGCCTAAAAATACCATCTTGGAATTGTTAATAATTTTCAAACAAGGGCTTACACTTTCATTATTCTCTGGGCTTCACAGATTATATAGCTACTTCTGCAAATATGGTACAGATGCTGGATACAAATCTCATAACAGTAACAGACATTTATTGAGTTCTTACTGTGTTTCAAATACTGTTCTTGCAGCTGTTTATATATTAACTCAGTTAATTTTCTCAACACTCGAAGAGAAAGGTTCTTTGATTATCTGTACATTTCAGATATGCAACCAGAGGCCCAAAGAGTTTAAGCAACTTGCTCAGGGTCCCAGGCCAGTAGGTGTGGAGTGTGGGATTCCAGTCCAGGCCTCTGGCTCCCTCTCCCCTAGTGTCCTTCTTCAGTGGAAGCACAGAAAAGCAAAGCAATGATGTTAATTTACAGTTAAAGCTTAGAGTCGCATGAGGAGCACTATGCCTATGCTGTAGACAAGATTCTGGAATGGGACTGTGTCTCCTACAGCAAAGAGCCAATCAGAGTCACAACTGCACAACAAATACTGAACTTCAGTTATCATCACAGTGTTAAAGTCGCTGCAGCCCTCTGTACAGGTTACAAACACTTAAATCTTTTCTTACTTTTGACTTGTCTGACAGTCCTGAATAAAATCTAAATGAGATTTACATCTGCTGACCTTTTTAAACTATTTATTCTGAACAACTCCAGGAAAACTGTTTGACAAAAATAGTGAAAGCTGTTAACATTTACTTCTTGAAAGAAATTAAATAAACATAGTATTGGAGAGATAATTTAACCAGATTCATTTACTTCTATAATAATTATTGCTTGTCTGGCAAACAAAGCTTTGGAAGTAAAGACAAAGAAGTTTGTTTTATTAGAAATTCCTAGGTTAATTTCTGTATAAAACCATTAAAATTTATATAAGGTTTTGATATATAAGAATTACATAATATTTATTTAATTCATTGCTTCCAAGCAGAGGACAATGCACAGTGTTTGCACATGGCTTCTTCCCCAAATCCTAAATTACAAAAGATTTTTCTTCCTAATTTATAAATGGCATTTTTCTCCCTCATTTTGAGCCTTGCACACTTGCACAGATTTGTTTCTGCCTTTTTAGATTATACTCTATCTACCACCATTTGGACAAGACTCATCCAAATCAGGGATTACTACTTGATTATATGAATTCTTTTAAACACCTCTGTAAAAAGCAGGTGAATACTCCCACTGTTATTTTTATCTTACTGTCAAACTTTGCAAGCAGAATCTTAAACATCCCAATCTGACAGAAAAATCAAAACAAATCTCCCCCCACCCCAAATAATGAGCTGGTTGTCAGGGCTGACTAGTGTGTTTTATAGAGTATCTCAGCCAAGGGTATTATTTTAAGAGATGAGCAAATGGGGAAACCCCACAGTCCAGCCAATAAAATATGAAGTGAAGGTGCAAAACAGCACTCATAAATATTACTTAGAACAAGGGATTCATTGTTCCCCTCCAAGCCTCTCAGTGGCTGCTGTGATCTCAGGGCCCCTCTGCATCAAGGAAGCCTCTTCTTTTAACTTGTGGTTTTTTAAGCTGAGCTACTACATTATTTATGACTGTAAATGTGAGTAGCCTGTCTGTAGGCTCCTTGTACACACACACACACACACACACACACACACACACACACACACACCCTCTGCAGTTTCCCCTGTCTGAGGATGAAAGAGTTCCCAGGAGCTGGTGCGGTTGTGGATGTTGAATTAGCTGCTTTGTCAGTATGAGGTAGACTGAGGATTTCCCAGCACAGCCTCCACCTGCACAACTCAAACATTGGTCTTTAAAGACTCTCTTCACTCCTTCCTTTTGTTTGAAGTACTTTTTAAAAACAATTTTATTTCTTACTCTGTCTCCTGCTCCCTGTTCTACCCCTCCGGTTATTATTCTTGACCTTCTTGTTCTGTTACTGTCTCTTGTGAACTTAAAAAAAGGGAAATAATGTCTTCACTTAAACAACACGAATATTGTCAAAATATGAGCAAGAGCTCTTCATAAGCTAAGTGGAAGTTGAATGTTTTATTAGGGTTATCTTTGTTAATGTTGCATTCTTTCTTCCTTTCACTTTCCTTTAAATTTGCCCTTTTAAGTTTAAATTCTTTTATAAAATACTAAAGACCAAAAACCAATTAAATTCTGAAAGTGGTAGTAACTTCAGGGAGAGATGAGGAGGCAAAAGTATGGGATGATGGGAAGACAATGGCAGGGCCTGACAGAGGCTGTTGGTGCTAATGCCCTGGGGAGCTTCCCTCCCATTGGATGGAGGCTGCAACTGGCAAGACCCAACCTTTTCCTTCTCAGCTAGAGAGAAACAGGAGATTGTGCCTAAACTTCCAAACTGGAACTAATTGGTTTTAAACTAATCTAAGCCTCTAGCTACGAAGAATCCAGGACCAAAGGCAGACCCCTGGAAGGCTGAGGTGGGAAGAGAGGAGAACCCAGAAAGCCTGGGGCTACCAAAGAGGAAGAACAAAGCCTGTCCGGGTGGGCAGTGAACAGGAGGCAGAGAAATGAAATTATAGCAGACAGAAGAATGCAGGGAAAGGAGCTAGACCAGGTGGTTGAGGCAGCCCTAATTCCTTTCAGCCAGTATGCTCTTATTTCTGGCTGTTACTTCTTATTAAACACTGGAAATTGGTCATTTGTGAGTGGTCATTAAACTTTTCCCAAGCTACCATCATATTTATCTCTGGCAGCCAGCGGACAATTAAATAGCTTCGAGGAGAACAACCATCCCCTGGGTTATATTTCTTAGTACAAACCTTCATTGAAGAAGAAAGAGAAAGCTCTCCACCCTTAGCAACGTCATTCTCTTGAAAAGTCACAAGTTCTAAAGAATGATTGTCATTTTACCAGATACTAGCATTTATTACTCCAGGCATAATCCATGAATATGTACTGGGACCCTTTTAAATCACCTATCTTCTTATCCCATCCCCCCACTTTAACAAAATGGTGCATGTGCTTATGCTACATGAGTGATAATAACCCTGCTTGAGAGACAGCATAGATAGGCATCTTTAAGTAGATTTGTATATAAATACCTCTCCACTGGGCGCTCTAGTCAGCCAAAAACAATAATAAATACCAGTGTGTCTGTCAAATCTGTCAGTTAAATACATAAGCTTTTTTTTTTTCTTCCTCCAATTATGAGGAGGTTTTAATGATTTGGAAGAGGGCTTAATTTAAAAATTTTTGAAATCATTTTTTCTTTGCTATCTAACATACTAAATATGTTATAAACATTAAAAAATTAAGCATCCTATATATATATACTTTTACACTTGAGAATATATACTCTTGAAATACATCTAAAAAGAAATTGACTCCCAGTGACTCAAAAAAGCATTAATAAATTCAAAGTTCAACTTTTTCAGAAAAACAGAGAAAAAGTATGCAAAAGTAAATTTCCTATTTTACTGGTCTTTTGTAATTTCCTCTAAAGCCTATGAAAGGTTATGTCACTTTAGTTATAGTACTAGTACCAGGTAATGAAATTAGTTTTTAATTTTTAAAGGTTTTAGAAATTGAAAGCATGTAATCTAATCACTCTTTTCATTTGCATAAGTATTTAATGTGTTAACTATTAGCACTTTAAGAGAAATGTGAAAGACTTTTTAAAAAGAAAACAGAAAGATATTTTTTTGTTACTACCAAAGTAAGTAGTATTGAGTAAATAAATTTCCACTGATATTAAACAGTTTTGGGGGAGAAAACCTGAGAATTCAACCTGTAAATCCTCCTACCATGAGAATGACAAAGTCTGGCCTAGGAATACTGCATACAAGAGAGTGAGAAGTTTTTCTGTGCACGATCACACTTGTTTCTTCGAGGTCAACAAGCTGCTAAAATAATGTAAAGGTACAAATAATATCGGGTTTTAATAAAGACATTTACATGCCTTAAGCTTATTTGTTCACATCTATTATGTCTATTACTGTCCCTTAAATTTTAAAAGTGGTAGTTTGTTAGCTGTGATTAGAAGTTTGGATTAATTTAATTGTACTTGATGAGCAAACATGAGAACAAATAAACGTCTTTCTGAATGTCAAGTGCAGACATGACAACATGCAAGCATTTGAGAGAAGGTTCTAGTAGATTCTTTCAATATAATTCACCTTATTATGGGAAATGTCAGCAGATTCTTTCCACGCTGTTATTTTAGCCAGGTGACTTCCTCAGGACAAATCCTTTGTTACTGCTAGCTTGACTCATTTTCACTTAGTCTTCACCAACATAGACATCTCATAGGATACTAAAACAATAAAATTCTCCTGAGTCTTACAGTAGTAACATAACATGTTGGAGGTAATATTTGTTAATGAATGTTTTATTGTAAAGCACTGAAATTCTTAGTGCATAATACAATACTTTTACCTTTCCTGACATGTTTTATTTTATTTTATTTTTTACTATGGAGAGTATAAAAAAGTTAAATATTTTTACCAAATAGGGATTGGGTGTAAGGTTTGGAGAGATAAGAAAGCGTGTTCTAAAGATAACAATTTTCCTCCAAGACTATCAGGAGAAACTCACTACTATCATAATCACTTTTCAGTAATTTCTAATGAGACATTTTGTAATTATTTAAAGAAGAAATAATATGGTTTGTCACTGAGGATAAATTCCTCCTCAGCAGTGCAAGCATGATAAAAATAAAGTTTTCTAAAGTTTGCATTCAATATTATTTCTAAAGAAAAAATGAATAATTATATTTCTTGGTACAGGAAATATAGTTATAGACAATTGTTATTATAATATGGATAATATAATGAAAATTTCATTTGTATAAAAACAAAAGTATTCCTTAATTATAAAAAATAATGCTATAAATCACTGAACAAGGTCATTTATTATTATTTTTACTTTCTTATTTGATATAAATTTATAAAAATAATGGCACAAAATTAAAACTCAACTATTTTCTAAAATGATAATGCATTTCTCATGTGAATGATCAAAAAAACATTACAATAAAGTGTATTATTGCAACACTATGTCTGAGCTGTTGTCTTCTAAAGTATATAACACATTCTTCTCTGCAAGATTTTAGATGACCTTCACTGATATTTCAAGTAAATTTTTTTTTAATATATAAACTATGTTATATTGGAATTTTTGCATTGAAATATTAAAGCTAATTTAAATTCTTCAACAATAGTTTAGAAACATTACAAAGTAAAATTAGCATGACCCACATTTTCATGCCCTTTATACTAGGAAAAAGCATTCAAACTATTTGGAATTAAGCTATATTTAAAAGTTCCACATGAAACCTAATTATCTACAGAACTAAAGGCCTCCAAAACACCTGATTAGTGCAAAAAATTATGACTTACTAAAACATAATAATGAGAGCTTTGTCTCTCGTAACATAAAGCATTTGTTTTATTAAGCACCTTATCTTTCATGCTAAGATTGCTAAGAGCAAATGAGCAGAGCATATTAAGCAACATATATTATAAAAATATCCATGTGTTATGAAGATTTGTTGCTGTCTGACTTTTCAAAGAATATTTCCATTGCAATATTATATGAGGAAGTTTTTAATTAAGTGTCTAATAAAGCAAGTTGATTTTAAGTCAAATCAGATTACATTTGTAAAATAAAGTTTTAAAAGTTCTTGCATTAATATTAAAGTTCTCTAATCTTTCCAGCTGATTAAAGTTGTTGCTAAGTTTTCAGGTTTCAAAAATAAAATATATTCAATTGCATTTTCCTTTGAGTGTCTAAAGTCACTTTAAGTTGATAATCTCTTCAATATTATTGTGAGAACATTTGTTATTGTCACTGTTGAAAAACTACCACAACTTGCAAATAATAAGTAAAACATAATTTTTAAATTATTCATTCATATTGTTGCTCCCCACAGAAACTCTCAATTCATTATTTTCTCTCAAGTAAAAGGAAAATTTTGTTTAGGTAAAGACCATCACAGCATGTCTACATTTTTTTCCCCTGTGGGAAAAAATCAAGTAGATATGATATATTTTAACATTACACTTAAGAAATGTTAAATTGAAACTTCTTTTCTAAAATATTTTTCATGGAATTTCATAATCCCATTCTAGTTGCTTTGGTAGTGATATTTTACAGTTTCATTTGATCTTTGCTAATCTCATATCAATATTGTTACAGTAATTGTGTGCTTTACTAACAAAAGATGCTTTAGAATGTTGCTTTAACTTTCCCGTATATAAGTGCATCCTTTTTTTTTCTTACCCAAAACATTACTATATCCTCATAATTTTTCCCTTTTTAGACTATTACTTTCATTCATTTAAGCTAGGTTGAAATTTTAACAAGCTCTGAAAAGACCCAAATCTACCAAGACTATAACTACTTAAATTTAGCTTTTCCTATTAAACGTATATGTGACTTTATTGGCTAGAGCACAATCTTCTATTACATCAGTGAAAGAAAAGAAACAGAAGCAGGAGAGGAGAGTTATAGAAAATGACTTTATATAAACATGACCGCCTACCAGGCAGCTCCTTTACCATTAGGAAAGCTTCCACCCTGTAATAGTATTGATTAACAAATAAATGAGCAACATACCTAGGTTGACAAAGCTCATGACCATGTCAGCATCGTTCAGAAAGTTGGTATCCTGGAGGCTGGCCAGAGGAGGACTTTGGGTGGTCAGAGGTGTCATTCGAGAGAGCTGTGAGCGGCGTGGATACCCATTGGGAGAGGCTGGGTATCCTCTCCTTGCCCCTCTGGCCTCTCCTGCCAGGGATGCCCTCATTGAATATTCTGACTCTTCGGGATTTTCTTCGTTGGCCATGGCATTGTACAGGTCCAGCATGAAGAGAGGTGCAGAGGACGCTTGCTTTCCAGGTGAAAATGGTCTGGGTCTATGAGGCAACCCCAAGATAGAGAGAATTTCCCTCTGGATCTCCCGTCTTTCGTGGTTCCGTAGTCTTCTATAAATAAAACTGGAGTGAACATGATTGTCTCCCAAGCCTCCTTTTGCATAACCCACCAGAACCCAGCAGCTCCAGAGGAAACCCACAATACCCCTAAGCAAAAATACAGTCAGAGGCATTTTTGTCCACAAGCAGAAGTTGATATTTTTAGTCTTTCTTGTCCACTTTTAAAAATATCTTAAGTTCCTAGGAGGCACACTTTCCCAGTAGCTGTAAAAACAAATTTACCTATTCTTCATGACAGTGACGTTTCTGAACACAACATCCTCTCTGATTTTCCTTTCCTATTTTAAATATTTTGGAATGTGTCAAGAGTGGTTATTTCTAAGAAAGCTGAAACTCAAGATTTCCAATTATCCACAGTTGTTAAGAACTTTTCCTGCACTGATGTAGCAGAAGACGGCTAATATTATTTGATCAGATGATCTATGCATTCCTATATGAATTTATGATAATCAGGCCTTTGGTATTTGAATTAACGAAAGCTGATCTTCTGATAAGCCGCAGCTCCCAAGGTCTCTTCACTTGCTCTTGAGTTCTTCTCAACCCTTGCGCTCTTTGCAAGACAAATGCTGATTTCTGAATCACAGATCTATGCTGATCTGCACCTTTGTGTTGGAATCTATATTTGTCCGGCAGCTTGGTGATAACTTTACCATCTTTTGTGTCGTCTTAGTGTAAAATAAGACTCAAGGTTGTACTAGTCATGTAAATGTGTTTCCCTGAATTCACTTCAAATCTTTCCTGTAAATCCATTCAATCCCTTTCTCCTTCTTACTGTTAATTCCACCTCCAGCAGGCACAAATATACCAGCCCTCTTCAAGAGAGATCTAAAGAGTAATGTAAGCACAACCCTGCTGGGAAAGAAGAGGCTTCTCATTGTAATTTGAAACTGGTAAAGCAAAAAGAACTTAACCCTTTTGCTACCAGGAAAGCCTCCATTTTCACAATTTTATCACCATGCATCTAACGTAGAACAGTGGTATGTGCAGGCTTACAAGTTCTGGGGGGAATAAAAGCCAGCTTTCAAGTAACAGACTGAAAATTGTGCCACCCATTTTATATAGTGCTTTTTTAGATCTCTTTCTTTAATGACACATATTTAATATACTTGTGTATTAAGTCTCTGGTTGTGGCTAAGTTAACGTAAAATGTCTCCATTTAGTATTGGAGATTACTTCTGCTTTTTAAAAAATCCTTAGAGCTCACTTCTTCAAAAAGAAAAAGAAAAAGTTGAAAATTGAAGTTAATTTGTTATTTCTTAATGACAGCTAAGTCTTTTTCAAATAAAAGGTAATTGATCACTAGGAAATACAGTCTAGCTCCCAAAATAGTAGTTATAATAATTCAGTAATGGTGATTAGATAACTTCGCTTTAAGTGTCTTTGAATTATCAGAATTTTAAGCAGAAACTATATTCTTATATTTCCTGTTGTCAGTGCATTGAAATCCAATTATCCTAGAAGAAGTTTCCAGATTCTTAACTTTTAAGTAATTTTATTTGAAATGTAGATGATATAAAAATAAGATATTTTCTATAAAGTGTACATTCTACTTTGATTTGGTTTAACCCATGCATATAAACACAAGTTAGACTGGGAATCGAATCCTCTGTGACTGACTACATGCTGATTGAAATCTGAGTTTTTAAAATTTAATGAGTAAAATGGGGAAAGTACACACCTTTCCAAAATATCACACTTAATCTGAGGAAATTAGCAAAGCACATGTTTATCCGCAATGCTTAATGCCTTTAAAATTTGGAAGGCTGCAGTGTTTTTGTGCAGCTAATTTTCCTTATAAGTTCTCACTTAACATTAGGGCTCACAGTACAATCATTGTCTGGGACAGCATTCTGATACCAATGTAAATTTATTGAGCACATTCTAGAACTGTTATTTTTAATTTATGCTTTTCCTTTACTACAGGGGCCCGGTTTCATGCTGAATTTCTTTTTATGCATATCCTCTGAATGTATAAATCAAAGTCACATTTTTCACAATCCAGTTTACTGGTAATGCAAGATACTGAAAGGGCTTGCAGAATCTTATTGCATGTACCATGTTTCTGGTACCAAGTCCCTGCATTAAAATGCTTACGTGTTTAACTCTGGCCTTATTGAAAGTTCTTTTTTAGTAGCCCTGCAGGTTGCCACTGTAGCAGATCTAAATGGGGATGTGCATGAGGCAGCTCTACAGAATGATATCACAAAGCATGGCAGCGATACAGACTGAAAGTTAAGTAAAGATACGCCATCTCAGTAGGAAATCATTTAAAATGTTAAAATTCCTGAAATGATTTTTAATATCCAAACCAAACTGATAGATACTTGGCAGACTCAAATCAATTAATTTCAAACAAAAATTTTCTTCTTCACAATTATAAACCATGTTCCGGAGAAGTGAGCTACCATCTTCTCTCTGTGTTTTCAAATAAATCATCCAAGTTATGAATTTGCCTCATGTCTCTGGCCACAGTAGATGAAGAAACTGTTCTTATCATCTTCCATAAGTGGTGATTTTTTTTCCCTAAGAAACATATGAAAAATAAAAATGAGGATAAGTTTCATGAGACTCAAAAACTCATTTTCCAAAACACAACTTATAGTCTCAGTTAGTGTAATTGTAATCCAATTGCTCACCCGGGCATATAGTCTTCTTGTATTTTGGAAATTAGTTACTAGCATTCTTGGTTGGAAGTTTTAGTATCCATCTACCCACCATCTTTCCTTTCAACTCAGTCTAGAAGTGGCAGGCTTTTATTTTCAAAAAGATCAATGTGAGAATTAAAGACAGAAAAGTAAAGAAAAACCTTCCAAGACTAACAGGGAGATGCTAGACTCTAAAATTAAGAGACAGATTCCTTTGCAACTAAAAGTAAATACATTTTACCCTTTCGTTTGGTAGATGTGGTACCACATCGGTAGCTCTATCTAAGTATGTGAGAGCATTTCAAAAGTTAAAGTATTTTGTGACTGCACGGTATAAACATTTTAAATTTCTGAGCATGCATTTAAAAATTCTAAATGGAATTCAAGGTATTGAGTAAGAAGAGAAGAAAAGAAAAGAGAAGTGAAAACAAAAAGAAGACTCAGGTCATCACAAAAACTGCTCTTAAAGATGAGCCCACCTGAAGAGGGGTCTCCAGAAGAATGACCTCTCACCATGGTGTGCTTGCCTGGCTAAATATTAATATAAATGACCTTCTGGCAAGAAAGAGAGACAATGGAATCCATGTAAGAAGTGTTTCTCTGCTGTCTTTCTATCCGTCAGAATTCTCTTTCTGTCATTAAAATTTGACCTATTTAGTCCCTGGACACATAAACCATATCAAATTGACCAGTTTCTTTTTTCCAGATTTTTCCAATGAAACTTGCTCAGCGGATAACTTGAAGCACTTGTAAATGTGTTTTGGTCTAGAAAGTTCTACTTCTTTCACTTTCCCTTTGTGTTCTGTTTTCTCCTTGAAACAAAATCTCCTACCAGAAGATATGACTACAATGAAAGATAGATACCTAAGGTTAATGGAATCTGCTTTCCAAATTTATCTCTTAAGTTTGCAAAATAACCCCGAATCATTAGAAGATGGTCATAAAATTCTTAAGCAAAAGCAGAAAGATTTTGTTGGCAAGGGTAACAGACTCAGGAGCCTGCAGAGGCTACAGCAGTGGGAGCAGACAGGGAAGACAGCCCCTTCTAGAGATCTCTGGCCACCATGTGCACAGGTGCATGGCAGAGCAGAACCTGTCATATCAAATTGTCTTTGGTTCACTCTCTTTTTGGGCCAAAAAACATAGCCTCCAAGTAAACAGAGAAGATGGTGTGGAACAGCAGTGGTCCAAAAGGCAGGCAGAATAGTGCTAGACCACTGTCTGACTCCCATGTACCTGCAGTAACCTGGGAAGGATTGTAATTGGCTGGGCTGCTCTTTTTGTCTGGCTCTTGAGGAAATCCTGGAAACGAATAATAAAGACAGTTACTTTACGGAAAACTTTCACAATGCTTCATATTATTTTTAACAAATGGGAGCTATTGAATAGTTTTATGTAAACAGAGGATTTCTTTAACTGTGCTATGTATTATTCTATGTTCCTAATTAATATTACTCTATTTCATGAGTCAATATGCTAATAGCTATTTCTAGGGAGAATAAAACAGTAGTTAATCTCTAAAATTAGATATTATGAAAGGAACACTGATATAATAATGTTTGTACTAACAAACAAATCCCAATTAACTCCCCCCAAGTTCAATTATTCAGCCAGGTGTTTTATTCATCACCTACTCTGACATTTTAAATAATTAAGTAGGTTGCTCAGTAAGCAGCTATGTAATTGACCAGGAAAGAACACCTTCGTCTTCAGAGCACTTTATAATTCTAAGGAGTCATTCACAATAACTAAACATCTCGGATTGACCCTTCCTTCATTTATTCAGGCAACTAATACTGATTGTATGCCGGTGAGTGCGGTAGACACAACGAAAATCCTGCAGGGTTTATAATCAGGTGGTGCTACCGTTTCAACTCATTTGAGGTCACAGAATTTTATGTAAATGTAGTTATTAATCAAAGGACATTTCAGCTTATTCTTAACAGAAAGCAAGTGGAAGGAAAACAGGCTGAGCTTTGTTCAACAGAGTAAAACAGTACATGTAGTGATTCGGTCTTTGTTGAATAAGAGATTTTTTTAAAAAGATGAACATATTAGGAGGGACTTTATTTTATTCATTTGGGGGGTTTTAAATTTTTAATCTTATTGGTATAATTTAGATATATTTAGATAAAGATCACATTCATCACAGGGAATTTGTACCTGTACGAGGTATATCTTGAGCACTGTTTTTCCCACCAATTCCCCACCCCTCCATTCAACTGGTCTTTCTCTCCCAGTTTACAAAAGCCTCATTTCCATTTTTCCTGCTTTTCTCGTTCTTTTGTGTTTTCCTTCCTTCGTTTCTCCCAAACCCCTCCCTAGTTCCCTTTTCCTTCAGAACAACTCTTTCCTATTTCAGGTTATCTAGTATACATTTCGGCCCCTAGCTACACTTTCAGTTTCTTCAGACAGCTCACTCTAAGTACATAATTGTAAGGGTTCATTAAGTTTACAAGTTGATGGTGCAATCTCTTAGTAGCTAGGCTCCCTTAACCTATTAAATTTGTTTTCA
Source organism: Fukomys damarensis (assembly GCF_012274545.1). Classification (NCBI taxonomy): domain Eukaryota; kingdom Metazoa; phylum Chordata; class Mammalia; order Rodentia; family Bathyergidae; genus Fukomys; species Fukomys damarensis. The sequence goes on along the minus strand of NW_022900926.1, from coordinate 66,580,000 downwards.
TTCATATATATGAAATCAAATACAAATTTCTTTCAATTTTAGAAAAGTATTGCGACTGAGAGAGAAAAGTATTATGTAATGAATTACATTAGCATTGGCAAAACACGTTGGTCTATCATTACAAGAAAAATTTATTGAATTAAACTTGTCTCTGACCCATATGAGAAGCTTTAGTTCCTTTCAGTTAATACTCCATTCCTTTGAAATATTGTGGCTTATTTTATAAATCCTGTTTTGTCCTGCTGTCATTGCTTTTGTGGTTCATATAACAATGCAAACAGTCCAGCAATGACCACTTTTTGCTTAATAAACATCAGCAACTAGCACCATATCTGCAAAGACTGAGCAGAGATGGATCACACAGTAGAGCACCAAATAAAGGTTTTCAAACCCATGCTTTTCATACTTTACTTTTTTGCAGACCCCTGAGTCTAACTGCAACTATCTTACTAATTCATCAATTATTTCAAAGCCTGTAAGAGTATGAAAGTTCAATGAAAGGCACAACACCCATTTACCTCAATAATTCCTGTTATCAGCAAGGCGATTCTCAGTGGAAAATAAAACCTAAAAATAGTCACTAGTCATAGGCTCAAAATGAGAAGTGGGAAGGCAGCTTTCAAACAAATGCAAAATTGCCTTGATCATGTTATTGCTGTTATTTGTAGTATTTTGATTGAAAGGTCCTAGCTTTATTAGTATCTTTTGATCCAGGAAATAGGCAGCATTTTACACGATATTCTTCAGAAGATTTAGAAATAAATTTTGAGACTAACAAATTAGTCCTGACTATATCACAGAAATTGCTCATCACCAGTAAGAATTCATGGATATGTCACCGAGATCCTTAGAATTGTGCAACACAAGAGGATGTGGGCTCATCTGTTTCCTAATACATAACATACTGAGAAAATACAGCTAATTATAGGGAAGATGAATAATTATTACTATTTGAGCTGTATGCATATAATATTCATCAAAGACTCTCAAATCAGTTTGTGTGCATTAGAATCATAAATTGGGAAAGCCAGGCGTGGTTGCTCACACCTGTAATCCCAGCACTTGGGAGGCTGAGGCAGGAGGATTGCTGTGAGTTCAAGACCAGCCTGGGCTACATAGTGAGTTCCAGCTCAGTCTCAACTACATAAGGAGATCACTAACAAAAAAAAGCAAACCCTAAAAAAAAAAAAAAAAAAAAAAAAAAAAAAAAAAGAATCATAAATTGCTGTGGGGCATTTAGTGATGCTGAGGATTAAATCGAGGACCTTCACCCAGAACTGCATTCCTAGGGCGTTTTTTGTTTTTGACTTTGAGACGATGTATTACTTGTTTGCCCAGGCTGGCCTGGGCCATGTAGTCCTCAGACCTTAGCCTCACAGAGTGCTGGGATGGCCAGCAGTTTTTAATATGAAAATTTAGCCAAAGTTGAGAATCTAACAAATAGTTTTGGCAACATGTAAACAAATGCACATAAAATAAGATTGGCTCAGTGTCATAATAAAGGTTTCCAAATTAGAAAAATGTTTTTAAATTTTTCTTTGGTTACTAGTAAGATTTCACAACACACAATAAGTAATTTAAACAAATTTGCAATGCTTAAAACCAGAAAATATTTTCACCTTCTACTGCACTAATCACTAGGTTATCCCACACTAATCATAACAATAAGTAAAATAGTCCTTGCTCTTCCCAAAGATTAGCTGTTTCTAGAATTTGATTGGATATATTTATTTGCCTGCTGTTTAAAATGTAGTTTCCTATATAAAGTGCTACCATATAACAGAGAATAAGAATATATTTTTCAAAATGGCATCTACAGTTTCACAGTTCTATCTTTCCTCATTTACAGCTCTCTCTTGAATTAGTATGTGAATCATAAGGCTTCCTTCATAATTTAAAAATTCAGTCAGCCAAACTCACATAACAGGTAGCTTTCATGTGTTTGGAGAAAGTTCTGTTGTAAAATGTTCCCACATTCCTGGTTTTAGAGGTGCACGTGTATGAATGGGGGGCATGTGGACACGTACACATCCCCAGTGGTCACCTTTATTTCGGAAACTTCCCCTTACACTGGATCCCCTTTCCATTTTCACTTTGTAGTTACTTTCTACATTTAAAACCTGTTAATTCTTCTTAAACCTTGCATTCCTTTTATCTCTTTCTGTTTCACCATTTCGCAATAAACTCTCTATCTTTGCATCTCCATTTTTAAAAGCCTTATCGCTGTCAGTCTTCTTATCTAGAACTCACTTTCAAGTGTGTCGCTGTTTTCTTTATCTCCACCTTTCACCACTCCGCTCTCCCTAGTGAGGGATTTCACCCTCCCCTCCGGTCCTAATCTCCTTCCTTCTTCCTTCTCCAACAGTTATATTCTCCATAGCTGCACGTCCACGAGCAAGGCAGTGATGACATCAAACTGCAATATGATAATTCTTCCCATCTGAGAAACGAGTTTCCTTTCTAAATTGATGGCAATAGATGCAAATATCATAGCCCGTCAACCCTACTTTAGATAGGTACTTTCAGGTGCAGATATAAATCCTGAAATACTCACAGCTGTGTAAATATTTCTAGCCCAAAATACAGCAACAACAATACCAGTAATAAATCTAGATTTAATGATATATACTGTCTCATAATCAAAATGCAAGAAAATAACCTCAATTATTCACCAACACTAAAATTATATAGTAATTATAGTTACACCTAGTAAAATGAATAATATCATTGAATCAAAAGCATTAATTTCTTATTCTCAATATTTTTATATTCTGACCTGGTATAACGTTTCTTTTAATGAAACACTCTAATCTAATATACAATATCAAAAAAATAATAATAATATGCAATACGATGTCCTTAAAGAATTTTTCACCTTTTCCTAGAAAAAAAAATTATGTATGTATAAAGCTTAAGAACTGTGTGTCACCCTTCAACCATTTTTAGGGAAATAAAGCCAAGCTAAATTGCTCATAATTTCTACTCTGAGGGATTTTTCATATGTAGATATATTCATTTACATACATTTTCAAACACACTTCTTAAATCAATGAGACTTCTTAGGAAAAGACCAATCTAGAACATCTTGTAAACAGAGTGAAACAAATGTCAACACAACTGGTCATGCTTTTAAAAGCCCTCCAGGGGGTAAAAGTTATTTCCATGAATATCTGGAGCAGTTCAAATACTCAGCTTTTCCTGCTCTAAATCCACTGATTTCAATGGGTGCTTGCTCTACACAATAAACACACGATGTACCAGCATGATCCCCACCAAACTGAAGAATAAATCATCTATTTCACTGAAATCAAAATCACTTGGAAGGGTAAAGCCAGTAACTAGAGGGCATGAGCTCAAATCTCATTGCCCTATGAGTTACACTCTTGTCTTTCCGACTCTCTGTTTCCTATGTGGATCTATCTAGTTGACACTTGAGCCTTATCACTTCACATGTGCCCAAAGAATGCCATAAAAATCCTTCAGTCCTTTTGTTGACAATTTTTCTACTTCTATGAGTCCTGCGGGGGATTTGTGAAGACCATACACAGTGTTTGGTAAGGACGCTGCATGATGTTTACAGCCAGGAAACTAGACTTACATCTTGATTTTGCCATTTAGTGTCTGAATGACTGGAAAAATCACTTTGGAATTATACAACTAAAGAGTAACAACAAGAATCACTTAACCAAATCCAAACTGCTGCTTCCATGGAAGAGGGGAGAGACTATTTTACCATGGAGTTGTAAAATACATTAAATAAGAAAATGTACCAGAAAATGCTCCATATGTGTACATGTTTTGTACACATTGCCCAATAAAACTGAAATTCTTGTCAGCTTTCCTATTGGTTGGTACTCACTGAAAAACTGATGCCCAATGTTTGCATTTCTGTTTAATCACTTGATGAAGGAAGAAAAAAAAGACAAATATTACTAAAGAAAAATCATTCTTCAAAACAAGCTTGTTATGTCTGTGGAGAGATAATGTTAGACAAAGCTAAGGATTTCATGTTGTTAGCGTGGTGCACGATCTCAGGTACCTCGAAGATGTACAGTGATACTCCTCTCCTCAGAGATACTCGTCCCCTGTGTATCAGTCCATCTCACATTTGCTCCTAGGGTATCCCAGTGCAGTAGCAGGAAGAAAGAAAGAAGAGGAAAAAAAGCTTGATTAATGGCTCTTCTACTCACAAGCAGTAACATTTAAAATTCACATTTTCTCAAGTGTGTTTCCATTCGTGTTGAGGGAGATTGTCACCTTCTGAACGTGGGAAAGACAAGAAAACTTGGCTTCTTCAGCTTTGCCTCAAATAATCAATACACAACAAACTAAAGGCCAAGAAAAAAAGGGCATTTAAACTTTCTGAAGCAGATGTAAAGCAAGCCCAAGATGTATGGTGAATATTTAAATGTTAAAAATGTATTACAGGGAGAGTCATTACCTTCAAAATATCCTCCCTGAATTTGGACACATGTACCTCACCCTTGCCGGCCCCTGAAGAAGTTCTGGGAGCCCTTTCTGCTGTGTCATTAAGAGGTATGGTCAAAAATATGGTGACTGCCGCTGTCGAAGGCCATCAGACAGAAAGGAAGCCTCGTAAAAGCACGAAGGTACATCTTCATCCACCTTTTTCTCTCCATATGACGTGTTCTAACTTCTAACTCTTCCCCAAAAGAAAAATAATCAGAAGAAGTAAATGTTTTGAGTCAACTCAGAACATTGAGGCAGACATGACAGCACAACTAATGATGAGATAGGAAGCTTTTATAAATGTTCCAGAACAAGGGAAGAACAACGGGGTAATGGCACTCAAAATAAGAGAGAGTATTTTGAAGGGAATCAGTGGTAATGTGACTTTTACTATGATTTTTTAAAATGTGAAACCATCATTATGACCCCACTTGCCAATGTATTATTTAGATTGCTGCCACTGAGAGGTGTTTAATTTTCATACCTTCACAGAGACATTTCCAAAATATTGAATATGGTACCCTGCATTTAGATTAAACAAAGATGATGGTGAGGGGTGGTTAGTGTGCAACATTTTTCAAAAAATTTTACCATGAAGTCATTTATCTAAGGAGCTGATTTGATTGCTGGTATGAAAAATTTATGCCGAAGACTGAAGCTTAGCCAGCATATTTTGGGAAAGAATCAGTACATCATGCTATAATTAATGAGACAAGATAACATGATGATTAAAAACCTTGTTCAGGAGTCAAACTGAATTCCATGTTCTGCCTCAATTTTCTGATCTGTAAAATGAGGATAATGACAGTTACTATCATATAGGATTTTCTAAGGATTGAATGAATTAATACATGTAAACATTGGCTGGGCTGGGGCTTAGCCCAGTGGTGCTGCCGCCTGCCTTGTGAGCTCAAGGTCCTGAGTTCGATCTCTGGTACCAAAAACAAAGACATTGGGTAAGGTGTAGCTCAGCTGTACTGTGTTTAACGTAAGGCCTTAGCTCAATTTTTAGCACCTGAAAGAGAGAAAGAACCTTAGCATGAGTCTTGGTATATGATACATAATAAATTTCAGGTATTATTAAATTGCACTACTACCTAAAGATAGAACTTGCTTAGCCCACTGGCTGCCATGTAGACGCCCAGTAGAATGAATGTTAATTAGTTCTCTTAGAAAGTATTTTATAAGCACTTACCTATGAGCTAAACAAACCTATAAGCTATTACTCAAAACACTTATCTCCAAAGAACATTTTCTTAGGACTGCATGACCTGTAATAACACTAACCAGTGATTTGTCAAATGCTACAGATAAGCAGGAACAAATTCATTTCTGAAAGATATGTAGAAACTTGTGTTTCCACAGTAGTTCTCTTGAAATGAAAAGATTTCATTTCATTTTTTTCAAATTATATATACTGCACTTTTATTCCTTGAGAAATATTACAGAGAATTAAGTAATCTTAGTGTTAGTACAAAGTATAGAGTCGGTACAGGACTTTTACTTTTTATCTTTCACTGAAAAACCAGAGACAATTCAACTGTCATTCAAGATGGTTAAATTGAGGGAGATAAGGAAATCGAAGAAAGACAAAACTAAAACAAGCCTAGAAATTTTGGACTATGTGTTAAAGGAACTTTAAATAAATGTATCATTTAAAAATACTCTGCCATTAACACGGATAACTTAAAAGTAGATTCATTTTTTATTCATCTTCATAAAATCAATTATAAAATTTATTTCAGTCCACCAACTAAAAATAGCTATCATTCAGTTACATAAAACCATTGCTTAAAAGCTGATTTAAAGTTAAAATTATTATGCACAGTTCATTAATGATATTTTCTGTCTCTTTGCCAAATATAGCCATTTTGTATCTTTTATATATAATAGAGGCCATAGATAAAATGCTCGAGTTCAAAACAGCAATGATAATAATTGGAAGAGTTTCTTTTTTCCCACATTTATGATTTGTACCAGGTTTGAACTCAGGTCCTTGCACTTGCAAGGCAGGCCACCGAACCACTGAGCTAAATACCTGGCCCTTATTTCATAATTTCAATGTGAAACTTTAGCCAAGAAAGTAATAATCTACAGCTCTTTGTAGTGTTTTGCAAACTTGTAAAAAAAAAATGAGTTTTTATGCAGATACTGATAGGCTGCCCCTTGGTGGGTACCAGGTTTGAACTCAGGTCCTTGCACTTGCAAGGCAGGCCACCGAACCACTGAGCTAAATACCTGGCCCTTATTTCATAATTTCAATGTGAAACTTTAGCCAAGAAAGTAATAATCTACAGCTCTTTGTAGTGTTTTGCAAACTTGTAAAAAAAAAATGAGTTTTTATGCAGATACTGATAGGCTGCCCCTTGGTGGCCTTGGAAGGCGCCACCCTAATTACAGTCTGTTTCACATATAGTTTAGTTCAGAGCAAGTGGGTGAACCAGTACTTTGTATTTTAATTAAGAAATCTGGATTTTGTTTATAATAATTGACTGTTAAGCAAATTCTTGCCAGGATATACTTGTAAAAGAGAATTTTTGCCTCGAGTAAGCTTTCATTTAAGATTTTGGAACAGAGTTAGAATTTGAAGTAGAATTCTTTTTCAACTTTTTTAGTTGCTTTTATTAAAACACTAACAATTCAGGAATATATCTGTGTATATTTTCGATATATTCATCGGTGTTTACACATTTGTTATTTGCTACTTGAAGAAAACTACTGAAGAAATCCATTGTCAGCAAAATCAGAATTATTTCCCATGTTAACTAGTGTGTCCTAAAAATACATAGCTGCGTGAAGTGTTATAAAATGAAGTTATCAATATTCAAGACAGAGTAGAACCCCAGAGAGACTGTCTAATGACAAAGTCCTTTAAATGTGGAAGGCCCATATGTCCTAATGATTTCTAAAATATCTTGTGTGATTTTATGGCTGTTCCTACCAAATCTTTCTGTACAGTAAATCCTATAACGCAGCTATTGTGAAACAAAATCGCCTTCAATCATAACTATGTTTTGGTATGTCTGATGATATTAGCATTGTTTACATTGTTTTAAATTATCATTGTGATGATATTTACATTGTTTTAAAAGTCAACTAGGGCCTGACGTACCTCTGTGAATTTCTGCTCTAGAGGAGTGAAGCTCCAAAGGAAATCAGATGGAACACTGCCACCTTTTGGTGGTAAATTGTAAATCTACAAATGCTCCCTGCGGTCTTTTTGAACAGAAGTTGGACTTAGATATTTCAGCTTTCAGAAACAGCAATCCTTGCTCTGTTGCTTAAAAAAAATATCTTCCTTGAAATTTTCATTTCTCAGTTACAGTGCCTTAAGTGTTTCAGTTTCCATTTTTGTGAAGTTTACCTAAAACCGGTTGAGCTTTATGGCATGGAAACAATTGTTTACTTGTAAAGAATGGCAAATAAGGAGCCAGTAATGAAAAACACAGAAAGGCTTTCATATCCTAGGGCTTTATTGTGAATACTTCTATTATTTATAGGTATTACAAATCAGAGATAGCATTATTGGACAGACAGGATTTTGCAATGACACATTCAAATTTGCCAAAACACTACATTTTTAAAATTAATTTTATTGGTACATTTAGGGTATACAGTATAATAACATTCATCTTTGGAAATTTGCACCTTTACCTAATCCATCTTGGTTCTATTTTTTTCTCCATTCCCCTGCCCTCCTTTCTATCCCTCCCTACCTACAAAGACTTTGTTTCCATTTTTTCATTTTCTCATATTAGTTCCATTCCCTTCTTTCTTTTTCCCACCCCCCCACTTCTCCATCCCCTTTGTACCTTTTCTTCCTGTTCCCCATTATCTATGATACCTTTTAGTCCTTATTTACACTTTCAGTTTCCTTCACTAGAGAAACTATTTGGTACTTACACATGTCCTAGTAATTTCACTTGAGTATGGCCTCAATGTGCATCCATTTAGCTATAAATGTCTCTAGCTTCTCATTCTTTATGGCTGAGTAATACTCCATTTTATTAGAAAAAGCACATTTTCTTTACCCAGTCTCTTTTTTCCAGCTTAAAAGATTTATGGCTTATCACCTTGTAAGTGTTTTATGTATATTATTTTAAGTTAAAAAGTAAAAAGTGATACAGTGAGTGCCTACCCATATGTAGGGACTACTTAGTGAATGAGAAAAAATGAAGATATATAGATAGACCTAGATTTCCATTTGGGACAGGATTGAAATCATGAGATTATTTTAACAGGGGGAAAAAGCAAAATAAGAAAAATCAAGACTGAGAGAGAGAGAGAGGAAAAGCATTAACAACTAAGGCAAACAAATCTGGCCTGCTGTCCTAACAAAGAGCCTCTTTGGACACAACTTTCCCCCCCACAGCCGCCATCACTCTCAGGCCCAGGAGGTAGCCTAGGCACAATCCACCGTGGGAAGGAGAGCCAAGTCCTCTACTGCCTAGAGCCGCCATTGCTCCAGCATCAGGAAGGTAGCCGCACGGGGGCCCCTGAACCCCCATAACTCCCCTTACCTCCCCCTCTCCCCCACATGCACTCTCAGACCACCTGATTGTGCCAGTCTTTGGACCCATTCTGCAGAGGCAGAGGTGGTCATAAAGGGTATTTTTCTGAGTTCCCAACTGTGAACATCTTTAAAGAAAGGGGATGGGAAACCTGTAGTAGAATGGTGTGGAATTAAACTATTTGCGGCTCTCTGGGGGGACCCCGTCCCGCGGGGAATAGGAGGTGAGAGCCGCCTCTTATTCGTGGGTCATCAGAGGCCGATCCGATCTTGAATGTCTGTGGAGGAAATCTTTAAGAAGTTAGAGTACACGGCCCAAGTCTGGTTTCTGATCAAAGGCGCTTTATTGGCTCAGCAAAACGATTATATACTGTTATCCCAGGGGGAAGGTTCAGCAAGCTTACTGGACAGTTCAAACAAATCCTCTACCAATCACATGAGTCACTCAAGCATTTAACCATACAGCAATCAGTATTTTACCAAATGTGGGGAGGGGTAAGTGGGAAGGCATACATCAACAATTAACCCTATGCAATCTTTAACTTAACAATCTCTAGGGGCAAGTAGGACGGGGGAAATACCACCTGCTTCCTGCTCCAGATCCCGTGACCCTGTGGTTAGCACAAAGGGCTATTCTTTCTGTAAGATTTCCTGTTTGCCCAGGGGCTAGACCTGCCAAGGTCACGTATGTAGTCTAGTGGGATTTTTCCACCGAGGCAAAGGCTAAGGTTGAGGGCAGCCATCTTATGCAGGCCCAAGCAGTCTCTCACAACTATTCAGAAGGTAGGTGAACTCAATCTGGGCCTTGCAGCCAGAGGTCAGTCTGCCTCATGGGGTTCAGCCCTCAGCTAACTGAGATCAGTGGTCTTGCATCCTCACTCTGTCTGAGCCATTAAATGGTAAATATACTATGTCGAAAAGTTTGTTCACTGCAGACATGTTCTGGACTGCTTCTTGATTTCAATTTAATTCAAATGGTTTAAGGGTGATAGACCAGTGACTACCACAGGTGGTCAGTTTCCAAGTTGTGCTTGATCTTAATGTGTTGCTGATTGTATCAGTTGGGATAAAGGATTGTGGTTGATTTGATGAACTGTTTTTTCTGATGTTATGAAGATGAGAATGTCTGTGGGCCATTAGAGACCCAGAAACTAGGGCACAACTATATCAGGAAGATTTGGGTGATAACCCAGAGATTAAACCAAGAACAGCCTGACAACAAAAATAAAAATGAGAAAACACTTAAGCAAGACACAAAGACAGACTTCCAGTTCACCAATGGCAAACAGTAGGGCAAATGAGGATGAAAAGGCTGATAGTGAATCCTGAACTCAAAGCACAGGAAGTAACAAAACAGATCAATTAGGCTCTAGACAAATTCAAATCAGAAATGATTTCCCAGATAACCATAGAGATAGTGAGCAAAATGGAAGTCGTGATTCGAGACTCTAGAGCAGAAATTGACAAAAAAATAGATGAGCTCAGGACCATGATAGAAGCCATGAAGGCCCAGCATAAGAAAGAAATGGAAAAAAGAAACTCCCAGCACAGGAAAGAAATGGAATCCATAAAACAGATTCAAACAGAGATCCAGGAGATTAAACACTCCATTGAAATTGTACGCAACAGAATAAAAGAATGCAAAGATAGACTCTCAGATATAGAAGATAAGATTGCAGTCAGTGACCATGAAAAGAGAGGTCTCTTAAAAACAGTAAGAGAGCATGAGAAATTGATCCAACAATTCCTAGATGATGCAAAGAAGAATAACATAAGACTGATAGGAATCCATGAAGTAGCAGGAGAAAATACAAATGACTTTAAAAAGCTGTTCGCAGAATTAATGACAGAAAACTTCCCAAACAGAGGGAAAGAATTTGACATTCAGATAAATGAGGCATATGGAACCCCAACTAGCTACAATCAAAAAAAATCTACACCTAGACATATAATAATCAAGATCCCAGAAACCCAACAGAAGAACAAAATACTACAAGCAGTAAGAGAAAAGAAACAAATCACATACAAAGAAAAGCCCATCAGAATCACAGCAGACTTTTCAACACAAACCCTTGGGACAAGGAGAGACTGGGGTGAGATATTTCAAGTACTAAAAGAGAATAACTTCCAACCTAGGCTGATCTAATCCAGCAAAACTCTCTTTCAAAATGGATGGGGAAATAAGACACTTCCACGACAAAGAACACCTGAGAAACTACATGAATACCAAACCAGCACTACAAGCAATTTTAAACAAGATCCTAGAAAAAAGACAATGAAGGCAACAACACCATGAGGCCCAACAGAGCAAATCACACAGGCAAGGCAAGAAAATAAAAGGAGAAGGTGAAAAAGTAAAAAGAGTCAACAAAAGGCCAATAACATGTCAATAATAAGTCAGTACATATCAGTTATAACCAGCAATGTCAATGGCCTCAACTCACCAATCAAGAGAAATAGACTGGCAAAATGGAATAAGAAGCGAAATCCAATAATATGTTGTATACAAGAAACACACCTAGTGCAAAAAGAAGCCCATAGACTGAAAGTGAAAAGATAGAAAACAATTCTTCATGTGGCAGGAGCCCAGAAAAAAAACAGGGATAGCAATCTTATTTGCAGACAAAGTAAATTTCAAACCAAAACTGATTCTAGTATTATTGATGTAAGACTGTACTGTACCATACCTCTATGAATATAAAATATCTTGTACCTGCTTTATGATACATAGTAGGGACCATGCTTTATCAGAGCTACATTTAATGATATTACTCTAGAATGTTCTCTTTCCAGATAATGATTAAGATGCTAATAAAAAAAAATGGTCCCAGGTACCACAACAGCAACAGAACTTTTCTGTTTTCTGGATGTCATTCTTTTCTTTTTTTTTTGGTTTTTTTGTTTTGTTTTTAATGCAATGTTGTGAATGTCTATAATTTTGTTCAGATGACTGCAAAACCTGGAAAAGCTGTTGCTGCTATCGATGTATAACATACTATTATTAGTCT
>NW_022900926.1:66550260-66567921 GCF_012274545.1 Fukomys damarensis | reverse complement strand
TTGGAAAATGGAAAAAGTCATCCCAATTTATTGTGTTGAGTTGGCATTGTACAGAAATGGACAGCCATATTGGTATAGAAATGTTAATTTATTATTATTTTAATTTTTTTTCCATGTGTATAGGGGTAACACATCGTACTAAATATATAAGGTCTTATCTACGTGGGTTTCATTACAGAAACTAATAAAGTATTCTCTAAATAATGAAAAAATGAATAAGATAAGACTATCAGAACAAGAAGCAATTTAAATATGTTCAGGGACCATTTTCATCTCCAGAATTAAGGGTTATTTTAATGTTACATCATTGCCTTTTCTCTTTTACTTTCCTTTTTAGTTTTATTTTAGGATTCCCCATTTTTAACGTTCACACTGAGATTTCTTTAACTGAAATACCGAATTTCTTTGGTGCAAAAAACTATAATAGTACACAGGATCCTAATGAGATTATTAATAATGTGAAATAGGTAGTAAAGGGCTAAAGGTGTAGGGAAAGTGGGAAGGGTGGGAGAAATGTAATAAGGGAGAGGAAAAAAATATGAGAAACTGAAAAAATGGAAATAAAGTGTTTGTAAATTGGGAGGGGAGGAGGGGGTGAAGGGAGGGCAGGGACAAGGGGAAAAAATGAGAATCAAGTCCTATTATGTAAAGGTACAGGATCCCAATAATGAATGTAACTGTATTGTATACCTAGATTGTACCAATAAACTCAATAAAAAGAAAAAAAAAAAAAAGAGCCTCTCTGGCCATCTGAGCAGAGACAGGACTGGGATGACTCTCTAGCAGATCTACTCACCTAGCACACCTGAAGTCCCATGTTAGCCCTCCAAATGGAAAACAGTAGAGAAACAGCAATATCATAAAATATATAAGTGAACTTAAAGGAAAGGAAAATTATTAGGTACTAGTACAAAGAAGAAATATAAAACCAAAAACTCTGTAAAGTAATTCAGTAGAGGTTCACATGGTTTTTATGTTCAGGTAAAGCCTCACTTTTTTGAGGGGTCACATGTCAAATATCATAGAAGGGCACGATTGCAACCTTGGACATGTGAGGTTAGGTGTCAAACTTATGTACCTATCGAAAGCTTGGAAGGTGAATGTGTGATTCCTCAAATAATAGAGGAGAGGGATAAAATAACAACACCTAGGAAAATTTAGGAAAGTAACAGAGGTATTTGATTTGGCCTGAAGATCTAACCTGAAAAAAATTAAAGTACCTTTTAAAAATTAAAACAGAAACCATCATGGTACTATGCTGTTCCTAAGAATAAAAGTGGAATCCTCAAGCCAAAAATTTAAAAACCAGTCCCAAACTAATTAAACAAGTACTGCATGGACACATAGCATAAGTTCAACAATTAAGAGTCCACAGTATTCCCACTGGAGAGAGAGGGAGTCTAACCAAAAAGGTCAATATCAAAACTTAGAAACCACATGTGGAAACCAAACTAAAATGAGCAGGTGTCATCAGAAGACAGCCCAGCCAAAACTGGGGATGTAAACCATCTTTACAGATTTAATCTATGCTTAAAATGGTGATGACACAGCAGAAACAATAGAAAAAATTTCAGCAAAATATTGCAAAAATAACAGGAAGATTTTTTTTTAAATCTTATAGGAGGGCTGGGGATTTAGCTCAGTGGTTCAGTGGCCTGCCTCGCAAGCGCAAGGACCCAAGTTCGATCCCCGGTACCACACACACACAAAAAATAATAATAATAAAAATCTTATAGGAATATAAAATATAGTTACCAAAAATCTTAAATCAATAAATAATTAAAAAACAGATTAGACACAGTGAGAGGGGAAGATTAATGAACTAGAACGTAGGCCAGAGAAATGTTCCCACATATACTATAAAAAGACAAAAATAAGTTCAATAACTCTGCAATGCAAATATTATGATAGGTTTCTCATCAGCAGACAGCCTTTGTGTCAATTTAATATGTGTAAATTAATTTCAAAAATAACTACTCTATGGTCATTACTACTGACACTTTTAAGTATTCTATGGAATTATCATTTTCCATGGTACAGGTACGCAAATAGCAAGAATCAGATAGTAAGAGCCAAATCGAATGCGTGTGTGTATGCGTTGTTTTGCTTTTACTTTTGTTTTGTTCCATTTTCACTACTGTGGATTGAACTCACCCTTTGCAATGAGCTACACGCCCAGCCCTTTGTAGACAGGGCTTATAAATTGCCCAGGTTCTGTTCAAACTTGCTGCGCTTCTGCCTCAACCTCCCAGAGTGATGATTTTATACTCATGTGCCACTATACTTGGCTACAACCATATTCCTTTAGAAGAGCATCATGGCTTGGGTTTAGATGTTGCCCCAAAGCCTCATGCATATGAGGTGGGACTTTCTTTTGCAAAAGTAGTTAATCTCTAATGTGTGATGCTAGGGTTAAGGGTGTGTGATTATTAAACCACTACACGTGAGTGATTAGTTTGGCAGCACTGGTAGTCTGAGTAAGATAAAAGGTGCTGTTGAATTCCCTTGCTACCTTTGCTGTCTTGTGTGTGCCATGTTGTCTCTCTTCTGCTGGACCTGTCTGTCATCTGCGCCTTGGAGTCAGCTGATTATGGACTGAAACTTCTATAAACTGTAAGCCAAACAAATCCCTTCCCTTTTAACTTCAGTTGCCAGGTATTTTGTCTGAGCAGTAAAAGAGAAAGGTAGCTAACACAGAGTAAGATATCCTTTCATTAGGAAATGATTACAATTAATACCTCAATATTCATAACAAAAAATAAGTAATATTACCTAAATCTTTTCCAAAGAATACAGACCTGCAAAAAATCAATACTAGAGATACTAATTTTTATATTTTTCAAGAAAAATAAATATTGTAATAGTTTTATTAGAAAAAGCAGTTAAGAAACAAGCTATAAACAAAAGATAATAGAACATAAATACATTCTTGCATTTCTTTAGAAAACTTGATCTAGGTATATGTAAAACAAATTATAATTAGCTTAACCATCTATAATACTGATGCTGAGAATATTGTCTATCTCTATACTACTAATATAATATCACATGAAACTATTATTTCAAATGTGGATACTAAAGCAACATGTTTCTTCTACAATACTGTCCTTCACTCATTCAATAAGTACTTTGTTTCTTCTCACTGTGCTTTAGACATTTGGATTGGTACTACAGATATAAAAAATATCTCTACTCTCATAAAAATCAAACGATTTTTCATGTCTAATAAGAGTCACTAACAACATGTAAAAAGATGATAATGTGAAGATTTTAACGAACACTCAAAAAAAGCAGTTTCATGCTATACTGATTCAATGCAATGCCAATCGAAATTCTAACACTATATTTCACAGAATTAGAAAAAAGAATCCAAAAATTCATTTGGAACCAGAAGAGAACCAGAATAGCAAAAGATATCCTAGGCAACAGAGATATGGCGGTGGGTATAACAATTCCCAATTTGAAACTATACTACAAAGCCACTGTGATAAAAACATCATGGTACTGGCAAAGAAACAGACCTGAGGATCAGTGGAACAGATTGGAAGACACAAAAACAACTCCAGATGTACTCAGATACTTCATCTTTGACAAAGGAACTGTCCATCCTCAGTGGAGAAAAACCTCTTTAATAAATGGTGTTGGAAAAACTGGATCTCAACCTGCCAAAGATTAAAACTAGACCCTTATCTTTCACCATGCACTAAACTAAAATCCAAGTGGATTAAGGATCTAAACATTAAAACAGAAACACTGAACTTGCTGGAAGATAAGTTAGGCAGAACTCTTGAAGACATTGGCATAGGAAAAGACTTTATGAATAAATCCTCCGTAGCACAGGAACTAGCACAAAGAATCAACAACTGGGACCTCATCTTATTAAAAAAAGCTTCTGTACTGCAAAAGAAACCATCAACAGAACTAAGAGACAACCTACAATGTGGGAAAAAGTTTTCGCCAGCTGCTCCTCAGACAAAGGACTACTATAGAGAATATATAAAGAACTCAAAACACATTGGAAACTGGATAAAGAAGATGTGGTTTTTCTATAAAATGGAATATTACTCAGTCATAAAGAACAAGAAAATAGATTCATTCATAGGAAAATGGATACATATTGAAGGTATACTCCTAAGTGAAATAAATAAGTCACACATGTGTAAATACCAAATAGTTTTCCTGGTGTGAGTAATCTGCAATAATACATAAGATCCTAATAAGATTACTGACATTTAGAAATGGGAAGAAAGGAGCTAAAGGTGTAGGGAAGGTGGGACGGGTAGGGGAGGGATAATAAGGGAAAAGAAAAAAATGTGAGATAATGAAAAGATGGAAATAAGGTGTTTGTAGATAGGGAGGGGAGCAAGGGGTGAAGGGAGGGCAGGGGTAAGGAGAAAAATGAGAATCAAGACTTGTCATGTAGAGGTGCAAGATCCCAACAATGAATGTAACTGTACTGCATCCCTAAAATGTACCAATAAACTCAATTAAAGCTGCAAAAAAAAGAACTCAAAACAATCAGCCCCCCCCCAAATATAAAGACCCAATTCATAAATGGACACCTGAAATGAACAGGCATTTCTCAGACAAAGAAGCAAAAGCAGCAAGTAAATCTATGAAAAAATGTTCCACATCACTGGTCATTTGAGAGATGCAGATGAAAACAATACTGAGATTCCACCTCACCCCACAAAGAATGGCTGCTATCAAGAAATCAATCAATAGCAAATGTTGGCGGGTTTATGGGGAGAAAAGAACCCTTCTCCATTGTTGGTGGGAGTGCAGACTGGTGCAACCACTATGAAAATCAATATGGAGATACCTCAAAGAGCTGGGACTAGAGGTTCCATTTGACCCAGCCATCCCTCTGCTGGGTATCTTTCCAAAAGAATTAAAAGAATCATACCACAGTGATATATGTGCACCAAAGTTTATAGCGGCACAGTTTGTAATAGCTAAAACTTGGAAACAGCCCATTTGCCCATCAGTTGGAAACTGGATAAAGAAGATGTGGTGTTTCTATAAAATGGAATACTACTCAGCTATAAAGAATGAGAAATTAGATTCATTCATAGAAAAATGGATACATATTGAAGATATACTCCTAAGTGAAATATATAAGTCACATGTGTGTAAATACCGAATAGTGAAAAACTATAATAGTACGTAAGATCCTAATGATATAATTGACCATGAGAAATAGGAAGAAAAAGGCTAAAGGTGTAGGGAAAGTGGGAAGGGTAGGGGAAAGGTAATAAGGGAAAAGAAAAAAATATGAGAAAATGAAAAAATGGAAATAAAGTGTTTGTAAATGGGGAGGGGAGGAGGGAGTCAAGGGAGGGCACAGACAAGGGGAAAAAATGAAACCAAGGCCTGTCATGTAAAGGTACAAGATCCCAGTAATGAATGTATTTGTACTGTATGCCTTAAATGTACTAATAAACTCAATTAATTAAAAAAAAGCAGTTTCGGACATCAAGTCAAAGGAATTTTTAAAGGAGAGTTATATAAATGTCATTTAGCAACCCATAAGTCCTTCACCTCAAGCACAGAAAAGGGGTCAAAAGTAGACAAAGCTGCCAGTGTCTTGTGATGCCTTTCCCTTTTAAGCAGGAAGGGCTAGAGGACAGTGTGTACCTCCAGTAGACTATAACACTTAGTTAACAGGGTATTCATGAGTCCCCAAAGACAACTTGACATGTGTGCCTTTGATGGGGGAGTTGGGAGAAACCACCAGCCAATGGCTTGAGACTGGGCCATGAGGCAGCTGAGTGGAGTGGTTCTCTATCCCAAGAATTCAGTAAAGCCACAGATGCTGGAGGTTCTACCCTAGAGCACATAAGCCACAGGTGGGAGTGAATCAGTGTGTTGAGTTATGTTAGGGCCCATTCCACAAGGTCACCTAAGGAGCGAACTGCCTATAGCAGTTTACAGTGAAACTAAAATCTACCCCTAGAATCCTAGCAATGAAAAATAACAACAGCAAGAACAACAACAATAATTATCATAAGCCACAGGTGAAAGCATCACTGACTTCAAGAAATAATAGATGATAGGTCACTGTTGATGAAGGTAGCGGTGGATCTTAGGAATCCACATAAGCATGTGTTCTTGTGCCTGTTGACAACTTCATGTCTTTGAAAAAAATGCCTATTTGATTGAATGTACTTGATCATTTTTAACTGGATAACTTGGCATTTTGCTATTGGGTTTTGTGAGTCCCTATCCCTTACAAGTGGTTTGCAAATATTTTCTCTCATTCTATAAGTGATCTTTTCATTTAGTTACTTTCTTTTCTGCATAGAACCTTTTAGTTTGATATAATCCCACGTGTTGGTTTTTACCTTTGTTGCCTGTGTTTTTGGTATCATATTGAAAAAATCATACTGAAACCACAGTCATGGAGCTTTTACCTTATGCTTTCTGCTAGCAGTTTTACAGTTTCAGGTCTTATATTCTCGTCTTTAGCCCAATAGTTACTGCTTTAATGTAGAGCATCACAAGAATCCAACTTCATTGATGACATATAGATATCCAGTTTTCCTAATACCATTTCCTAAAGAGATTTTCCTCATTGTATACCCTTGAAACCTTTGTCAAAAATTAGTTGGCTGTATGTGTGATTTATTTCCTAGATTTTTATTTTATTGAATTGTTTATGTGTCTGTTTGTAATGCCAGTGTCATATTGTTTTGGTTACTATAGCTTTGTAATATGATTTGAAATCAGGAAGAATTATCCCTCTAATTTGTTCTTATTCTTAAGATTCTTTTGGCTATCCAAGGATGATAAATAGTACAGCCAGTATGGGGTATACTGAAAAGTTAAAAATAAAACAACCATATAATCCCACAACTCATTTCTGGAGCTATATCTTGGAGAAATAAAATCAGTATCTTGAAGACATATCAGCACCTTGTATTTGTTGTAGCATTATTCATTTACAAGAACCAAGATACAGAAACAACCTATGTCCATCAGTGAATGAATGGATCAACAAAATGTGATACGTATGTATAATTGAATACTATTTGGCCATGAAAAAGAGAAGCCCTGCAATGATAGGAACATGGATGAACCTGGAGGGAGTTATGCTAAGTGAAAGAAACCAGACATGCATGTGGTTTCACATTTATGAAACCTAAAAAGTTCACATTCATGGAACTAAGAGAAGAACAGAGATTTTCAGGGCATTAGAAGCTAAGAAAATGGATAGATGCTAATCAAAGGGTACACATTTCAGTTACAAGATGATCAAGGTCTGGGATTCTAACTTATAACAGGTGTGGTGATGAACGTATTAATTTGATTCAGATAATTATCACAGAATGTATAAATGTATGCACATATATGTCAAATAGTCACGTGCACCTTGAATTATACAGTCATTATCTGCCAGTCAAATACTTTAAAACGAAAGGTTCACATAATTTACAAGAGGAAGGAGTCAACATTGAACATCTGTAGGCCCAGAGAATAAGAAGTACTAATGTTATGGCTTGTGTCTAGATGTCCCACCAAAGCCTCATGCTGTTATAGATGGGTTTTTGTTTCAGAAGTGGCTGAATTTAGAGTGTGTGATTGACTCATGGTGCAAGGCTACTAGGATTAAGGGTCTGAGTGCTGCCCACCCTAATTAGTCTGGATAAGATAAAAGGGGCAGGAAGACTCTGCTGAGACCCCTTGCTTACTTGCTTTTGCTGTTTTCTGGCAGCCCTGTACTACTTCTCCTCTGCAACACCTGTCGGCCATGCCACACTGCCTTGGAGCCAGCCAACTGTGGAATGAAATCTCTACAAACTGCAAGCCAAATAAACCCTCCCCACTTTAATTTTGGGTGTTGGGTATTTTGTCTCAGCAATGAGAAAAGTAAACAAGACAACTAAAAAACTTGTAAATAAGAAATTGTTTCTCTTCTCTCTTGTGTTAGTTTCTTACAATAGCCAGAAATATTTACCAACTACTGTATAGCAACAGAAATTATTTGTTCACAGTCAGTCCTAGAGGCTAGAAATCCATATTGAGGTGGCAGCAGGGACATGTTCTTTCTAAGGCTGCAGGAGAAGGAGCCTTCCTCTTCCAGCTCCCAGTGGTTACCTGCAGCCATCAGTGTTGCTGGACTAATGGATGCATCACTCCAGTCTTGATGCCCCTTTTCCCCATTGTGCTTCTCTCCTCTTCTTATGAAGACATTAATCAAATTGGACTTCAGGTCAACCTTCATCCAATAGGACCAGATCCTAACTAATTATATCTACAAAGATCTTATTTCCAAATGAGGACACATCATGAAATTGAGGGTGTACACGAACTGGAGTAAATCTACACAACACAGTCCACTACTCTACCTCTCTGCCATTCGGATTCCTGGAGTAATTGGAAAACACAGCTAGTTGTTGAGGAAGCAGGGAGGCATTGAGCAGAAAGAGTCACTATTTCAGTGTCGTCTCCTCCTTCCAACTTGACTGTACCTCAGTTTCTGCACCTCTCTGCCTTTCAGCCACATTGGTCATTTCTCTTTTCTCACTTTGTTTGCACCTTTTCTGCTTTGCAGTTCTTCTCCCTGGAAAGCTTTTCTAGCAACACCCACACATACAAGTTAAGCTCTTCTGTCAGTATTCAAATGAAATACCACGTCTTTGGGAACCGAATGCTATTCAGCAGTCATGTATGAGATTGTAGTAAAGCTCTGATGATGAAACAAGCCAATAAATAAATTAGAGAAATAAGGATAAATATATGCATGTGAATATATGTACATATATATTAATTTAAACTCAGGTATTAAGATAACTGCAAAATATGCTTTGGAGGGACATCCTGATATTTTGCCTTTATTTTCTTTATTAAAATGTGTCTATTACATTAACATATATTAGTGATAGTAGATAGCAGTTCTTTATAATGTCCAAAGTTCTCAAGGTCACAGAAAGATATGCCCCTGGACCTCTTCAATATCCTAGAGTGTGGTGACTCCATAACATTCTTCAACAGCCAAGATTATTCTCCATTATTCATCCCTCTTTAATTTTTCTACCACCCTGCCTGTATCAGTCATTTTCTCCTTCATTGACAGGGACTCAATATAATGCAGTCTCCCATCCATATCCATGGGCTCTGCACTTGTGGATTCAACCAGATCTGTATCAAAAATATGTGAGGAAAATGCATTTGTATTGAATAGATACAGGTTTGTCACATCATTAATTTCTAAATAATACAGTATAGCAACCTTTTACGTGGTATTTATATTATACAAAGTATTTTAAGTAATATAGAGATGAGTTAACATAAAGGACTTGTACCTCCTCAGGGTCAAGGGAGTCCTGGATTCAAAATCTTTGATTTCACCTGCTTCTCTCAAATTATTACTCAATTACCATTTTATCACTGTACATTTTGTCAACTAGTATTTTGTCAACCACTAGTGTTAATATTTTGTTCTCACAAATTTTATATTTTCTCACATATGTACTCTCACCTCCTAATACAAAACTGACGTTCTTCATTCTTGTCCTTTTCTGTATCTCAACAGCATTTGACACCTATGTGTCAAATGAGGTCTAACACAAAATATTATATAATTTTCTTTTCCTTCCTGTATTTATGAAAGCATCAGATTTATTTTTTCTTTATCTCTTGATTCTCTTCTGTCCTCTAAATGTTTTCAGACATACATATGTGATATGTAAGTTACATTATTTTAAGAAGTACTATATATTATGTATGTAGTATATATAAAAGTATATGTATAAGTAAAATGTAATTTTCATGAATCTAAAAACACATTGAAAATTACTAACAAATCAGTATCTCTGGTCTTGACTTATTTCTCAACTGCAAGTTCCACAAATCTAGTTATTTTCTGGGTACTAAAACTATACCAACCAATAGTATCTTAGTTGCAATATGTACAAAATATAAGCTACTTGTTCCCTTTCAAAATCCAAGTCCTGGGGTGAAGAGAGGGCAGGGACAAGGGGAAAAAATGAGAACCAAGACCTGTCATGTAAAGGTACAAGATCCCAATAATAAATGTAACTGTGCTGTACTGTATACCTAAAATGTACCAATAAACTCAATTTTAAAAATCCAAGTCCCTATATCCCATAATGTACACTTCATGCATTACAATCACCATCTATTAAGTGTTCTGTACATTAATGATAATGGCTTAATGATTTGGCAATACAAAGGTAATAGATATACTTTCCCTCTTTAGCAAATAACAATGTCTAAATGTCTAGTGGAAAAGACATTCTAGTGGGTGCCTATCTCAGACATATATCACCTTAGAAGAATTTATGAAAGAATAATGCCTATGTGACACCATGAACAAATCATAAATCCCCAATAAAACTCTTATTTGTGATTTCTCTCTGTGATCTCCAGCTGATGATATCTAACACCACTCAGTTTTGTGGGTATGTCACACACACACACACACACACACACACACAAGAATTTTTTTCAGAATTGAAAAACCTAAGGCCCAACTGAAGTACCTGTTTCACAGGGTCCATATGGTCCCAAACCACTTCATTTTTCCAAAGCTGCTCTCTTTGATCTATGGCACTGATTTAGAATTTCACTAACTAGTCCTCAGTTATGAAACCAAGAATTAAACTCAGAAAGGAAAAGTTCTGTAGAACATGGGAAAGCACTCTCTGGCCATTAAAATTTGGAAAATTAATAGGTTGCTCTTACTTGTTAACACTTTTTAAAATGTCTTACAAAATCTTCTCAATTGCAGGGACACCTTCTGTGATATATCTCAACTCTCTTAATTACTTTTTATTGCTGAAACAAAATACCCAACACCTACAAATTAAAGGAGGAAAGCTTTATTTCAACTTACAGTTTGTAGAGGTTTCAGTCCACAGTCAGTTGGCTCTAAGGCAGGGTGGCATGGCAGAGGGGCCTGGCAAGGAAGAAACAGTCCATGGCAGGGTAGGCAGAAGCCTCCCTTTCCCTTTAATTCTACTCAGGCTATAAGCCTGTTCACTGGTGCTACCCATACCCAAGGTGGGGGTTTTGTCTTTAATAAATTCATCTAGCCACACCCAGAACTGTGATAAACCAATTTGTGGACTAATCCACTACCATATACCCTTAATCTCAGTATCACATAGCCATGATCCAACCACTTCAAAAAAGCCTCACCCATGTGCTTATGAGACTTTAGGGGATATCTAAATACAAGCCTTAATAATTTGACGCTGGCTCCCAAAAGACTCATGTGAATCCCCTTTTGCAAAGGACATTTAGTCCATCTGTAAGAGTTGCTAAAGTCCTAACAGTTTCAGCACTGCTGAAAAGACCAACTCCAAGATCTCCTCTGAGATTTAAGGCAAACTCTAACTCATGAGGCCCTGTACAAATAAAAACAAAGTTAAACATTTCCAACATACCATGGTACAAGGTAAACTTGTATATTCCAAAAGGTAGAAATAGGAAGACAGACAAGAATGGAGCCAAAGCAACGCCAAAATCAACTGGGGCACACACGAAGTCCCATAGTTCCATGTCCAGCATCTAGTACAATCTGCAGCAACAAGTGAACTTCACAAGGTTTGGGTGGCTCTGCCCTTGGGGTACTCCCAGTGACTGTAGCTCTTACGGCTTCTTCCCTGACTCAGTGTTGCTCAATCCTTGCAGTTTTCTTCAGGAGTTCTATGTTCCTGACTTCTTCAACTTTCTTGGGTCTCCACTGCACTTTCATCTTCACACTCACAGTTGCACACACAGCTTCTCAAGGCACAAGACTCCTGGGTCATGTCCTGAAATCTGGGTGGAAGCCTTCCTGACACCACAGCTCCTGCATTCTGCATGCGTCTAAAACCAGCACCATGTGAATGCTAAGGTCTGCCGCAGCTAGGCTTCCTTCTCTTTTGGTTGTAGAGGTTGAGTGTTTGGACTGCTGAGCACTATGAATCCAATCCCATAGGACAAATTCTGTAGGTTGATGCCATTCTAGAAATTAGTGCTTTGGAGCTATCTTCTTAAGGCAAGGTTTTTATCTTTGCAATTTTGAAGTTAAATGGTGGGGTCTTCAGAATCACACACTCATGATCCAGCCACCTCCCAAAACTTCCACCTATGGGCACATGAGGCTTTGGGCGAAAATATAAATACAAGCCAGAACATCTACTAGAGTCCAATTGATACACATGCCTCCTGTGTCTGTCTCCATTAATCAACAATGAATGCCTTGAGAGAAGGGACTTATTTTTATCTCTTTGGGACTTCAGTGCTAGACAATACTAGACACATGAGATTAGATGTTCTAGAAATTTTTATAAATAAACTCATTAGTGGGAATCACTTAAATGGACATTTGCTTAGGAATATTCTAGGAAAATATGAGAGAACATAAATATCAGAAAATATATTTTTATTCTTGTGTTAAATGCAAAAATAGTTGTAGACAGGGATAAGGCTGGAAAAGTAAACATGAGCCAGAAGGCAAAGTGTCTTGGTTCTCATACTATAGTTCTTTTATACTTTAAGATACTTTACCTTAAGGTTAGAAGAAACTTTAGCAAAACAATGGTAAAGCACTTGAAGTTATAAGTGTAGGAAAGGATTTTCTAAACAGAACCACAGTTGCACAAGAAATAATAGCAAGATTATAGTGCAGTAAAGCTTCGGTATAGCAAAAGAATTAGACAGCAGAGTGAAGAAACAACCCTCAGAATGAGAAAAAAAATTGCCAGCTAATTTTCACACAAAAAGCTAATATCTATTATACATATAGAACTCAGAAAGTTAGACCACCTAAAATAAAAGACCTAGTTAAGAAATGGGCAAATGAACAAATGCCTCATAGTGTGGCTAAAAAACACATAAAAAAAAATGATTCCAACATCTCTGGCCACCAGAGAGATGCAAATTAAAAGAACACTAAGATTTCATTTTAATCAAGAAAGAATCATTAAGAAATCAAAAAATTACAAATGCTGGCATGGCTGTGTTGAAAAAGGAACACACTTATATTGTTGGTGGGACTGTAAATGGTACAACCAGTATGAAAATCAGCATGGAGAGTCCTCAAATAACAAAAATTAGAAATTCTATATAACCCAGCTATTTCCCTTCTAGGTATTTTTCCCAAAGAGCTTAAGACATCATACTGCAGTGCTACATACATACCAATGTTTGTAGCAGCATAAGTCATAATAGTTAAATCTTGGAAGCAGCCTGTATATCCATCAACAGATGACTGGAAGAAGAAAATGTGGTATCTATCTATATATCTATAGATATCTATATCTATATAGACATATAGATATAGATATTGGAATATTACTCAGCTATAATGAAGGAAAAATTGAGACATTTGTAGGAATATGGATGCACCTGGAAAATATAATACCAAGTGAAATAAATGAGACATACAAGTTTAAATTTCATACAGTAGCTCTTCTTTGAGTAAGGCAAAGTACAAAGTAAGAGAAAAATAAAGGAAGGATAGAAAGAAACAAAGGGATAGATCTCTTGCTGATGGGAAGGGGTCCAGGGGCCATGGTGAGGGGTGTGGGGGTGGGGAATGGGTAATAGGTAGAATGAAGATAAGCCAGGTATAAGGTCCTAATACGCTCAGTGAATGTGGATGTTCTTTGCCATAAACTTGAACAAAGTTTCATAATATCCACAAGAAAAGAAAGGGGGGGAAGGAGAACTAGAGGAGGATAGAAAAAGAAAGAATTACGCTCTATTATGTACATATACCAACTTCCTAAGATGATTGTAAAATGCATGTACTGCAAACATGTACTAATAAAATAAAATTAAAAATAAATATATTGGAAGTTAGTAGATTAGGCCATATTTTTAAGGTTTATACTCAAATGGACAAAAATCTAACACTTTTTTCCATAATTCATTTCAGTATCAGTTTTGAATCTCCATTATGCTATTTTAGCCAATTCTACTAGACAAATAATGATACTCTTTCTCTCTATGAGGTATGCAATTCAATGTCATGAACAAAAGACATCTAGTTTACCCACTGGCGAATGTCCATCCTGTCATTTCATGAACCACAGGGACAAGTGTGCCTCCTGGATTGTAAGTGGGCCAGATGGATCCATGATATCACCATTCACAAAGAAAAAAACGTGGGACAAGAGCATGTCAGGAGACCTCAGAATGGAGACATCTTTGCAGAAGCTGCAGATAATTGAGAGATTAAGTCAAGTAGGCAGATGAGCATCTGGGATCTAGAGTTCAGGAGAAGAATGGATTTAAGGATTGTCAACAAAATGCCTGAAAAAGATATATGTTCAAGAAATACTTGTTTTAAAAACCATTAGAAATGATGGTTTAAACCACGGGAAGCACAAATGTCAGATACTATGCTAGAATGTTTGAAAAATAGAAGATTAAGAAATAAATGGAAAAGGTTAAGGAAGTATTGTGCTTTAAATAGCCAGACAAGGTGGGGGAAAACGTAGTCATTCACAGAAACCAGAGAAGCTCAAAAAGAAGGATCAATTACCATTAGCAATCAACTCAGACAGGTCAAGTCGGACAACAAATAGAATTGTGTGCTCCATTAAGCTACAAAGAGATCATCAAAGATTGCCTAAAAAATGCTGATGGAGACCAGATTTTAAAGCAAAATAATAAACATAATAAATGAAGACAATGATTGTAGAAATACTCTAAGGAAAAAAAACTAAAGATTTGCTATCAAAGTGAAAGTTGAAATAGTGGTTGCATTCAGAATTGAAGAGCATTTTTTCAGTGGCCCATTTGTTAGTCTGGGACAGATCTTTGATTATCTTCATTTAATGCATCAACTATGTAAAAATCGGTTGTTAAAAACTGTGAACTATTTCGTTGAGATACTGTCCACATTTGGCCCTTTATGCATCTTGTTCTCCTATTAAAACTCCCTCAAGAACTATGTCCTCCAGGCTTCCCCAAGTCATCTGGGTAGCACTCTTACATTAACTAATTAAAGTAATGTTTTCACTCACTCACACACTCATTTTTTCCCCAGTACTTCCCATCAAATAAAGAAAGCAGTACTTTTTATTTATAGTTTTAAAGTCCTCAAAATTGTCACTAGGCTCACACAGCTAAAGTTCATCTTTTATAAAACTATCCCCGCTGTTCACGCCATTCCTTCAATGTTGAAAAAT
Source organism: Fukomys damarensis (assembly GCF_012274545.1). NCBI lineage: Eukaryota > Metazoa > Chordata > Mammalia > Rodentia > Bathyergidae > Fukomys > Fukomys damarensis. Next base: position 66,552,772 of record NW_022900926.1, on the reverse strand, counting down.
CTCTCAGTTTTTGCCACTTTTCAAAATCCTCCTCACCATCAAAGACTCCTTTTCTTAAGCAGGATGTTTGCTTTGATCCCTTCAGGTGGAGGAGATCCTTTTCCCTGTGCAATCCGACAGTTGTGAATTTTTACAACTTCTACCACACTTTTCATATGCTATCTGTCTTGAAGTTATTGATGTTTAAATTTCCTAGGAGATAATAAATACCTCATAGAGAGAGAACATGCCTCATGTATCTCTTAGCCCCCATGGAGCTTTACACAGTAGTTGTTTTACTCAGTAGTTGTTTTAATTTAGTAAATATGCAATCTATTTGTTAATGATATGCAAGAGGCATGGAAGAAAAAAAGCAGCTGCAAAAGAATGAGAGAATTATTTTACTATCTACTTAGTAACATAGTATTCAAATACCTCTATAAGTACTGTTTTGGAATTTCACAAACCATATACTAAAAGGCTTCTTAGGGGCCATGAAAAATCTATTTAAAAGTGAATTCAATATATAGACACAGATGGTAATGATACTAATAATAGAATATCCAGCTTACATTCAAATCATCGTAAAAATCTTCATTTTGCTTTGCTTTTTTCAGTGCTAGTATTGAATCCAGGTCCTCTGTATACTTGACAAGGATTCTGCCACCGAGCAAAACCCTCGGTTGCACATTTGAATTTGTTTTTACTTTTTCTTAATTGTATTGGTACATTTTAGGTATGCAGTATAATGACATTCACCATTGGAAATTTGCACCTTTACATAATCTATCGTGGTTCTTACTTTTCCCCCATTGCCCTACCCTCCCTTCATGCCCTCCATTCTTCCCTATTTACAGGGGAAATGGAAGTGGAGGGGGAGGGAAAAGGAAAGAAGGGAATGGGATTAATATGAGAAAAAGAAAAAATGGAAACAGTTAAGCATTTTGAAGGCGGTTCTCAAAGTGTGTTATTATGAGAGAAGATTAACAGGGATTCTGGGGAAAAGTATTTGAACTAAGAAATAATTTCAATTTGATTCAATAAGTTTGAAATAAGTTTGGAGTACATTTCATGTTCAAAATGCTTTGTGTTACTTAGTACAGAATAGGAAGAAATCTTTCGGTCGAGTTTTCCTAAAAAAATCTTTGCATCTAATGGAAGAAACAGAGAAGTCGTTACTAATTTGAAGTGACTGTTCCAGTGCCAAAGAACTAGCCTCAAATTTAGTGTGTCCAGGGAAGCCACGAGCAATCACAGTTATGGCCCCACGAATGTTCGAAACTGTCTGCCATCTCAGATCATCGTGGTAGTCACACCCCAGAGTCCACAAACAGGAACCGGAAATCCTGCAACGGACACACCCAGAACCTTCAGCCCTGGTTCCTCAGCCTGTGAAGCTGAGGTCTCCCAGATCTGATGGCTGCAGACCAGTGCGGAGCTCAGATTGCATCTTCTCCTGCTCCGAGCGGTTAGACTGTCCTCACCCCTTCCTCCTTGCACTAATGCTCTTCAACTTCAGTTTCCCGTAGGCCAGAAAGATGTCCAGAAGAAATAATCATTGACTCAACAGAGCCACAATTATAACTTTAATGGTTTTACTAGCCACATTTAAAAAATTGACAACGAAATCTGAAATTAATTTTAGCAATGCATTTAACCCCTGATATCTAATATATTCGCATATCAATATTTTATTAAAAATAATTGAGATAGGGCTGGGGATTTGGCTCAGTGGTTCTGCTGCCTGCCTCGCAAGTGCAAGGACCCTTGAGATAGTTTGTATTTTTGTGCTATGTTGAGTGCAGAAAAACTACATATATGCAGTGGTTAGGATAATACCCTCATTTATAGTATACTGCACACATTATAAAATATTATAAGAAAAAACAGACTCAAAGCATTACTATTAAAGACCTAGGTAATACAGACATGTTACAAATGGGATAAGGAGAAATTTGAAACAATTCACAGGCTCTGGGCGAAGATTTGAAAGAAGAATGAGATTTTGATAGAGAACTGGGGTGGACTAGACAAGGAAAGGAAAAGCCTGGTGAGGTACATGCACAAGCAAGTTTCCACAGCTTCTGCTTGTGTCTTTGGCTGTAGAGGAGCAGGTCTAGCCTGAGTGTGCCTCAAGGGAAGGTGTAGAAGAACAAGATCGCTGCCCAGGTTTTCGACTTTACCTTGACAGTTGTATGTAGCTTGCCAAAAAATAATAGCATCACTTCGTCTTTGTTTCTCGGCAGGCTGAAGCTGGCTAATTTATTATAACGCAGCATGAGTTGCACTTTTCTAGATACTTTCCCCAAATTTTTTAAGCTTAAAAAATACTGTTGTTAGGATATTAGTACATTGAGGGAAATAGCCAATGGCTGTATCATACCTTGAGTGCCTTTGACTTTTGAATTTTATCTGAAAAGAGACAGTCATGCTTGTAGTTACTCACTTATTTCCTAGATGAAATGATTTTCATGCTATGTTAAAGCAGAAAAGTCTTACTAGGAGTTGCTTTCAACCCACTGGATGGATATAT
>NW_022900926.1:66542572-66550129 GCF_012274545.1 Fukomys damarensis | reverse complement strand
ATTATATATATATATAATTTATTTCATCATAACTTTATGTATATTATTTTTATTCTAACCAGTTTACTGCCATAAATGGTAATAAAATATTGTGATATATAAACAATGAAATACTGGTTTGGATACAGGAACTTACTGATTTGATAACTGTTGAGATCGGGGAGCAGAGTAATATTTTAACTACCAGTGTGTTCCAAGCTCTAAGCTAAGTGTTTTACATACATGATCTCATTTCTCTTCAGAATAACTCTGAGTTAGATATTATTCCTTTTAATTAATAATGTAGCTTAGTTTCTGGAAATTTATACTTTTAATATATAATTTTAAAAATTTAAATTGGTTTTAGAATAAATTAATGGCATATAATTTTCTAAACACTTGATAGGTAAAACAATGTTTAATAGGTACATAAGATCACCTACATACTTCTTGGCATTGAACCTAGTTCTCTGATATGGTGGTTCCTGTCTGAAACATGTTTTATTGACTGTCTGCTACATGGTTCATAAAACACAGTTCATTAAAATGAAAGTGTAATTGTCATTTGATGAATCTAGATTTCTTACATAACTGTAAATGACTTACCTCAGCAGAGACACATAAAAAGTCAGTAATAACAATTATTGCTAATATTTATTTATTAATCAGGTAAACCTAGTCAAAATATCAAGCAAGAAAATTCCCACTGTAGACGCTGAATTACTGCGCTGGAATCACCAGGTGACTGTAATAAATTCATTGTTTTGCATTGGAATGAAAGAACCCTGGGGAGAAGGATCTACGTGAAATGGATATAGAGGATTTGAATCTGCTGCAGTGACAGAGAAAGGGTAAGAGCCAAGTCCTTCTTAGGAAGAACAGTCTAGAGAACTTATTTTTCCTTTCCCTGGTCTCCAATTTTCAGAGGCCCCAGATGAGTCAAAGAAGAAAAATGAAGTTGAAAGATGAGGTTCAGATGAACGTGATTCATTTATCCACAGAAGACTGAGCTCCAAAAGGATTATGGGAAGGAGCACCCTGGGGACCATGTTCCTCCCTCAGGAAGCCCAAGGGGACAGTGTGGTTCCTATTTGCTTTGTTTTGCAACATTTGGAGAGATGATGACTGTTGGGTTAGAGATGCCAAGGAGATCCTGATGACGGGGAGGGATTGTAAACTGAAAAAGAATGTAAAATTGGTCAGGAAGCCTGAGAGTGGAACACAAGCAAAGAACAAGTCAGTCTCGTTTCCTAAGGAGATTGTAGCCAACTTGATTCTTCAGTATTCTGTTAACTAGCACCAAGGAAGAGGTTTTAAAAATGCATAAACCACAATAAGCAGTATTTAAGGTTAAAAAATCAGAGTGGTTTTACTAGGAAGTGTTTTAAAGCAAGAAAAACTGAGGACGAAAGCAAACCCGCATGTTGGCACTATTCTCTAAGTATATCCACAAGAGAAGATGCAAATGAGAAGCAGAAACTAAGAGTTTAGTGCAGAAAGGATGGTACCAACACTGCTAATTTGGGAAAAATTACTCTAATGCCTAACTGAAAATAGTAATAATAAATACAAATAGCAAAACATTTTACGCAGAAGAAAATTATTACTTTTTAAAGCATCCACTAGTAACTACTGTGCAATGAAATGCTTAAGGAGAATTAATTTTAAAAGTTGCTTATTAAAATGACCAAGGAAAAGATTCTCTCAGTCTTGTTCCAACTGAGATTCAAAATAAAATGTTTCCCACAGGCTTAGAAACAATATAATTTTTAAGAAGTGATCATCTCATAAGCACAAGGCACCTGAGTCATTCTCTTTCCACTCGGAAAACTCGGAGAGAGTCAGGCATGAGCGCACACAACTGAAATCCTTGCTACTTGGGATCCTTCAGTCAGAACCATCGTGAGTTAAAAGCCATCTTGGACAACTCGCAAAACCCCATCTGAGAATAAGAAGCAAAAGGGGCTGAAGGCATAGCTCAGTGGTAGAAGACCAGTTTAGCATGTGCAAGTAGATTATCTATCTAGTATAGTTTCAATCCCCAGGACCTAAATAAATAAATAGGGAAGCTCTCATTTTCCCTAGGTGGACTAATGGAGGGCAATGATCCTGGGTATAAAATAAACCTGCAAAGCAATTGCCAGACTATAGGGGGAAGCAGGTTCATTTAAGTTTTTCTCTACAAACTAGTTTTTTTTTTCTATTATTTTTTTGGAGGTGCAGAGGAGAGTTAGAATTCGCTCAGAGGATGTTTCCTGGGTGAAATCTTATGCACTTGCTAATCACTGAGTCCAACACCACACTGTCTTAGATGAAGGTATATAAGAGAATACCGTAGTTAGGCTCTTGAACAACATAAAAGCTACACATATTAACGGAGTACCAAGTAACGCTCAAAGTATGTATGCATTGCACAATGTTTATATCAAGTTACGCATATTCATGTCCTCAAACATTTACCATTTCTTTGTGGTGAAAACTTTCAAAATTATGTTTTCTAAGAAGAAGTAGCAGGTACATATTTTAAAGTACTTAATACATTACTGTTATCTCTAATCACTATAGTATTCTGTAGACGCCTGGAGTTCCCAGCTCCTGTCTAACTATACCTTAGTATTCACTGATCGGCTTTGCCCCTTCACTCCTCCTGCCCCTTCTCTGAGAACCAACATTCTACTGTCTCAACTCACAGGAGATCAACTTTTCATAGGTATCACGTAGGAATGAGATCCTGCAATCCTTGTCTTTGCCTGCCTGGCTCATTGCAGTGGACATGATCTTGTCCAGCTCATCCATGCTGTCTGCTTTAAGAATGATAGTGTTCAGTGGTGTGTATGAGGCACACTTTCCTTATCCATTCATTAGCGGATGGACAGTTAGGTCATTCCCACTCCTTGGCTGTTGTGAATAGTGCTGCGATGAATACAAGAGGGCAGATGTCTCTTGACACACTTAACCCACTTCTTTTCGATGTATCCCTAGCAGTGGAACTGCTGGAGCCTCTGGTAGTTCTTTTTAACTTCTTCAAGGACCTCCATACTACTTTCTATAATAGCTGTAGCAATGTATATCCCACCCACAGTGTGCAAGAGTTCCCTTTTCTCCTCATACTCACCAGTTCCTATTATTTTTAGCCCTTTCATATTAGCTATTCCTAATAGGGTAAAACACCAAAAATGTACTCACAGTTCTGGAGGACAAGAAGTCTAAGATTGAGGTGTGGGCAGGCTCAGTGTCTGCTGAGGCCCTCTTCTTGACTAACAAAGGATCATTTTCTTGTATCCCCATGTAGAAGAGAAGGATTATCTTTTCCTTTTCTTTTCTTCTCAGGACACCGGTCCCATTAGACTCTTCCTGACTTAATTACCTCTTCAATATAACTAAATGGCACTGTTGAAGTTATAACTACAGATATAGGTGTATACTTTCAAATACTTTCTATATGTATGCATGCATATTATTTTAATGATATAATATTTTAAATACTATCCTACCACCTTTTTCAAATTAAGCACTCCGTTGTATCACACAATTTGTATTTTTCAACTCTGTCATTGCTGGGACAAAATGCCTGATATATATAACTTAATGGAGGAAGTGCTTCAGTTGACTCATAATTTCAGGGATTTCAGTCCCATGCTCAGCTGGCTCCAAGGTTGGATAATCATGGCAGAAGGACACGGTAGAGTGAAGCTGTTCACTTTCATGGTGGTTGGAAAGCAGAGCACAGGAAAAGACCACCAGCAAGAGATACACCCTTCAAAGGCATATCCTCCAAATGGGCCCCATCTCCTAACAGCACATTCCGCTAGATTTATGGATTAATCTCCTGAGGAGTAGAGCATTACAATGATCCAGTCAACTTTCCAGGAGTCTCTATTCCAGTCACGTGGATAGTTAAGATATAACTCTCACACCATTCATAAGAAAGGATGACAAGGTTACCTATGATTGTTATCACATAAAGATTCTTGGCAGGGGAAAAGAGGTCAATTCTCATTAGGGAAACATAACCTCAGCCAAGAGTTTATCCCCCTACCTGCAGCTTCCTAGCCCCATTATGTGCAAGGACATGAAGCAACTATGAGAGAGAATCAGAAAGCAAGTATGGGAACGAATCAATTTAGATATCAAAATACAAAATGTTAATGTTTTTAACATGCTTAGGGAAATAAAAAGACTAAATTTAAAAATAAAGAAGAAATTAAAAATATATGAAAAATTGACCAAATATTATTTTGAAGTCCTTGAATAGATTTTCTGGAAATATAAAAATACATATTTATTAAAAGGAAAACAAACTTAATATGTGGAAGACATATTTACAGTTCATATGACCTGTAACAATCAAATATTTTACATGTAGGAGTACCTCTTCAAGTTAATGAATGAAAGGTCAACATTTCAATACAGAAATGACCCAGAGATTTCAACGGGTCCTGCAAAAAGATGACATGGATACAAACATCGGAAATGAAAAGCTGAAAGAGATTCTACTGCCCACTTCCGAGTGACTGGTGTTAGCTACAGGAAACGTCATAGTCTCATAGACTGATTGTGGAAGTACAGTTTGCATGTATTTTAGAAAAGTGTAATTTACTATGACCCTCACAGCATAGGGTCCAAAGCCAAGGAGAGCAGTGGGAGATGAAGAAAATGGAAGAATAATAAGAAAGAAAGATACCTACCAAGATTATGCTTCGAAGCTGGGACCAGGTGGACCCATAGCCTTTTGAGCTAATGGCCACCTGGAGTCCAGCGCTCTCTTTATGTATAGTGTAAGACAAACAGGAAACCAAGGTGGGGGTAACTTGTGCTACATGGCCTACGTGGCTTAGGCGGAACTTAGCATGATTGACTCATGATGGGGCATGCGCAGAAAGGAAATAAGGAAGGATACACAATGTAACTGTCTCCTGGGGCTGTGCCATCCAGGGTCTACAGTCTTAGACTGTTGACTTATCTAGACTATGAAGGAGAAAGGGAATTGAGATTAGGTGAAGGGCCATCTTCAGGTTCGGTCAGGGCAGTAACTGGTTAGGATCAACAGCTCATTGCATTTCAAATTCCCTTCTGTCACATCTCTCCTCTTAGTGCATACCCTAGGAGAGGTATTGGGCATTCAAGAGACCCATTTTAAAGGAAGTTGTGCTGAACTCTTAGTGAAAATAGAATTTGTCTTTTGAGAGGAAGATACTAGATAATGTCCTATAAACAACTGCAAATGCATCAGAAGTACATTTTTCTTTTTTTTAAAACTGGGATTTGTAAGAAACAGCTTATTAAAATTCCCACATTCAGGGCAAAAACTTTTAGCAATATTGAAAATAATGAGTATAGCAGGGTGCACAGTTGCATGATTTATAAATCCCATTGATTATTAATAAAAATGTGCTGATTGATAATGCCAAAGACTGAACTATTTTGTAATACTTAAAATGACATTATAAAACAAAATTATATATAAAATCTTTACTACATGAAGAAGTGATTACAGAAATTATAATTGAATACAGAAGGTAGAAAAAATATAAACAGATTCCTGATATCAGGAAGTTAAGTAAAATATTATATTCTTGATAGAGCTTTTAACAGTCATAATTATGCTTTTTTCTTATCCAAATGACTATTTGTTTACATTCATAATTTGGTGGATATTGACTTTAAAAGAGGCTCAAAAATAAGATAAACATTAGGTCTCACAAAACTGGTACTCCTCCTGATTGCAATGGGGGACACTGTAAGCATTTAGAATGCTCTACTTCACTGATTTTAGTGGTAACTATAAAGATGTTTGCTTTCTGATTTAATTAAGCAATACATTAATGTTCCATGCCATTTTCTGTGTATGTGTGATAATTTCTCAATAAGATATCCAAGCATGTTAGACAGAAATAAAAAGAGATTTTATGAACAGACAGATAGAGCTCAAGTAATCACTAGGCAGAAAAATGATAAAAGAAATGGTAAATAAAAAAGCAATGATATAGGAAGAGGAAGGAAGAGAAAATGTTTTTTTGTTTTTTGTTTGTTGGTTGGTTGGTTTTTTTAATTTTTTTGTTTTGTTTTGTTTTGTTTTGTTGGTTTTTTGAGACAGGGTCTCACTATGTAGTTGAGACTGACCTGGAACTCACTATGTAGCTCAGGCTGGTCTCGAACTCATGGCAATCCTCCTGCCTCAGCCTCCAGAGTGCTGGGATTACAGGCGTGTGCCACTGTGCCCAGCAGGAAGAGAAGTTTTTATTGGAAAGACAAGAAGAAATAAATAATGATGAAAATAATACAGACTTAAGGAAATGCGATAATTTTCAGATTTGAGAATCCAAATAAATTCTAAACTAGATTTTAAAAACAAGAAAGAAAGTTCATTTTTAGAAATATCATGATCAAAAATAGAGAAAACTAACTGGGCATGGTGATACATGCCTGCAATCTCATCCTGGAAAACTTAGACCTTCTCTTAAAACAAAACAAAAAAAATTAAACAGGGCTAAGGATGTAGCTCAATGTAAAGGTTCTGGGTTCAATCCCAAATACTAGATAAAAAGAGTATAAATGATACAATAAAGGTAATTTATTAGAAATTGTTACCTCATTCCTTTGAATCATAACAAAACTCTCGCTAAAATGTTCAGTAGCAACACAGAAAACAAGATGGAGGAGTTTCTTCAACTTTGAGGGGCAATGTTTCTCAGTATCTCACCACAAAACTATTTTCAACAAAACTATCTTTCAAGGACAATGAAAACTTAGCGTATGGAAATAGAGCTTCATGAATGGAAGTTCTTAAGGATGTGATTCAAAAAGAAGAAAGATTTCAGATGCTGGGAAGAGCGAGCAGAGAAGATGATGATCATGTGATTATATCAAAACAAACAAATTATATCTACATTTACTCTGATGATTAAAAGTAAAGAAGATTAAACCAAAACTAGATAATACCACAGTGGAGCCAAAAATACACTGAAGAAAATTAAAGCAGCCTCTGCAAGAGAGTACTAAAGCACTTCAGAATTTATTAAGCTTAGGTTGCATATTTTAATTAACAAGATATTTATTAACATCAAAACACATTCAAATCAGAGGAAGGAAAAGGTTCAATTTTAAAAATTGATCTACATGTCAGTGAAAGAAAGGAAAAATGGAAAAAACACAAAGTATAACAAGAAAAATATTTCAAATTTATTAATAATTACAATAAATTTAAGTGGGCTAAGTTCGCCAGTAAAATTAAAAAGTTAGTATATTAATCAAATACAACATCATGACTATATAATACTTAGAAGATTCTCTAAATGTAATGAAGTAGAAAGACTGAAGATAAAAGGATAGTATGAAATAAAGTATAGAAATATTTGCCCTCAAAAGCTGATGGTCAAAGCTTAAAACTAAAAGCACAATTTCATATAAAGAGATTTACTCCATGATAAATGTTTTAATTGACATGGAAGATAAAATCCTTCTACAATTTCATGCACTTAATAAAGTAGCCACAAAATAGATGAGACAAAAAAATGAGAATGTCACAAAAATAGTGAAACAGTCACCAACCATCAAAATAAAATGGTGAGAGCTTTG
>NW_022900926.1:66523598-66542550 GCF_012274545.1 Fukomys damarensis | reverse complement strand
ATATATATACAGCAATGGGTTGATCACCATGGGGGACATCTAAACATGAGAATTAACACACTTGAGCTAATTAAAACAGACAGACTTTTGAAATGGAAATTAAGGAACACTAAATTAAATGTAGACAGTTGATCATCTAATAATCTACAAATTACTCTAAACAAATTTCAAAGAATTGGCTTCATGCAGCAGACATCCTCAGATCAAAATGTATTACATTAGAAATTACTGTCGATTAGATGAAATATTCTATATTTTTGTCTTAAAAACTAAATGTCTTAACTCATAAGTCAATAAAGGAAAAACAATGGAAATAGTTCTCTATTTAAATCTGGTATAAAACAAAAATACTACATATAAAACTTGTCAAATACAAGGAAAAGAAAATTTAAAAGGAAATGCACACTATAGATGCTTATATCATAAAAAAAGAAAGGCTGCACTAATTATACATCTTAAGGCATAAAATAAGGGAACACAATAAAACTAAAGGAAATAATAGGAAGGATATGGCAGTAAGAGCAGAAATAAATGTACTACACAATGAAGATAAGAGAGATGGAAAACAAGGCCAAAAGTTGATCCCTGAAAAGACATATAAGCTAGAGAGGAGTTGAGGCCTTGGGTTGTTCAACTAAAAGGTAGAGACAAAAGTATTTCAACTGTCACATATCAAGCATTAGCTTCACAATGAGGCAAAAGCTACCTGAGGCAAAGATTCCACAGTAAAAGCAGGTCAGGCAGAAGAATGGTGTTTATCAAAATTCTTTCAGCCTTCTTTGTTAGACCCACATTCCAGTCTCGTGGCTCCTACTGGTGCTCTCCAGGACTACCTCTGAGTCCAGGACCACAGCTTGCAGGACTTGCTGGGTAGTTCTCACAGTCTCCTGCCCCGCCCCCCAGAGGCCACCCACTGGTGGTAATTGCTACTCAATGTTTCAGATCACACAGTGAAGCTCTCAACTATTCAAACTGTTCCTTCTGACCTTGACTGCCACTGATCTCAGCCTTAGGACTAGATATTAAAATAAAACATATATTGTGGAAAATGGATAGGTAACTACTTGAAATGGTTTAAGGGGAAATTTATCTTTACAAAGATGCAATTTGGAAAAGTCAATGAAGCTGGAAAAGATTTTATGATTTTGTTTCAAACCAGAGATTTTATAATTGAGAAAAATTGAGAATATAGTGATAAAATATTTCAGAAAGAAATGATCATTTATCATATCAAATGAAGGGCTATGATAGCTATATAAATGTAATTCAGTAGAAATGAATAAAAGATATGAACAATTTCAAAAATGATAACATCTTACTCTCAATAGTAACTGAAACATCAAAATTAAATGGACCATCATTCTCAAGGATCACATTTTACTAATTAAAATACAGTATTATCCAGACACTGCTTTTGATAGTTATAATTTGCCATATAGGGTATTCTAAGAAGTTTATTGATAACAGTAAATGAAATAATTAAACAGAATTATATGATTCATTTATTATTTTTAGCTTATTCTTTTTTATCCTATTGAGTTTACCGGTACTTTTTAAGTATACAGTACAGTTACATTCATCATTGGGATGTTGTACCTTTACATGACAGATCTTGGTTCTAATTTTTCCCCACACCCCTGCTCTCCCTTCACCCCCCTCCACCCTTCCCTATTTAAAAAGATTTTGTTTCCATTTTTTTCCTTTTCTCATATTTTTTCTTGTCCTTTATGTCCTTTCCCCTACCCTTCCCATTTCCTCTGCACCTTTAGCCCTTTTCTTCACATTTCACATTGGATGCATGTTGAGGGCCATACTCTTAAGTGAAATACATAAAACACACATGTGTAAATACTGAATAGTTTCTCTGGTGTGAAAAACTAAAAGTGTAAATAAGATCCAAATTGTATAACTGATAATGTGAAATAGCTTATTCTTTTTGAAACTAGGTTCCTATCTAACTGCTTACCTGACATTTGAAACTCAACATATCCGAAACTAAATTTATTTTGCCAGCAAACCCTCCCCATCTCGATCATGGATATTGTATTATCCCAGTTGCTCAAGTGGAAAAGCCTGCCATCATTTTTTTTCATTTTGCTGCAACACGCTAAATGAAAAAGAGCTCCTGATAATTTCACTTTTCATATATGGAAGCTGACTCGGCATTTTTACTGCTGGGTGGTCCAGGCCACCACCATTTCTCCATGAATGCAATAGCCTTTAACATGGCTTCCCTTTGCTGTTTCTTGCACCTCCACAGATGATTACTAACAAAGTAGTCCAGGTGAAACTCTTAAAGTGCAAGTAAGCCAAATCAGATCCCTCTGTCCAAAACCCACGTGGTTCCCTATTTCACTCAACAAGACAAAGACCTGGTAATAGCTTCTACATGGGTCACCATAGGTAGATAGTTTCCTATTTAAAAAAGCCCCAATGTCTCCAACACATAGCTAAATCTTGGAAATGGTCTATATGTCCATTAACCAAAGAATAGATAAAGAAAATATGGTATGCATACCCAATGGAGTATTACTGTGCCACAAAGAAGGATAAACGTGAGTCATCTGTAGGAAAAGGTACAGCTTGAGATGATAATCTTAAGGGAAATAAATCAGATGCACAGGTTTAAATATTGCATGGCTTCTCTTATGTGAGATACCAAAGAACAAAATAAAAGATAGATAAAAGGAAATAAGGACTTAGTTCTTTTGCCAAAGGAATTAAGGGAGTTAGGGGAGAGGAAGGGAATGAAAAGAAATTAATTACCTGTGTTATTTACAGGTACTAACTCCCTGCTAGGAATGTAATCATCATGTACTGCACATGTGTACTAATCAGGAATAAAAACTGAAAATAAAATCACAATGCAATGGAGATTGGGTTGTTCTCCTCCTGCCATGATGGTCCTGCCTTGGAGCTGGCAGGATGTGGAATGAAATCTCTGAAGCCAGGAGACAAAATAAACCTCTCTTCTTTTAAGTTATGAGCCTTGGATATTTTGTTACAGCACCAAGAAATCTGGCCCATACGGGGGCCACTTTTTAGACAAGGTATCAGTCACTTCTGCCTACATCCTGCTCCTAAGAATTCATTATGTGTCCCCTACTAGGCAACAGAGAAGAATAATTTAGCTCTGTGAAGAATAATTTAGCTCCGTGTCCAGGAGAAAAATGAAGAAGATGTAGCGAACACAACATTGTCTCTGGGGTAGCTTACAAGACTTTACCATCTGTCACAGCCTATGCCTCTTACCTTACCTGCTCTTGTCTCTGCACTCTGCTCATACGCCACCTTGTACTGTTTTCTAGTGCTCTTTGCTGTGCTGAACTCTTCTTCCCCAGGTATCAAGGCAATGATTTCAACTTCAAGCATCTGTTCAAATGCCACTTCTTTACAGAGAATTTTCAGACCATCTAATTTATAGTTGCACCACATAATTCCAATCCATACTCTCCTTTCTCTTTTTCTGAGTATATATACCATTTCTAGCATAATTTATTTATTACAGTTACTGCTTACTGTCTCTCTTCTCAATGGTAGGTGAGAGCACCTAAAGCACACAGGTCTTTGTTTAGTTGTATCTTTTACATTCAGAGTCTCTGGCACAAAATATTCAATAAGTAGTTTGCAACAAATGCACAGATGATTGTGTAATCTTTCATTTGAAGTTTAAATTATTAATGTGATTTCTCAAAAATTAAGTTTTTTAAAATTTGAGTAAACTAAAATTTGTGTATTTTTATACAAGCAAACTATTTTCTCATTTTTAGTGGGTCCTAGTAAATGATTTTATATTATATCTACCACACTATTTTCTGATTTTAAAAAGATTTTTATTCCAGTATTATTTATTTTAATGCTTCTATAAAACCGGTAAGGCTATAAATTTGCTTCTAAGTAAAGCTTTGGATACATATTAGAAGTTTTGTTTGTGCTATTCTCAGCATTTCAGTCTCTAAATAATAATTTTTATTCCTTTTTGATAAAATAATTTACTTTGTAAAATAGTTCATATAATTTATGCTAATATATTATAAAGTTTAGTTTTTCTGCATTTTGATATTTTTACCTATTTTCTCATGTATCTGTGATTTACTTTGTGTATTTTATATTTATTTTCCATTGCAATCAATATTTTTCTAAATGTGTTTTCTCTGGGTGATTTCATACATATAAAACTTACTCATGAGTTTATTGATGATGTATGATATATAACGTTTTCCATTTATAAAGTTTACTTCTAACCCCTCTCCTACATTCTTTCTCTAGATATTACAATGAAACTTTCCTCTATATACTATAATGAACTTTGTGTACTTTTTCTTCATAAATCAGATCTTTTTCCATAAATCAGATCTTTCAAATCTCTATTGTACTATCAGTAATCAATCATAATATCAGAAATTTTAGATCCAATTATTATTTTGCAGTATATTTTTCTTAGCATTTGAATTTTATTTTGCACATATTTATAAGTAATATTTACTCTTACATATTTGATGTGAAATTCACTGACAGTTTCTTTTGAAGATATATGCATTAATGTAAATAAGTGCAAACTTAGCTAAGTAAAGAAACCCAGCATCACAAGTTTTTCCCTCTGAGCTATGGATGTTGTTCTACTACTTCCTTATATTTAATATATTAGGTTTTTGTCAAGCTGTTTTTTTCTTTCTCCTCACCACATGCTGGAAAATTATTTCTCTGATCTTCAAATTCAAAAATTTCACCAATCTTTATCTTGATGTTAGTATCTTCTCAAGTGAAGATCTATCAATCTGTAGATTCTGATTTACCTGTGGCTCTGAGAATATTTTACTTTATTTCTTTGACTGTTTCTTTTTATCCTTTTTTGGAGGGCTCTTATCTGTATTTAAGTTCAACTGCAGTTCTTTGTTTTCTTTTATAATCCCCGATTTCCATGAAAATTTAAATTACCTTCCTTGAACTGATTTCAGACTATATTTTTAGGGATTATAATGCAGGGTTTTGTTTTTTTTTTTCCTCATTGAGTTTATTGGTACATTTCAGGTGTACAGTACAGTTACTAGAGACAGAGACCTGAGGATCAGTGGAACAGATTGGAAGACACAAAAACAACTCCAAATGTACTCAGCTACCTCATCTTTGACAAAGGAGCTGACCGACCCCACTGGAGGAAAGATAGCCTCTTTAATATATGGTGTTTGAAAAATTGGATCTCAACCTGCCAAAGATTAAAACTGGACCCTTATCTTTCACCATGTACTAAATTAAAATCCATGAGGATCAGTGGAACAGATTGGAAGACACAAAAACAACTCCAAATGTACTCAGCTACCTCATCTTTGACAAAGGAGCTGACCGACCCCACTGGAGGAAAGATAGCCTCTTTAATATATGGTGTTTGAAAAATTGGATCTCAACCTGCCAAAGATTAAAACTGGACCCTTATCTTTCACCATGTACTAAATTAAAATCCAAGTGGATTAAAGATCTAAACATTAAAACAGAAACACTAAACTTGCTGGAAGATAAATTAGGCAGAATTCTTAAAGACATGGGCATAGGAAAAGACTTTATGAACAAATCCTTAGTAGCATGGGAACTAGAAGAAAGAATCAACAAGTGGGATCTCATCTTATTAAAAAGCTTCTGCACTGCAAAAGAAACTATCAACAGAACTAAGAGACAACCTACAATGTGGGAAAATGTTTTCACCAGCTGCTTCTCAGACAAAGGACTACTATCGAGAATATATAAAGAACTCAAAACAACCAGCCCCCCGACCAAATACAAAGACTTCATTCAAATATAATGCAGGTTTTAATTACGATGTTGCATCTTTTGTTTTCTTAGTTCACACATATCTGTGTTTCTACTTATTTCCGACAGAGTCTCATGTATTCTCTGTCACCTTACATTTCTTTGATGAGGTTGGAATTGTATGTAAGCATAAAGCTTTCAGACTATATTCAAACACCACTTCCAGGAGCCCATGTGTCTTTGTTTGGAGGCTTGTCCTTTTAAATGTTTTAAATTACAGTGGGGAAAGTCAGCCTATTTGGAGGGTCCCTTTTCTCCCAATGGTGCCCTCTCCTTCTGTAGAAGTTTGCTGGAATTCTCTCTTCTAATCTTTCCCAAAAGGGGAAATTTCAATTTCAGCTCTCAAAGTAACCATCTGTCTCTCAAGTATAAATTCCCAAAATGTTATGGCAACTTCACAGCATTCTTCCAGTTGCCAGCCTTATTCTAGGTTTCAGTATTACTTTTGTCATTATAAGTAAGAAGGAGAAACTGTAACTTAGTGCTCAGGAAATCACTTTATCTGAAAGTCCATCAAACAGATTTTTCAACTATGTTTTAAAATCAAGGAAGAGTAAAGTTAACTTTTCAGAGGGATTTCAAGTCCCTGGCATTAGTCTGTTTATCCTAGTAACTCTAGCATCAAAAATACCAATATCATCCTGAAATAGTTATTTTTAGGGGTATCAGTGCTTCTCTTGCTCAAGTTCCCACTTAGAAAATTTGGGAAATGAGCCCATCTAAACAAGCTGACTCACTTGTCATGATGCTAGTAAAGAGGACTCAGGCAAATACTTAACAAACAAGTCTCTCTGATGCCTACAGAGGCATGGAAACTGAAGTACTCTTCAAGGTCAAGTATAGACCTGGGCTCTAAACTCTACATTGCAGGGCTCACTTCCTGTTACACAGTTTTCAGGAACAAGTCCTTTCTCACAGGGTTAGCTCACCACCTTGTGCTGTAGGAGGAGTGGTTGTATAAACCCTGCTTACAGTACTGTCCTTCAGGGTACTCTTGCAGCTCACAGCCATAATCCCTTCCTGCAAATCTGACATCATCTCAGCTCTTTCCTTGGTTAATTAGACATTTTTTCCTTTTATGAAATATTTTCTACACAATTTCAAGATGCTGCTTCTACCTGACAAAAGCGCCATTTTCAACAAATGCGTTGATTAACTTTAGAGCCAAAGGATACCAAAGGGCAACTGTAAATTCCTCAAAATGATGTGACTTTGTATTTGTGCATTTCCAGTATCTATTATAATATTGAACTCCTATTAAGTGCTCGATAAATATCAAAGACCCACATGAGAACAGATAATTCCTGTCATTAACTCTATTTGAGAGTTGATAACATTCTTAAAAGTTCTATGCCCTTGGTGTTCTTACTTCAGTTTAAGAGGGTAACATATCTTTCTCATACAAGGTTCAACCTTAATTCTACAAAAATAATCAAGCCTTGTTGATTTTTTTTCAGTTTATATCCATAAGAATATTTTCTTGTTATAGTGGGAAAAGGCTTTTTTTGGTTTGAATAAAAATGAATCTATCATTAAATATAAAGCAAAAGTAAAAGATTGAAATTCTTTTCCCATCCTCTGCACAATTTTTAAAAAGACTAATATTAGAATAATTTTATTGCAATGTAAACTGAAAATATCTATTCTTGTGCAAATAGACTAACCATTGAAGATTTTTTTAAAATTATAACTGAACATGACACTATCCATAATGTTTGGGTTGTAGAAAAAAATTAAAGGATGGATCATATTACTTGTACAAATATCTTTATTTTTCCATATCCTCCACAAAACTGGATCTGGAATGAGAAAAATTAGTTGTTAATAAATATGATATTCTTGTATAGGAATATATAAATAAATTTAAAGATATAAGTAGGCTCACATTAGTGCCAGTTGTTATTTTAATTTCTCAATTTAATTCTTTAGAATATAATACCAAAGTGGTTTTATGAAGTCTATTGCATTCACTTGTAATATTCTTTACCCAAAATAACGAAAGAAATATCTTTATATCAATGGCAAGTCAAAATTCTAATCTTTTAGCCTTATAAAATTTTATACACATCCAAGCATGGCACAGGCCTATAAACCCAGCACTCTGAGAGGCAAGTTCACTGCCACCCTGGATAATTTACTAATTTAGCAAGATCCTTTCTCAAAAAAGGGAGGGGGAGTTGGGCATGTAGCTCAGTGTGAGGCTCTGGATTCAATCTCTAGTACTGAAAAAAAAATTCTGAATTTTTATTTAACACTTCTATTCATGTGTTGTACCTTGTACAAAATGTACAATGCTATAGATTGGGACAGCATACCAGTGATGTGCTTATAAATGCTTTAAAATGAGCAAGGGAGTTCTGATGCCTAATGTTCAAGAATTACAATGGTATAAATATTTTCTAATATACCTTTTAGGTGGAGTTTTGGATTCAAATCCAACGGCAACAACTAAGTTGCAGTTCACAGTATTCAAAATGGGTACGGTTGGTCAGATGAAAACTTTCTCTGTTGGGAGGCAAAGTCATGGTGACATGAGTTCTGAAAATCATTCCACTGCTCTCCAACTTCTTGAGAGGTTTCTAATCCCTATATGCTAGATCCTTGGGGTTCTTAAACTTAGTGGTACTCACTGTGTCCACCATGACTTAGTGGTGCTCACTAGGATCAGAAAATTTTGTGATACCCTAGAATTTTCCTGGGGGGCCGGGTTAGGGCCCACACCTCCAGTGCTCCCATAAGCTTTGCACACCCTAGTTTCTTTTGTTAAAACATTTTGGATTAAAATCAGACACACAGCTGGTTTCATTGGCACATATTTTGGACTTGAAAAATGTTAACTGTGCTTATCGGGCTACTTACTTCCTCTCTTCGTTTCTCTAAACATCAGTAAAAATTTGTTGATGTTGTTGTTGTTTAGAAACATTCTTGGACAAAGCATTCTTTTTCTTCTCTGAAAGTCCACAACTCCATGCCTATGAACTCATACGCAACAGTAGGCTTACATGAAATATTATTTTGAAAGGGAACTCTTCATTTTCTTACTTATAAATCACAATACTGAGTGAAATTACTCATTAATTTCATTGTCATGCCCAGCAGGAGGGCCGTTGCAAGACTGCCAGCTGGAAAACCAGGAGCTACCACAAGAGGAAAAGCTGTTGCAAAGTCCTGCCCATGAGAAAAGCTGTGACAGGGTTCCAGCCCACAAAAAGGACTGCTGTGGAGTTCCTACCAGCAGGAAGGACCATTGCACAACTCCTGCCATTGTAGAGTTTTGGGAAATCTGAGAACATTTGCACCACTGCCTTGGCCATGTTATCTCTGCCCCCAGGCCCCTTAAGGTAGTGACATCTCACACCAACATCCAAGCAACTACTTTAAATGCCTGTCAACTGTTTCTCCCTTAAAAACTTTTCTGGGAGGCAAAACTTGCTTGCTGCTGGTTCTGACTCCATTTTCAGAATCAGCCGATCTGCTTATGTTGAATAAAAACTTTGTTTACTCACATAAGGCTAGCCTGGATGGATTCTCTGTCTGTAATACATCTGGACCTGAAACCCAGGATAGGTGACCCTCCCTCAAGGGCTTTGCAACACTATCCCTAGCCTTCACCTTGAAGAGATCACCTAGTGACATCTGTTCCTCAGACCGAGTATCAGACTACATTTCAGACAGTCCCTGCCAGCTGATTCAAATCAAGTAACACACCTCCTTCTATTGCAGATAGGTAAATTGGTTAGATATCTTGTAGGCAGTTAGACAGAGTCACCCTTAAGGAGCCAACACAGCAAGGAGCTGGCATGGAGGACAATAAAGACACATTCACACATTCACTAAAGGCCAGAATTGTAAAAGGAGAGAAACTGCTATACCTTTGTGCTTCTCCTGGGAATAAATAGCAGTAATTGATATTCTAAATAGGTATCACTGGGTGGGGGCCAAGGTCTTAACCCAGCCTTTCCAGGAACTATCCCTGACCCCCACCCTTACTGAAAATCCTTGTATGCTTATATGTGACTTGCTGCCCCATTAGATCCCCTCTTAATCATAACACCAGGGTGACTATATTTGTAATCCTATTGCTTAGTCATGGTTTTGCCCCACCTCATGCCCACATTTGTAGTTTTCCATTGTGTCTTATGGATTTGTCCCACTTTGTACCCACCTCACTACATGGCTTGGCTGTATAAAACATCTTTGAAAAGTAGGGTGGGTGGGCAACTCACTCTCCAGTCCCCCTTCTGTCTCTCTTAGACAGAAGCTCTTTCCTTCAATAAATTTTTCCTACTCTTGACCACTGTTGTTCCTAGAATTCAATCTTCAATTTCAGAGAACACAAATTCACATTTCAGATATCTAGAAGGTTTGGGAGTTACATCTCTTCCCCCTATATCATTTCTACACCCTCCTGACACCATCAGGACTGCCTCACAGCCCTCCTCCTCCTCCTTTCACTTCCCTTCATCCTGGGAGACGCCTCTCTCTCTTAACCCCTCACCCATCACAACTTCTCTCTTTCTAAACTCTTACTTGCTGAGACGAAAAGAGGCTCATCTATTTATTAAATATAGCACAGGTCATGGACACTCTACGGGAAGACTGTCTTCCCTAGGTGTTTTAACAACTGCAGGGACAGCTGCCTTGATCATCAACCCATGTTATGTTCCATCTCTGAGTCTCAACTTTGCTCTCTTCACTAAACCCCTCAACAAAATTACAAAAGGAGAACCACAGACCACTTAGGTCATTCATCCTTTGAATCCTTAAAAGAATCTCCCTATAGACAGCCCCTTCAGTGACCCTTCCAAACCTCACCCAATCTTTCAGCTTCTGTATAGTAGAATATGGGGGATGTACAGTAGGGGTTCTGACACAGGATTCCAGCCCATGTCCAATCACATTCTTGTCCAAACAACTTGAACCCACCATTGCTGGATGGCTGCCATGCCTGTGGGTGGCTGTTGCAGCAGCCATCCTACTCCTAGAAACACTCAAAACTCACTAGACATGCTCTACTCACCCTTCACTATTCACATAACCTTCAGGAACTCATGTCTTTGTGCCAACTCTTGTTTTCTCTTTGCCTCTCACTGTCTTCAGCTGTATGTAGTTTTCATGGAAAATTCTACATTTAGCATTCCCTTAGGCCTTGATTTCAACCCAGCTTCTTACCTGAAAAACATGCTGCTTACTTCTTCAAAGCCTGAACTACATGACTACGTGTTTCTAATACACCTAGCAACAACCACTTTTCCTCACATTTTCACCTTCCCCCTTCCCAATCCTGATCACATCTAGTTCATCAGTAGGAGCACATATAAGCCCACCTCCAACTCCCCACCAGCTCAGAGAAGGCCTGAGATCTTATTAACTCCCTTCTTGTGAAATTATCCCCCAGTTTGGCCTTCCCACATCCATTCAATCAGAGAATGGCCCAGCTTTCATTAGTCAAATTACCCAGGAGTCATCCAAGTCACTTTGTGTCCAGTAGAACCTCCACACCCGCTACTGGCCCCAATCATCTGGAAAGGTAAGAAAGGAAAAATGCCTTCCGCAAGGCCCATGTCACTAAACTTGTACTCCAGCTACATAAGGACTGGGTTTTCCCTCTCCCAGTTGCTCTCCTGCACATCTGAGACACCCAAAGGAGCACACAGGATACAACGCCTTGGAACTTTTATATGGTTGCACATTTCTGCTCAGGCGAAAACTCAGCCCAGAGGCCAGCCCCCCTGGAGACTCTCTCGGGTCTGCAACAAGACTGAAATGATATATGACATGCTACTAACTTTCTCTTGCCTTCTCCTGACATCCAGCCTTATGAAGACAGACTTTATTAGTGTGGCTAATAAATTGGTCCTACTCAAAGACTTACACTGCCATCCCTGCAGGCCAAGTGGACAGAATCCTTCCCGGTCATCTTCGTCACTCCAACAACTGTCCTATCTCAAGACCCTCCCTTAGTGGATACATCCCTGTAAAGTGAAGCTGTGTCCAGCTGATAACTTATCTGACTCCTCCTTGTGGAAACTGAAAGCAATCACCCCTACTTCTCTCAGGCTGACCTAAATTACAAAAGACACTTAAATGCCTTGCCTATCCTGCTGTTTCACCCACTTCCTTCATTTGGTGTTCCTTGATCTTTCTTGGTTTCACTCTCAAGCCCCTACCTTGAAGTCATTTCTTATGTGGATAGATCTTTTTCATGGCATCCTATGTGATTTCTCCCCAGAGGAGATCAAAGTAGTGGCATCCCCACTACTTCTCCCAGCAGTTCCTAGTTATATCTCTCAGGACCCTACAGTTAACTTATTCCTTGCTGAACCATTCCAACCCTTCATTAGCCAAAAATTGCTGGCTTTGTATCTCCATGTCTTTAACCACCAATATGCTCACTCCAGTACCTCCCTGTGTTTGGGTCCTTACTAACCTTACATATCATGCCCAATATGAAACAAAAGGCCCATTCCAATTCTTAAATAAAGGGTCCTTAGTCAATTTCCCCATTAAGGAAGTAAAAAAAAAAAACTCAGATGGGACATGCAGCATGACTTATTCAGTCTTATATCACTAACCTCTCTGTATATGAGACCTCAACAAAGCCCATAAGTAGCCCCATAAACACTGATCACTGATATTAGTCTAACCTTCCAAGCCCCCATTTACATTCAGTAGAATGTGTCCTCTGGTACACCTAGGACATCTACTCCGCCTCCAATGTAAATATATGTTACAGTCACTGGCCCCAGCTGACCATATCAATTACTAGGTTGCTCAGAATGCCCCATTCATTCAGCCTGTCTGATTCTATAGCCCTCCTAAAATGACAACCACATCGCTGTTTAACAAACAATCAGAATTTTGTAACAGCCACTTCTTCCCTTACATGACTTTACATCCATGGACCCCCTGTAACCACTCTCCCACTCACTCAATTGCCTTCTCTTGCCTACCTTTAACCACTTCTTACAATGTCTTCTAATAGATAGCAAAACACTTTTCTTCTAATGGTAGAAGAGTACAGTAAGTGCCAGTGACATCCTCTACTGGGGGTTCTTCCAGCCTCTTATGGTAGCTGTCCAACCAGTCACTCTGGGCATCTGAGAGAATGAAAACAAAAAACTCTCATTTCTTTACCATCAATACTGCTCACTTAGTCAAGGAGTTTTCTGGCTTTGTGGGACACCCACCTATCTATGCCTCCCCACAAACTGGATTGGCATCTGGACTGTAAAATACCCCAGTCCAAAGATAGATATTACTCTGGGAAATCAGAGCCTGTCCATTGCCATCAAAGTCCCAATCCAACAATGAAGAGACCTGGTAATAGTAACTCTGCTTGTTGGTCTAGGTATTTCCACTGCCTCACTGAACAGAATGGTAGGTCTAGCTAGCTTCATAAGCTATTATCATTCCCTATCCCAAGATCTCTCTGACAGTCTCAAAGAAATAGCCAATTCCATTCTTACCTTACAGAACCAGTTAGACTCCCAGGCAGTGGTGACATTTCAAAACCACAGAGGTTTGGATCTTTTAACAACTGAGAAAGGAGGCTTATGCATCTCTTTTGGAGAAAAACGTTGCTTCTATACAAAGCAGTCAGGCATAGTGTGAGATGCAGCAAAAAGACAACAGACAGAGCTGTAGAAATTAGACAACTCGTGTCAAACTCTTGAACCAGTATTTGGAGTTGGACCATATGACTCCTTCTATTAAGCGGCCCTCTCATCTGTATTCACCTCCTTCTCCTCTTTGGGCTATGCCTTCTCAAGGTTCTCTCAAGGGTTCCTCTAAAATCAAGTTAAGGCTATCACCAAGCAGTCAATGTAACAAATGCTGGCCTGGCCACCCTAAATCTTCCAGTCCTCTCTCCCAATTAAGGAGTCCACACTCTCCACATGTCGCACAAGAAGTAGTCCTGAAAAACTGTGTCCACCTCCCCCTACTCTTTTCTCTTTATATGAACAAAGAGGCAGAAACATGCCCAGCAGGAGATCCATTGTAAGCCTGTCAATGGGAAAAGCCACTACAGAGCTCTGGCCCTTAGGAAAAGCCATTGCAACGTTGCTGCCCATGGGAAAAAAACGGTTACAGGGTTCCTGCCCACAAAAAGGACCATTGTGGAGCTTCCACCATTGCAGAGTTATGGAAAATCTGAGAACATAGGACCACTGCCTATGGCCATGTTGTCTCCACCCCAGATTCCTTAAGGCAGCAACATCTCAGACCAACATCCACAATTTCATTTACTCACACTAGCTCAGGTAAATTCTCTCTGTGTCTCAAACACATTCATAATTTAAATAAAATTTTGTTATAGAACTAAATTATTTTCTCAATTTATGTGGGCATTCCACTCTTTGTATAATAGATAAAAAAACTAAGATCACTTAACACTAAGTTCCATCTGTCTCCAAAATATGCAACTTTCTTCATGTCCACCATAGCTCTGTTTTCTTTGGAAAACAATTCAAAAAGTGTTAACTGTGATTTTTAAGTGTACATATATTGATGTAGCAGAAATTTTTTTCTTTAATCAGAGTTTCCCTTTAGAAAAAGTGAGTAAATACATTGGCAATTCCAATGAATGCCTTTAAATATTAGCCCTGTTGATTTCATAAAAAGCCAATTGGTGTCATGTTATACCTTTCTTCTCTCTAGAGAGAGCAACCTTGTATAAAATACATCTATCTTGAAGACCACCTAATGTTTTACAACTACAATTTCTAAAGGAAAATATGACAAAAAATAGCCTAATTCAATGCTGCTATATCAACAAATTCTTTAAGCCACAATAAAATGTATTCTTGATTTAATTTGCATTCATTCTTTTTATAGCTGCATGTAACAGTAGCCATAAATTTAGAAAATGCACACACATTCACACATTTCTCCTCAAAATCATGTTCTATAATGTTCTTAAAAATAATATGCTCTAAACAAAGAGTTTTGATGTGGTTTGACTCAAAGTGACAGAAAAATTTGCTAATCTCAGATCAGGCAGGGAGTTAAATCATGGTGCTATTAGAGATTTTGATGATTTTGGAGGCAAATTTAATAATGAAATAAATCAAATGTTAACCTAATCCTCTAAGGAAACTTACTTCATTTGGGAAAAAAATAAAGTTTCACTGGTAACCATAGTGAATTGATATTATTGCAGTTGTTTTTATAAGTTGTTGCCATGACTTTTGGGCTAAATTTTACTCACATACAACAGATGGCAATGATTACACTTCTGTAATATTTTTTCTCAAATAACTAAACAGAGCACAATAAAATAAATGGGCTTGTACCCCAGAGAGTTTTGTTTTGGTTCACATTTTATTAAAACTGAAAAATGAACAAAGTAACTAAAACCAAGTATAAAGACATCTATATCTCTCAAAGTAAACCAAAATTTTTAAAATATAAAAATATCTCACTTTTACTTGTGTTTTACTGGAATCACATTA
This sequence comes from Fukomys damarensis, assembly GCF_012274545.1. Classification (NCBI taxonomy): domain Eukaryota; kingdom Metazoa; phylum Chordata; class Mammalia; order Rodentia; family Bathyergidae; genus Fukomys; species Fukomys damarensis. The sequence goes on along the minus strand of NW_022900926.1, from coordinate 66,527,290 downwards.
GAATAAAAACAAAATGGTACAAAAATTTTAAGAAAGAAAGTCACAACATTGACAGCATAAATAGACAGCAAATGTTTGAAATCTAAGAAAAAATTTCTCTTCATTTTACCACTCATATGTTATAAAACATGAGTCATCAGTTTCTATGGAATTATAGCCTGAAATTTAAAACATCCTTTCAAAGGAAATTTATCCCAAACCTTTCCAGTTTTTTCTTAGTATTATATGATAATCCTTCATAGCTTACTTTCTCTTCTCATAACCTTCCTTTTAAATGATTTTAGTAATTTTCAAATTCAAAACTAAAGTATATAAAGCTGTTATGATTACAATTCACACACCATATTTTATTTAATTCTATAAGAATTGTTTAATGAAAATAAAAATACTTGATAGGAAGTATGTTCTAATGAATGGAATACTTTATGAGGTGTTAAAAGTCAATTTAAAAGTTCATTTAAAGTCCTTGATATTTAAAATGAAAATATATGCCCTTGGGTAAATCATTTAACTTTCACTTGGTATTCTCACTTTCATAATGGAAAAATAATTCTAGAACAAATTTTAATGCATCAAAATAGCACCACTGTTAATATTATTAATCATTGTGATTTCATTGGCATAGATAAGAGTCTCTTAAATAGTGTGTGGAATGATTTCTAAAGTGCCAAGCTGCCTTTTTATGATCTCATTGTGATTTCATTCTTTGGTTAGCAGCTTGAGAATTTGATTCAATAATGTTGAATTCAATAATAGCCAAAGTATTTGCCTATAAATTTTTCATTTTTAAAACAAATCCTGCAGAAGTTTAACCAAATGACTAAAAAAGACCAGCAAAGCCAATCTTAATAGCGATTAAAATATTAATCCTAATAATAACCATTGACACTGCAAAGTCAATTAGTCACAATATCCCAGATTGGAAACCACCAATCTCCAACACAGGTAGGCTGATGTTTCATATTTATGACATGTTTTCTAATTATGAAAGTAATTTTAGCTGGGCATGGTAGATTACACCTGTAATCCCAGCACTTGTGAAGCTGAGGCAGGAGGATTGCTGTGAGTTTGAAACCAGCCTGGGCTACATAGTGAGTTCCAGATCAGTCTCAACTACATAGTGAGACCCTGTCTCAAAAATAAAAAAATAAAGTAATTTTAGCACATATTTGTGGTACATAATTAGTACATTAACTGTGATAGTTGGTACATGTACACAACACATCTTAAGTTTCCTTCTTGGGTTCTTCTTTTAAGTTCCCTTCCCCTTGCTCCCTTCCCCTTTCTACTTGCAAAAGATCTACCTCTTTGTTTGTTATTGTCTATCTTTTGTTTTGTTCTTTAACTTATTTATACTTTAAGTTTCTCATGTAAGAGATACCATATCATATTTGAGTTTGTGAGCTTGATTTATTTCACTTAAAATGATGAATTTAAGGTGTATTCACTTTCTTTAAAATGAATCATTATATTTCTTTTATAGCCAAGTAGTATTCCATTGTATATAATTACACTCTCTTGATACAGTCATCTGATGATGGACATGGTACTGTTAGAAACAAAGGAGCTGAGAGAGTCACTCCTTTCCCTCTATTTAACTGTAAACAGCACCCTATGGTTATTCCTGCTTCTATTATCCTGAGAGATTAAAAAGAGTATATCAAAAGCCTGGGAGATCAGTATGCCCTAGATGCCAGGGGGAGATTCAATGGAAGACACCTAAAGCCAGAGGTGTCTGGTTTTTAAATTCTGAAAGCCTGATATACTGACCCTTCTTTGCCCCCCCCTTTTTTTCCCCATTGATCTTGCTGCCTCTACTGTGATCTTTAACAAACATAGCTTCTTCCTACTGGATGTACACTTGGCAGTTCTTTTCTCATTGTACACAGGGACCTGGACTATTACCGGCCCATTCAACTGTAACAGACATATGTTTCCAAAATTAGGCTATTATGAAATGTCTTCTTATACATGGGTGTGAATATATGGCTGTAATGTGATGTTTAACCCTTTCAGGGAGATTTATAGTAGGGGAATAGTTGGATTGAATTGAATTTCTATTTATTTTTTTGAGGAATCTCCATACTGATTTTCATTCTGGCTGTATTAGTTTACACTTCTACCAACAATACAGAAGCGTTTATTTTTCCCTGCAGAGTTATCAGCATTCACTATCATTGGACTTCTTAATGCTAGCTTTTCTTTCTGGAGTAAGATGGAATTTCTGTATTGTTTTAATTTGCATTCATTTAAAAACTAGCAGTGCTGAATGATTTTCATGTATTTATTGGCCATTTGTACTTCTTCTGAGAAGTGTTTATTCATTTCAGTTGCCCCTTTTTGAATAGGTCTTTCATTTGGAAGGTCTAATCGTTTGAGTTCTTTATATAATCGAAATATTAGTCCTCTATCAGCAGGGTACCTGACAAAATTTTTCTCATTCTGTAGGTTGTCCCCAAACTCTATTGTTTGATTACTTTCTGTGTAGAATATTTCTAATTTAATATGACCCCATTGTTGATCTTGATATTATCTCTAGTGTAACTGGGATTTTGTTCTGAAAGTACTTTCTTATGCCTATGTCTTCAAAGTTTTAACTATTTTATCTGCCAATAGGTTAAGCATTTCTGTTTTGTTTTTAGATATTTAATTCATTTTCATTTTATTTTAGTACAGGTTGAGAGAGAAGCAGATCTAAATTCACTTTTCTGGATGTGGATAACTACTTTTCCCAGGACTTGCCAGGGATTCAGCTCAGTGGCACTGCAGCTGCCTTGCAAGTCCTGCAAGGTCCTGAGTTTAATCCCTGGTACTGGAAAAAAAGAAAAAAAGAATCTAGTTAGTTTTTCCAGTATTGTTTGTTAAAGAGGCCATCTTTTCCCCATTGTGTAATTTTGGCCACTTTTTCAAAGACAAGATGACTAAATGAACCTGGGCCTGTTTCTACGGTCTCAGTTCTGTTCCATTCCTTCATGTATCTGTTTTGCACCATCATGCTGTTTCTATTACTTGAAATCTGGGACTGTGATTATCCTTTTTTGCTTTTTTCTGGAACTGCTTTTGCTACTCTGAGTCTCCTCTGCTTCCATATGAATTTTAGATTTTTTTCTCTCATTCTGTGAGGAATGTTGTTGATATTTTGACCTAATTAATGCAACCCTAATGCAAATTAATGCCACCCCAGTTGCATTAAAAGTATATATTAGTTTTGGAAGCATGGTGATTTTTACAATACTGGTTCTGCCTATGCAGGAAGAAGGGATGGATGTCTTTCGATTTTTTTTATATCTTCTTCCATCTCCTTTTTCAGAGTATCATAGCTTTTTTTTATTTTTCTTTTTATTGAGTTTACTGGTACAATCTAGGTATACAATACAATTACATTCATCATTGGGATTCTGTACCTTTACATAATAGGTCTTGATTCTCATTTTTCCCCTTCTCCCTGCCCTCCCTTCACCCCCTCCTCCCCTCCCTATTTACAAACACTTTATTTCCATGTTTTTCAGTTTCTCATATTTCTTTCCCTTCCCTTATTACCTTCCCCCCACCCTTCCCACTTTCCCTACACCTTTAGCCCTTTACTTCCTATTTCACATTATTAATTATCTCATTAGGATCCTGTGTACTATTGTAGTTTTTCACACCAAAGAAACTATTCGGTATTTCAGTTAAAGAAATCTCTGTATGAA
>NW_022900926.1:66467472-66521742 GCF_012274545.1 Fukomys damarensis | reverse complement strand
ACTTCCTGTGCTTTGAGTTCAGGATGTCCTGGTGGTTCACTATTGGCCTTTTCATCCTCATTTGCCCTACTGTTTGCCATTGGTGAACTGGAAGTCTGTCCTTGTGTCTTGCTTAAGTGTTTTTTCATTTTAATTTTTGTTGTCAGACTGTCCTTGGTTTAATCTCTGGATTATCACCCAAATCTTCCTGATATAGTTGCACCCTAGCTTCTGTATCTCTAACGACCCACAGACATTCTCATCTTCATAACAACAGAGAAAACAGCTCATCAAATCAATGGCATAGCTTTACCCCAACTGATACAATCAGCAACACATTAAGATGAAGCACAACTTGGACACTGACCACCTGTGGCAGTCACTAGTCTATCACCCTTAAATCATTTGAATTAAATTGAAATCAAGAAGCAGTCTAGAACATGTCTGCAGTGAACAAACTTTTCAACATAGTATATTTACCATTTAATGGCTCAGACAGAGCGAGGATGCAAGACCCCTGATCTCAGTTAGCTGATTGCTGAACCCCATGACACTGACTGACCTCGGGCTGCAAGGCCCTGATTGAGTTCCCCATCCTTCTGAATGGTTGAACTCCGCAACGTTCTATTACAGGTTTCCCACGCCCTTTCTTTAAAAATGTTCAAAGTTGGGAACTCAGACAAATACCCTTGATGATCACCTCTGTCTTTGCAGAGTGGGTCCAAAGACTTGCACAGTCAGGAGGTCTGAGAGTCCAGGGGGGACAGGGGGGATTATGGGGGTTCAGGGGCACCCACGCTGCTACCTTCCCAGCGCTTGATCAATGGCTGCTGGGTTGGGAGCAGGTGTGGGTCTCCTTCCTGCGGTGGATAGGGCCAGCCTAGCTTTCCGGTGCTTGAGCGATGGCTGCTGGGTCAGGAGCAGGCGTGGTTCTCCTTCCCGTATTATAGCTTTTATTGCAAAGATCTTTTTCTTCATTGGTTAGTTTAATTCCTAAATTTTTAAATTATCTTGATGATAGTGAGAGTGCTATTATTTTCCTAATTACTTTCTCAGTGGGTTCATTACTGGGGAATAGGAACAATATTGATTTGTGTAAGCATTCACTACCTTACCCATGATTGCCAGTAGGCACTCGTAGGAGGTTCCCAGGACCTTCTAGCTGGGAACTGCGGAGAGCAGGAAAAACCAGTTCTGCAACAAATATACAGAGCAATGTCTAGCGGGGCTATCCTGTGAGAGAAGAGTGAAAGGAGCCCAGGTCTACAGGGACTATGCTGAGCCAGAACCACAGGGCATTGCCCTACTATTTCCAAAAGCTACACAGGCCTCCGACAACACATGGTCCCACCCACTCCCTGCTCTGTACTGGCAATGCTGATCTTGGGAACAGCACTGGGATTTTCAGGCAGAACTGAGGAAGATAGATATCTGTGGGCAGACAGTAAATGGCACTCAGCCAGTGTATTTTTGGCTGTGTATTAGGCAAGGAAAGCCAATGGAAGGAAGTCTCGGAGACGTCCATATTTACCACCCCATTAAGTCAATCAGATCCATGGAGCCCGAATGGTTTCACACCCAGAGAACAACTTGCAACAGGGATACATATTCAGAAAAAACAACAGCCTTCAAGGCTTTGGACATGCAATTAATTGTCAGCCTTACTGGGGTGGGGGGTGGCTGCTTGGCTGCTTTAAATGAGACTGACTCTACTGCAGAGGAGGCAGCTGTGTGGAAGCTCTGTAACTACCGCGGTCTTTCTTCTTAATGTGTTGCCATTTTGCTCCTTGGTCCAACCTAATTAAATTGAATAGGTTGAAGTAGTAAACAAAAAGCCAAGAATGCATCACTGGAAAACAGAGCCTAACTAAAGAGACCCTCATATCAACAACAAATTTTCTTCATTCTGTTTGACTTCAATCCTCAGAACAACAACAACAAAAGTTGGGAACATGATAAAGCAAGGCAACAAGTCACAGCCAAAGACTCCCAACTCCCCCAAAGCACAGCCAAGGACTAATGGAGGGGAAAGCTAGCAAATTGTATGCAGTGATTAAAGAGGAAGTAAAGAAACTCAGCAAGTTCAAATATAACCTAAAAGATATTGGAACTATTGTAAAAGCTGACCAATGGGATTAAGAGAGAAACAAGTAAAACTTTGTAGTACTCGCAGAAATGGTACAAATCCTAAATTGCAATTTTACCAAAGAAATTGAGTCTCTGAAAAGGTGCCAAGCAGAAATTTAAGATAAATCTTTCCACAGAATTCATAAACAGCAGAAATAACTTATTTGAAGATAGATAGAGCATTATACATCAAGGGCAATATAAAAATAATTCTTGACAGTTAACTTAAAAATTTGGAAAGCTAGAAGCAGTAAAAGAAATTATTAAGCATGTGTAGTACTTAGGAAATAAACTGCTACATTTTTGCTAGAAACCTTTTCAGGTATTTTTGTTGTATATATGTCTACAAAATCCTTTATTTCCCTGTTTTTGCTTTCTTAGAAATGTATTTAAAAATTAGAGGCTTAAAGTCATAAAAATTTTAAATATTTAATTTAAATGCACACACATATACACATATATTACAAACCCTACATTTTGTATTTCAAATAGGTCTAGGTTTATCTGGTGTACGGATAACATCAAAGGTATTCAGAGACCTCCAACAAAATCTTCCTGAGACCCTGTCTGCAATGTCCTCTTGATCAGAACTGACCTCATCACTTCCTCAGTGCTTGATGAGAAGCAGAGTCGGAGGAAACTCAGCACCTCCATAAGTTATCAAGTGATTTTTAAAAAATTATCACATTAAAAAAGGAGGTACAGGAGGGGGATGAACAAGATTCATTCAATTCATATATTCCTGGTGCAACACCTTTCTGCAAGGAGATGGGAATGATCCCAAGCAAATTTCTGAAAGATTTGGAATTAGAAAAGCCAGGTTGAGTGTAGGTTTCTTCTGATTCTTAGCAGACCAAAGCTCTTGAAAACAGTACTCAAGTTCTTTCCTTGATTTTTTGAAGATGTTTGGTAAATTAAATCAATCATCAATCCATTCCTTAAATTCTTTAAAAATATATGAGAAAAAAGGTTGTAGATGAAGAAGAAAGTAGACCAGGGAAAGAACAGAGAGAACAATGCAGAGAGAGACTCAGGAAAAGAATTCAGCTGCCTGATCTCAGGGAAACAGAAGCCAGGGGTGGGAGGAAGATCATTCAGATAGAGGTGAACAGGTTTCAGAAAGAAAAGAGAAAGCAAGTGTCAAAAGTCTCAGACACACCAAGAAAGAGAATACATACATCTCTCTGTTGTCATTTTAGCGAAGTAAAAAGAATGGAAGCCTAATTGCCGAGGAGGTGACAATCATATGCTGTTCTTTTCGTAATTCTAATGATGAAAAAACAAAATGAGAGCCCATGGCATTTGTTGTACAACTGACACCCATAGTCTGAAGATTTCAACAGGATTATGGATTTTCATGCAAATGATTAGCCATTTCCTCCTTTACTCATTTTTCTCAACAAAATTCCTAGGAATTTGGTAGTGGCCCCTACCTCAATGAAATTCCATTGGAAGGGTTGTGTGAATCACACACAGAGTGGAAAGCACACAAAGAAAGAGCAAACTCCTGAAAGATAGTCACTTACTCATTTACACAATGGAGCGATTAGTGTTTAGAGTTCAACTTGATCCCAGATTGTGTGTACTTTGTTTTTGTTTTTGTTTGTTTGTTTTCCTTGTTGAGTTTATTTGTACATTTTAGGTATACAGTCCAGTTACATTCATTAACGGGATGACTAACTCTGTTTTTAAAAAGCCTCAGGGAGCTTTAGGATTCACAATGTGGGGCTGGTTTGTTTTGTTTTAATTTTAGACAGGTGAAAATTTAACTCACTTCTAGATGGAGAAAACAGAAACCAAAAAAGGGTAGCACATGAACCAAAAGAGATGACCAGTGGATTAAAGGTCAATAAGGAGGTGGCCAGGATGGGATCCAGAAAATAGGATTCTCTCCATTGTGAAGGGTTCTGTGGAGATAGGGATGTAAGTAGTTGCAAGTAACTGTCGGTGCTATGGCCAGAAAGGCAGAAGAATTTAAGAGGGAGAAATTCAAAAAAGTTTCAGCGTAGGAAGTTCACGACTCAGTGTGAAAAGAAAGAATGACAGTTGAGATGGGACGGTTTAGAGTGGCTGTTACTGGCTATTTGAGATAAGTGTGTGAAATTGCTTTGTAAGTCTGGAAGACACAAACTTAAACACTTATTACTATTCTATATATAAACATCAAGGCAGAAGGCAAAATTTAAAATGAAATCATAGTGAGAAGCCAAAGGCATTAGGACCTCTAAATTCTGCAAGGAAAAACCTCAAATAAAAACAAAATATGAGCCTACTAATCACAACATTATAAAAGGGAAACAAAGAAATATTAGGGAAAATACTTTAACTTCACTCGGACTCAAATAATACTACAATCTACTATACTACAATACTACAATACTACAATACTACAATACTACAACATTTTCCATTCAAACCACATTATGTTCTTCTATAAAAGCTATCACATAGCTAATATATGTTCATATAATATAAGAAAATTTAAAAGTAAAATTGTTCCAAAGAAAAAAATCTAATACAATTTGTTCTTATGACAAGTACTCTTCAAAGACAGTTTTCAGATGTTACAGTTTACATCTAAAATGTCCCCAAAGTCTCCCATGCACAGAGGTGGAGCTTTCAGAGGTGACTGGGTGATAAGGCTTTAACTTCATCAGTGGAATTCATCTATCAAGATATCCTCATTGACGGCATCACTGGGAGGTGATAGAAACTTAGCTGAAGGGAAGTTACAGCGGGTAGGACTGTGGGGGCAATATCCCGCTCCCGGCTCCTTCCTCTTTGGCTCTTTCTTTCTCTCTCTGTCCTCCCTAACCGCCCTGAGGTGAGTGGCTTTCTTCACATCTGCCCTTCTACCATGATTCTTTATCTCACTGCAGCTGAAAGCTGACTATAAACTGACAGGATAAACTACAATCCAGAACAGACCACTGCTCTTTAAACTGTTTATTTTAGGTAATTGGGGGAGCAATACAAAGCTTACTAACACGCGTTTTTACAGGTCATCTCAGTGAAATTTCTGAGTCAAAACTTCGCCCATTAAGCCTTACAAAACAATTGTCCTCCTAAACAATTGTACCCATTTTAGGTCCTAACAGTAGCACCTGTTGTCGTTCACTTCTTTACACTCCCGTGAGTGCCTGGTTTCGTCATTTAACATTTACCAAGTGAATTAACAAAATACAGTGCTAATTTGCATTTCTTATATTTGCATAAATAGAAATTTGTGTTTCCTTTAAATGCAAATGAGATTTTATTTTGTAATCTATTTTATTTTATTTTTTATTGAGTTCATTGGTACATTTTAGGTATACAGTACAGTTACATTCATTATTGGGATCTTGTACCTTTACATGACAGGTTGTGGTTCTTTAAAACTTAAAGCTTGAAATTGCACTCACTGCTCATGTGTACCTTCCTTTCTAAATTAGTATTATTTCTCTACATCTGGTAAGTAGTTTAATACTAGCAATATTCAGTATTAGCATCATGAGCTACTGGTAAAATCATAAGTTGATACAACTATTGTGAAACAATTGGTAATACAATAAATGTCAACTGATAAAGTGAATTTAAAATATGACTTATAATATATTTTGGAGAAGCCTCATATTATCATGTTTCCAAGAATAAATGATGTATGTTAGAAAATGTACATTGTTAGAACTTTTCATGGCATATATCAGACATTCAACAAACATGTTAATGAGTATATTTAATCTTATTTCATTATTTTCATGAAGCAATACCTATATATAATGTATAAGAAACATATGCATTCTTATTTTGCAAAAGTTCTTTTCTGTCTTAGGGAAAGCGAAAACCAAAAGTTCATTAAAGATGATCTATAATTATGGCCTTAGTCCTTATTTCTCTGATTAATTACAACATTATAAAAATTTTATGTGTTTCTTGACCATTCATGTCTCGTATGTCTTTGATTAAATATCTATGTATTTGTCTTTGGCCTGATTTTCAAGTGATTATTTCTTGTTGCTTTCTAACAGATAACAATTACTTATGGTCAATATGTGTTAAAAGTTGTATCTCCAGGTCAGTGGCTTACTTGTCTCTTCTCTGATAATATTGTTTAATGAAGGATTTTAATTTTACTAAACCAAAAATTTTCTTTATGATTAACACACTTTATATCTTTGTAAAGGAAATCCTTTCTTATTTTATGGGCTAAAATAATGCTTTTTTTACACTTCATTCTAAAACTTTCAAGAGATTTATATCACATTAAGTATTTAAACAACCTGAACTTACATTTTTTGTTATGTTATAGTCACTGATTTATTTGTTTTTCCCTTACCAATTATCTCAGAACTGTTTGCTGAATATTCCTCCTTCCCATGTTGTTTACTCATCTGTACATATATCAAAGTTGCATATATGATTTAGAGCTCTATGCTGATTCTCTTATATTATCACTCTTCAACATATTTTAAAATTACCTTTATTTCTTTAATCCATCATGTATAATTTCCAACCTCATACATTCTGAATTTTGTCCTCTTCTTACTGGACTTAAACTAAATCTTACTGTGATCAGAGAACACACTATGCTCAACTCAGTATTCCCCATATACCATTGGTGGGAATGGCTCACGTTTCTTCTAGATGACAGTGGTGTGGGAAACAATACTTCCTATATGTTTAGATGAAAGAAAAGGGGGAACCGGGAAGTAGGAAAAAGAGATGAGGAAAGGAGAAACAGTAGGATGAAAAGGAGGAGAAGAAACAGAAAAGCAAGAGAAGGAAAATTTGGCTGCAATTTAAGTTTCTGTGGGCCTTAAACTTTCACAACTAAGAAGCAGGTTTTCAAGGTTTTACAGTGTTATAAATTCTCTCTAGATTTCCTCCCAAAAGCTCATGTGCTCATAGGTGGGAAGGTGGCTGAATCTAAAGGTGCGTAAATGTCAGCTAAATGTATATGTATATGGGTTAAGGGTGTGTGGTACAAGATCGGTCCGCTGATTGGTTTAGCATAATTATGGGTGTGGATAATGGGAAGCCCAACCTGGGTTGTGGGTGTCACCAGCCAAAAGGCTTATAGCCTGGATGAGATAAAAGGGAAAGGGAAACAGGTGCTGCTGCTTTCTGCATTCTGCTTGCCATACCATGGACTGTTTCTCCTCTGCGATGCCCCTCTGCCATGCTTCCCTGACCTGGAGCCAGCTGACTACGGACTGAAACCGCTACAAACTCAGACCTGAAATAGATCTTCTCTCCTTTTACTTTAAATGTCAGGTATTTTTTTTTCTCAGCAATGAGAAAAGTAACAATGACATATAGCCACCAACAGTCACCCCAGATATGGCCACAAAGAATGATGGATAAAGAAAACTCTCTAAGATTAGAAAGAAAAAAAAAAGATTATGTAGTGAAAACATGTGCTAAAAAAATTTTTCTCTCAGAAGACGTAGAAAATAGTCATGAGGCACAGAAAGTATTAGATAAGAAATTCCTTCCTAGTGAACATAATTAGAACTCAACAGAGAACTTTTCCCTCTTCCCCAAGTGGCAGGCTCTTACATGCTCACTGCACACGATTCCTGCCTGGCTATGAATCAGGGACTTCTGAGGGATACCCTTTCCTTTTTCTCCATCAGAGCTTCCCTGAATTTATCCTGTCCCTTATCTTTATTTGTATATCAAGTAGGGAGAAGGGATGACTTGTTATTTTAGTATGTAGATTCAAAGGTCAAGGGGAAGAATGTTTGGGATTAATGCAAAGGATTTCAGAGCCTAAGGTGCTGTTCGAACTGGACATAGTAACTGGCTGGGATTTCAGTTATCTTCCCTGAGGATGCGGTTGGTGTTTTCTTTGAGTGCAGAGTTAAAAGTCACCTGATCTTTGGTGTCCAGAAAGATAAACAGTGGCCAACACCGTTAGTGCTCACCCATGTGCGTGTGTTATTCTGTATGTCCTGGCCCCTCCTCAGACATTAAATTTCTTTAAAAAGTTAAATCTCCTTTTGGGAAGGAAGGCAGGTCTATCCACATGTGGATAGAACTGATGCACACTCTTTTTATGCCCGATCTAAAAAATGTCTCTTGCACACACGTTGTTTTGTCTGTATGGCTAAGACCAGAGGATTCCAAGATGATGTAGGCACATCAATGGAAGGAGTTAGATAGGACTCCTCAGTGACTTCTTTGAAGAAAGCCACTCAACTTGTTTCAGACTGGAATGAAAAATAAATCTGTATGAGTTTTTATGGCAGCTAATGCTATTTACTGTGAATAATACAAAGCAGATTGTTTTGCTGCTCCCAAATCAAGTCATACCCTAGAACTGAACCAATGAAGTATGATCCATTATACACACTAAACTTTTGTAAGGGCATTTCTGGGGGGCAAAAGTGAAAGCAGCAAAAGCCATAATGAATTTAGAACACTCTCCCAGAGGACCAGGCTTGTTTAAAGCTAATGATTTATCATTGCTAGAAAAGCAGAATAGAGGAGGTGGGAGGTAGCCATGCAACACTTAAAAGTGGATGTCCCAGACTGAAGCTGGAATATGAGCTCATGTCTTCAAACGTGGACTTTAAAAAGAGTTAGACAGTGCTTTAAGAGGGAAAGACAGGTCCCTGGATGATATATTAGTAGTAGTTGAGACAGGCTCAAGATATGTAGGCAGCCACCTCCAGATCCAAGGCTGGTCAGCTGTGTCAGGCACCGGGGAATAAGGCAAGCAAGGTAGACGCTGCTAAATTTTGGAAAGTGAAGGATTTACAGGGACACATTAGGAGTGCCCTGGGAGGAATCCGAAGCAGAATTTGACCACATTATGGTGAGAGTGGAAAATCTCAGAGACATAAAAATAAAGAAGAGTTGTAGAAATTTGGAACGCCTCTCTGGAGGATAGTTTGTAGTTTAAAAGCTACAAATTAATCAGTTTAGACTCACAGCAGCCTGCATGCCTTATGATAAGTCTTTTAATGTGCAGCGTGCCAGGTACACTAATACAGCAAGAGACAAAGTTTGCACACTATAACTCAGATGTACAAAAAGTGCACTTTAAAAATGCAAAGATGATGTCATTCTGTCTCAAGTTTCCATGTCGTCTCAGTAGATTTTTTAAAATCTTTCAAATGCTTTCAAGGGAGATTGGTTCTCTTTGGTTCAACAGTCTCTTCTGAGACTCAGATATTGTATTATAAAAAACTCATTGAATTTTAATTATCTTCTCCTCATTTGTCTGGTTTTTCTCGTGGGACAATCCGTGGGCTCAGGAGTTTAAACTTCCTCTCCCTGGATCAAGGCTTCCTCCAAGTAGTCACTGAGAATTTCTTCCCTCATCTACTGAGATATGCTGGGTCCAACCAGGTTCATTTGGCCTCTGGGATAGCATCAGATGTGATTCTCTTTGCTCATCTGTGATATCAAGACATAATCTTTACAGCTCCCTCGTGCAATCTGCTTCTCTTAACTCTTATAAGTCAGCCAGAAGAGCACAGAGACCTTGTATTAGCCCAGATAACCATGTCCAGGAGAAAGGCATGTATAAATGATTTCCCATAGCAGTGTTGTCTTAGCTTCTGGACCTCTCCAACCACATGTGTGTGCTCTCTTTTTTCTTGAAGACATCTGTCTCAGGGCTTTTGCAAATGTTGTTCCCTATGCTTGAAATTCTGTTCTCCTCCTCCCATATCACAGAGTTTACATTCTAACTTTACTCAGGTTTCTCCTGAAGTACTTACCCATCAGAGAAGTACTTTATGGTCACACTTGATAAGAGATCTTTGCCCTCTGTTCCTTTGACTATTATTTATCAGTACCTAAAACAAGAAATATTTGCATAGTACAAGCTGTGTGAAGGTAGAAACATCACCTCTTTTTCTCATCTACATTGCTGGTACTTAGAAAAATTGTTGGCACAAGCAAATACTTGTCGAATAGGTGAGTAGACTTTGTGTCCCCTACATGTGCTCCATGTAACATGCAGATATAGGTGAAGAGCTTCAGAAACATTAAACTATATGGGAATAATTGTAATGTGGTAAGATTATAGCTGAATTTTGTTCCTTTATTTTTAAACTACAAAGCTTAGAATTATTAACAATGACAATGCTACACCCATCATAACTTGAAACTAATAGTATTTTCCAAGCCTTCAAAATTGTTTTTTTTTAAGGCTCCAAAATGATTATAAGTGTGAAATTGTCCTGAAAATGGTAAGAATTTTCATTGAGAAAACTACATAAATATAATGTTATTTGGGCTAAAGATATATGTGAATTGTTAAGATAAATATCAGCTAATAAATGATACCAAGCAAAACAGATGGGGAAAATGGTTCTTGAGATGTATATATTGTCTAGTTATTAGATTTTCTATTGCTTAACTTATTAAAAGGCAACTTCAGTAGTATTTTTCAGTTCCTCCTGTTTTTATGCAATATGTTTAATGATTTTAAATTATTTTCTAGATTATATATTCTCCAAACTAATGTAAAATACGTCTAATATATAAAGGCTAGTCAGAAACAGACTTTCCTAAATATTATGCCTCCAAATTAATTTGAATCATATTAGTAAATACCAAAAAATATCTCCTTGAATTACATAAGGAAGAAAACTCCACCTTTAAAATTAATCAGAAAGTAATGCTCAAAACAGTAACACTGCTATTGACCTATCATTCATTGAATAGCAAAACAATTAAAATATTAGTTATGATGATAGGTTAACATAACAGAACAACTTCTCCAACTAACACACTACTCAGGGAGGAAGCTACCCTAAAGCTTGAATAACTTTTCTAAAATTTTCTGCAGCTTCACACTACCTTAACACTTTTTATTTTACATGTAGAGAAATCATTTTTCTTCCTTTGTTTCCCATCTTTTGAACACACTGGCGTCTTCCAAGTGTACTTAACTAACAGCTGCAAAATTCATTATCCTATCATTTATGGTTTTGAATTCAATCCCATAGAGCCAAAGAGCTTAAAAGCAGGCTATTTTGTCTTAAAAATATAAGCTTGTCCCCGTGAAAGGGTGAGATGAGTAGTATAGTTCTGCAAGCAAATAATATATTCCAAGGATCTAGAAAGAATGGAATCTTTTGTCCTGGCATTGTTTTAATAACAAATACTTGATATTCTAGCTAGGAACCATGGGAACAATCAGCAGGGTGTTTAATGGGCTTAGCAAAGTGCCAGTTACAATGACAAAACACTCTGTAGAGTGTTGCCTCGACCACCTTGTCAGACATTCTTTTTCCTACAGCAGAGACCACCTTTGATATCATATATTTGGAGCTAACATTATTTACTGAAGGATGTATTTCTATTTATTTTTCTCTTTATGAAATTATTATATTTTTAATAAAATCAAGTAATACCAAAAGTATCCCAAAGAATCACCCACGAAAGCATCACTAAACCATTCATCACAGTGTTGCTAATCAAAGACATTCACCAAGATGTTGGTGCACATCTTTGAAGAAATCTCCATATGTGTACAAATAACTATAGACAGACATGATTTTATATGAATAAGTTCATAATTTTTGTTTTATTTTTATTAAATACCTGTTGGGTGTTTTTCCAGATCAATGAATATAGATGTACATCATACTTTCTTAGAGTAGAGATACCCCCACATAAACTGGTGGGACAGAGAGGAGATCGAGGCTGCCTACAGGAGCTGGAAAGACAAGCACCACATTAGTACTTTCCATTTAATCATTTTCTTGAATATTATATTTTTTCCAGATAAACTATAGAAACTTTTCTCACATGGAACCACTACTCTTAGATTGAATTATAGCAAATAATTTGGAAAGAGTTGGCATCATAATATAAAAGTACAAGATACATGTTTCCATTTAAATCAACCTTTACATACCTCAATGAGTTTGTTTATTTCACATAACATACCTGGTTAAATTATCCTGAGGCTCTTTGCTGTTATCGTTTTGTCTTAGTTTATTGATTTGCTGCATGGCATCATGGTTGCTAATGCAAAAAAAATGATGCTTCCAGTTTCACGCCCCGAGAAAACAGAGACACAGAGAAGAGTTGAACTGCGAGCACCTGTCCTGCCCGCCAGCACTCGGAACTCTGATTCTCCCAGCGGAGCCCCGTCAGGCCTGCAGCCATGAGTTTGAGGTAAGTTCTGAAGTGACACACTGTGTGCCCTCTGAATCCGCATCTAAATCTTTAAGCTTCAGTTCCCTTGTCTATGAAGTTGTAGGATAAATGAAGTTAATCAAATATGCAGCATAATTTCCATGGTGATTTTCAAGTGCTCAATGAGTGTAAGTAACCAGTGATGACGCTGACAAATTTTCAGTGGCTCTCACGGGATACACTCACAGAATGAAAACTTGTGCGTTGCTTTTCACTTCAAAATCTGCTCTTTTGCTTTTCTGTTTAATTATATTGGAGGGCCTAGGGTTCTGGTTCAGTGTTAGAACATGAAGGCCTGGGTTTGATCCCCAGCACCAAAAAAAAAAATGTTTCCACTGGAGCAATAGTAATGATAACAGTGCTAAAGAGAGTTGTAGTCTGATTCCTGGTTTTACTGAAAAACTGCTTCTTAGTCACTATTACGTGCAATCCTCCTTATTATTATACATGTTTTTTTTTTCCAATGCTAAGGGTGGAACCTAGAGCCCTCATGCATTCTAGTGTGCTCCCACTCGGCCACATCCTGATCTCTATATTTTTAAATCATATCAAAAGGTTTTGTCAACATACTTTTACAAAGTTCTTTTTCCTTCATCAATATTTTATATTATATTCCTCTAAGACCTATTAATTTGATCTTGTTTTTCTTCTCATTATCATTACTGGGGCACATGATATTTGATATCCATAAATTTCTCAAGATGCTGTTCAACCATTTAGGATTTTGAAAGAAATGCTAATAATTATACTTAGTCGATGACTTTACTTTTTCTGTGCGATGTCAAAAATGTTGAATCCAAATATGAGACATTTTTCCTTTTAATGATCCAGGCCAATCAAAGTAATATAGAAATGCTTTGTGTGAAATAAACCAGGCACACAAGCCTAAAAACACCTCTGCCTGCCCTCCAGACAACAGAAGAGCCTGAAGTAACTTGCACATGGGGCTCCTGGAATGCCCTCATACTTGCATATGTGTTTTCTTCTTCCTAGAATGCCTTTGACTTCCTCCTATTGATGATCGGCTCACTCTTCAATAACTACACGAAACCACCACGTTCTCAGAGTCTGCTCTAACCTCTCCAGGCTGACTTTGCTTTATTCCTTTTCCATTGCAATGAGTTATGTGAAACATATTGCTTTCGATTTCTACGTCTTATTATGTCTATAAGTGTAGATCCACCCCCAGATTCACTCAGCCTTACTCCAGTTTCCAACACTTAGTGCTTGCTTACCTTTGACGAAATTCTTTAGGGCTGTTTCTCACTTTTTTGCCTCTAAAATAGGGGTTATGACGGTACTTTCTTCCTAAGGAGGCTGTGAAAATTCAGTAAGTTAAAACACGTAAAGCAGCTAACAGTGCCTGGTTTTTAGCCATAAATGCTAATTGTAACACCTAGTGTTAATATAATTATTGTCTTCGTGTCTATATTACCTAGAATAGTTGCCCCTCCACTGGTCATTTGTGAAACTGCATTTTACTTGGGCTCTCACCTTTGACCAGGTCACTTTCGTCTTTTGGGAACTCTTCATTTGGCCTTCATTCTCCTGGACTAACCGCCCCTCCTTTTCTGGTGCATCTCTCTGACCCTCCATACTCCTGAACACTGGAAGCCACACGACTGCAGTCTGGATCACATTCTCCTATATTCAGATTTACCTAGCACACAGTAGGAATTCAAGAAAGACAGATCTAACTGGGAATACAGTTTTCACTCCTGTTCAGTCCAGCTGACTCTCAGCCCAAAGGCCAGGAAGGAGAGTTGTAAAGGAAATCCCATCCCCATCGCTAAGATTACTCCTAGAATGAGATAAAAGCACATGGGAACTGGTCTGAAAATCTATGCATCATATTTTCTGTATCCAATCATCTGTTGAAGGGTGCACAGGTTGCTTCCAGCATTTAGCTCTTACAAATTGTGTTACCATGAGCACTAATATGTGCATATCACTGTAGTGTGATGTCTTAACCTCTTGGGGAAGATACTTAGCAGGGGGATAGCTACATTGTGTGTAATTTCTAATTTCAGTTCTTTGAGAAATCTTCACTCTGATTTCCATAATGACTGTACTAGTTTACATTCCCACCAACAATGAAAGTGTGCTCTTTTTCCCCACAGCCTCAGCAGCATTTGTTAGTATTTGATTTCTTAATGATTGCATTCTTTCTGGAGTGAGAGGGAATCTTGGGGTTGTTTTAATTTGTATTTCTCTCATGGCCAGAGATGTTGAACATTTTTTCATACTTTTTTTTTAATCATGCTTGCCATCCAATTAGATTTAATCAGCACAAGCTACCAACTTCCCCAGGAGGCACTACTGACAATTGAAATGCATAGCCAGAATTAACAATATTCCCAAATTTCAGGCTGAGAGCAGCATTTATTCACAAGACCACAGTAATCTTCGTAGTACAAACTGGAGACTTAGCTGGAACCCAAGAGAGGCACAGCATGTGCCAGAAGCAGGATTGGTAATACCACTGGAAGTGTGGCCAATATAAGAAAGAAGAAGCCACCCATTCTAAGTGTTATGGCTTGTGTTTAGGTGCCTCTGCAAAGCTTCAGGCAGTCATAGGTGAGTTTTTTTTTTTTTCAGAGGTGGCTGGATCTAGAGAGTGTGCTGCTGGAATTGATTCATGGTGCAATGCTAAGTTTAAGGGCACTCGGATTAAGGGTGTGAGTGCTACCTGCCGTAACAGTCTGGAAGCAGTCCAGCCTCCTAAGTACTCTGGAGTGCTACCCGCTCTAAGTAGTCTGGGGCAGAAAGACCCTGTTTAGGTCCCTTATTACTTCGCTACCTTCTGCCCACCATGAACTGTTCTATGTGATGCCACTCTGCCTTGGAGCCAGCATTTGTGGACTGAAACCTCTACAAACTTTGTGCTAAATAAACCCTTCTTCCCTTAATTTGTCTCAGCAACAAGAGAAAAGTAACTAAGAAGCTAAGTCATTAGATTCCTATTCTATAGTTGGTGGTCCATTTAGTAAGTCTCTTTTCATCGAAATTTTCAACAGTACAACATACTTTTCAACTATAGAACCTGATTTATCTGTCAGGAGCTGATCCAGGCCTCATTGTCTGCTCTGTGGTCCTCTACAGCCAGTACCCTTCAGGAATAACCCTGTAGCATTAGGAGCTTGGGGACTGATACACTTTTTCCTATTATCACTTCTCATCTTCCCTTCATGCCACCACGAACTATAACCACACTTCTGATGTTGATGCTTCCAAGACTGGTTTTGTCTTGTTGTCTCACTCCACACCCCTACAGTCCTCCAATGCCCTATTCACAGCTTCACTTTATATGCACATACTAAACCTATTTCTCTCCTCTATCTCTCAATTCCAGACTTTACAGGTATGTTCACTTAAATATTCAACAGGCAGCCAAATATCCAAGATTGAGAAATGAAGTCTTGCCAAATTATACCTTTAAGCCACTTAGCTCAGTGACCAGCTTCAGTTGTGTCATCCTGATGTAGCTCCTCATTCCTCACTTTGCGAATCTGACCAGCGAAGTTCATAAAGTTGCACTTCTTGATGCTATCAACCTCACTTATACCATTAGTTCCTCCTTGGTGCATGTTCTGAACATATGCAAATATATGTGTGTATATTTACATATATGCATATCCTTTACAATTAACCACTTCCAACCTTAGCTCTTTCTAACATACTCCCCACCGATCTCAGAGGATTCTACCTAGAACTCAAGTCATTCATGACATTTTCCTGCTTAAAGTCTATGTTTCATAGACACAAAGACTTCCTAAATAGGACCCAAGAAGCACAGAAAACAAAGCTTGAATATAGCCAAAGAACAAGCAGAGTGAAAAGACAACCTACAGAATGGGAGAAAAATCTTTGTTAACTACTCTTTCAGTATCTTTATATCTAGAATATAGAAAAAAAATCAAAAGGGAAAAAAGGAGCTCTCCTGCAATGTTGGCAGGAATGTAAACTAGTATGATCACTATGGAAATCATTTTGGAGATTCCTCAAAAAACTAAAACTAGATGTACCATTTGACCTAGTTATACCGTTCTTTGGTATAGTTGCAAAATAATTAAAAACAGAATACTATAGTCACTTGTAGATATCTATGTTTATAGTGATACAATTCACAATAGGTAAGCTGCAGGAATAGCCAGGATGCCCATCCATAGATGAATGAAGAAATGCAATACACACACACTTACACATACAGGAATATATCCATCCATAAAGAAGAATGAAATTATGTCATTTGCAAGAAAATAGATGAAATTTGAGACCATTATGTTAAGAGAAATAAGCCAGTCTAAGAAAGTTGAAAGCCACATGTTTTCTTATATGTGAGGAATTTAAAAATAAATTAAAATTAATGAAAAAAAAACAAAAGAAAAAGAATAGGGAACTAGAAGGTATTGTTCTAGTGATAGGGAAGATTAGGGGAAAGGGAGAGGAAAGAGAAAGGAGGTAGCAGAGATGAAAATAATCAATACATGTTATATGTATGTACCCATACACCAGCACAAATCTCATTCATCTGTACTAATAATATCAATTAAAAATCTTACGGATATTCTGAGTTTGAGAGGAAATTCCAAACTTTAGCATAGACTAAAAAGGCCTATACAGTTGGCCCTTTAATATCTTAACAAACTCCTACACTTCATTAATCTCCTTATAGCTTCCAAATGTGCCAAACACAGTCTTGTCCCTAGATTTTTCAGTGGGCTAGAATGCGTCACTCTACACGGTGTCTTCTTTCCTGTCCATCTCCTAGCAGCTCATCTTTTCCACCCAAATCTCCCATTCCCCAGGTTGAAGCAAGTTTTACTTTTCTCGGAAGGCTTTTCCTCCTCTCATCTGTGCTTTTCCCTCATCTGTGCTGGTGTCTGAGTAGCCAAAATCAGGCCCTCCCAAAACTGACTGTTGACTCACTTACCCGTGCTTCGTGTTCAACCTGAATCTCCAGTTCTTTGAAGTCAAGATGTTTTTCACTCATCTACTAATCCTAGTGTAATGCCTTCAATTTAGTGCATAACTGTTTGATGAATGAAGTGAAAAAGAAGAAAAGAGAATTCGGCAGGAAGGAGAAATGAAAGAAGTTGCAAGGCAAGACTAGCCCCCTGGAGAACTGAAATGCAGAGATACTTTCTCATGGACCCTGCATGCCTATCAGTCCTGCACAGACCCCAGTAAAAATTAACCCGAGCGATCAGACACATCATACATATTTAGGATATGAACACAACAAATCTTCCAGGAGGATAGCTAAGTATTTCATTTGGCAAACAAATGTAGCGATTACTTTTTCCATGTGTACAATATCATAAATATTACCTCCAGTTTCTTATGTCCCTTATACAGTTCAACTCAATTCACAAGCATACAAGGCAACCACACTTTGTTGTGCCCATTTTACAAAGAAGAAACCATAGGCAAGACGAGAGGACATAACCTGCTCAAAAATCACACTGCCAGGGCAAGAATTAAGAGTTTCCACTGCCTGATTCCCTGCGCTTAGTGTGGCACTCTCGGCAACAGCTCCCTGCCTGCTGTTTTTGACTCTAGAGATGAAAGACTGCTGGCCCTGAGGAGCCAAAACGTCTTGAAAATGAGATATTTTGCCACTTCCCACAGAGATGGACCTTGGGGTAGGGGCTCCCTGGGGGACAATCGGATAAGCTAATTATTCAGCCAACCTGTCACGTGCCTTGATTGCCTGCATTGCTACCTTAAACAAGCATCTGTACTCAGCAAAACCCTATTGCTTTGTCGCGCCTCAATAAACCTGGGGGTTTGAGTCAGTTTGGGTCCTCACTCTATTCCGGTGAAGACTCCTGTCTACCACTCACCCCACCCCACAAAATTATTCTCTGCCTCTCAAGTCTTTATTCGTCTAACAGAGTTTACTGGTCCGAGCCCGGCACGGTAGTCCTCGCCACTGCACAGGAATGTCTACATCTCTTTCTTTAAATACATTTATTAATATTGAACCATTGCCCATTGTGGAATTTAGCAGCTCTTTGCAGAAGAAACAAAACCGTCCCACACACTCACTCACGGGTACATGCATAATTATGAAACTGCTAAGGACGTCGGTGCCGGTGTAAGCATTTTTCCTTCTCAGGGAATTAAAAGGAGGAGTGGTCAAGAAACGCAGATGACGTCTTCAGCTGAGAACTGGAGTTGTACTTCCTCCATACCAGGTATCAAAGCGTATATTATTATTTACAGCTCCCGGAGAGCTGGGCTCAGGGTAATCCTTCCTCCTTGAGCTTCCTCGGTTATAAGCGAGGAAAGTACAACGTGTCACGAGTCTTAGAAAGCCAGCAAGTATAAACAGACTTTCTAAGCAGTACTTCAGCTTCTAAGATTTTAATTTAATTTTTCTTTATCTTGGGTCTCTCTCTGTGCTGCTACAGATAATCAAGAGGTATTATTCTAGAGAAATGGCATTTGATCGTTTTTTTTTTTTTTTTTTTTTTTTTTGCTCTGAATACAAGAAAATTCATCCCATTTTTGTAGACTACTCATTGAATGGCCAATTACAAGGTACTTCATTTTTACAGCAGGATTGTAAAAATCTGTATTGCCTTAATAAGTTGCCTTTAAATTGTCTTTCTCTGGTTAACAGAGAAACCATTTTCCTCAAATTCTTGCTGATGGGCTACAAATTTTGAAAATTATATAGCACTTTCTATAACTTCCCAGGGTTACCTCATAGTCACTGTAAACTCTACCAGCTTCCTTCTTTAAAGTTTTTAGCAGCTACTTAAGTGGCATACTGCATAGTATAATTATTTGAGAAATTATTGACAGCTGAAAATAAAATTTAAAATAAACACTCAAACAAACTGAGCAACAATTACTAACAAAGTTGATTTTAACTTTAAAAAGGGTATTTTATATGCTAAGCATTAAATTATTTCATCAGTCTTTTCTCTTTTTTCTGAATTACCCTTTGGTTTTCCAACGATTTGTACTTTTTTCCTTCTTCATGTCCTCTGGTAAGGGTATGGTAGAGATCATAAAAACATTTTTTTGTATCCCACATGGCTCTTTTGTTTTTTTCACTTTTTTAGAAACAGTACTACTTAAGAGCTGATAATAAGTGAGCTGTTTTAAGTGTTTAACGGGAATACAAGTCTTCAAGAAAGCATGCTTTAGAAAAATATAATAGCTATCTGCAGGTATCATGGTAGCCAACTCCCTAAAAGCCAAAGTCAGAAAGTGTTTATTAATGAACCCTGAAGCAATACTCAGCTTAGTAACTGTGCGCACACACACACCATAATCCATGATATTAAGTTTGTCAATAATTTTTTGCACATGGAAAGATTAAGAAATAGATTTTAAACTGTGAGTTAGAAAAGGATCACATTTGAATAAAAATCCCAACTATCTTGAGTAACCACAGGTCTATTGGTTCAATCAACTCTTCTGTTAATGTAGCAACAGAACATGTCTGGTTCACAGAATTCCTACCCTGGGGCATTCACGTGACCAGTCACATTAATTTGTGGTATAAATCACCTATTCCTTAATCAATTGTAAATGACATTATATGCAGTTAGGTTGCCTCTATGGTTTGAATTGTGTTGCCAAAATTTACATTTTAAAGCCCTAACATCAGAGTGGAACTTCATAGTTTCTTTCAGGTGGTAGTTATGTAAAAATGAGGTCATCATTTGGATTGGTTAGTGTGTAAGAAAAGTTTAGGATCCAGAGAGGACATGCACAGAAGGAAGATCCTGTGAAAATACAAAGAGAAAGTAGGTATCTAGAATCTGAGGACAGAAACCTCAGGAAAAAACCTTCCCTCTCAACAACTGGGTCTCAGACATCTAGCTTCCAGAACTGTGCAAAAATAAATTTCTGTTTTTTAGGCCACCCAGTCTGATGTCTGTTATGGTGGCCGTGGCAAAATATAGCTGTAAATATATGTGGTCTACTGGATTTCTAAGGTCTACTGCATGGCCAAGGCACATCGTGTGAAGTCTCAATAACCTGTATGCTTTAATCACCAACTATCCAATTATCTTTAGCTGGCACTGTAGGAAGCTGATCTTCAATTTACTGCATAGTTGCAGCTTCAGACAGCAGAGATTAACTGTTTTTGCAGGTCAAAGGCTAAGCACCTCTCTCTTAAGAATTTTGCACAGTTCTAATTAAAAGCCACATCAGAGAATGAAAAAGAGAAACAACTGATCCTATTTCCAGTGAGAATGTTGTCAACAGAAATACAGGCAGCATTTTAAAATAAATGTTTTATTTTTCTTATAGATTAAGAGTCTCTAATTTTTTAAAAATTTGTATTCATATATTTGTAATAGATAAGAAACACTTTCATCAAGACAACTGCACATATACATATCTTGATCCTTTGGTTATTTCCCCTTCCCTCTCCTCCCTCCCATCTTCATATCTCCAGATCCCCTTCCTCTCTCTACAGAGCCTGTGTGCTTAAGCACCTCGTCTAGGAGGGTCTCTTGTCTCTTAATGCCTTCCAGCTTCCCAGGAGTATACTACCATCCAATCAATAACAAAAATAACAAATGTTCTAAGGATAATTTTGTGTTTGAAACCAAAACTTCACTCTTAAATTACCAAGGAAATATTTTCAAAATTACAAGGAAGTAAAAGTGCTGTTTTAATACTATAAAATCAAATTCATCTCTTTTACTCCTGTATAGTTGTTTAGTATAAGCTAATGCTAACATCATGAAAGATGTTTAAGTCTATAGGGTTTTAGTCATTGTGCAAAGTAATTCAGTGAATCATGAGAGACCCCTGTTGACCTTTTTAGGTATTATGAGAAATCCGTCACTGTTTAAAATATAGTGCTTTGTCTGCATTTTCCTGTACTTGAGAGCATTTGTGTAAAAAGAAGCACGAGATATGGGTCGTGTCTTATTTGCCCTTGTTACCGAGCACCTACAGAGACTAATACCCATCAGTAGTTCAGCAATACCCACTTAGTCATATTGAATTATGCTGGTTAGATGTGAACTGTTTTACAATTAAGAGAGTCCCTCTTAAAATAGCCTGATGCAAGGAAATTATAGAAAGAAAAGAAGGACCTCTCAATTCCAGGAGGAGGAAGAGTTGAGCCTTGGCTTCAGCTGGGAACTGGGGTGTGCATGCTGTCAGGGCTTTTCATTCATCTCTTCTCTTAGCTCCACTCCACGTGTCTATAATGTCTTCTCATCTTTAATTTCTACATGTCTTAAGTTCTCTAGTCCATATAAAAAAACATCGAACTGCTAGCAGATACCAAATTTTAAATGCTGCAGTTTGTTTTTACCAATTATAGAAATGCTAATTTGTTTAGTCTCCACTCCAAATTCTCAACTGGACTTTGGGGAGAGGAGACTGCAAAACCTGGAAAGAAAACGTAAGCAGGTAGTCCTAGTGAGGTCTGCTCCATAAAAGAATGAATGAGCAAATGAATTGTTGTCTGGCACTAGGATATTAAAACACCACTACAAGTTATGAATATATAAAAGTACCAACTAGTAACTAACAGAGCTTCTCTAGGTCAGAGATTAATGTATTCACTTAATTTGGTAAGTGATGTGCATATTATCAAGCTAGTAGACAAGGTTGTTAGTAAGGGTAAATGTCAGTAAGATTAAACATACAATTTTGAAATTACATTCATAAATGGAAATATTTTATAGTAAAACTGAGCTTCATAAAGATGTAAACATTGTGTTTTCCTTATAAACACCTGATAATTAGAAACTTATTTAACTATGGGCTGTGTAGACTACAATATTGGAATATTAGAAAACAGCAAAAATCTTCTTTTCCTTGGGCATCTGTTAAATTTAATTTTCTTGCAGTTATCTTATTACTGTTTTCCCACAAGCAGAATTAACCAGATTGGGTGTGAATTTAATGTTCCTTTTTGACAGAACTCTCCTCTGTCACAGACCTTTGAAGCGTGCCTTCTGAGGAGGTGCAGGGGAGGTTCAAGAGAATTAAAACAGTATTTCAACCTCATCCTGTAGCCTGACACACAGGAGATTCTTGATAAATATTTGTTGAGAGGAAAAAAATCCCTGATTGCTTTTTCAATTCTCTGGCAGCAAACTCAGTACATTTCTCCAGTTTCCAATATGGAAAAAGGAGGAGAGAACAAGTGAACCGTAGAGAGTACAGAATGAGAGGATTTATGTGATTTTAGAAGTCAGGAAATTTGTTTGTTAAAATTCTAAATGGCTATGTGATAGATATTTGGCCTCCACTGTACTCTAGATAAAATTAGGTGTTCAGGGCAAAGCTCACATTACAAAGTGGGACTCTCAGGCTTAAGGGATCCTAGAGCAACTTAGAGATGTAGTAACATTCCTGTCCATCACCCAGAACTACCAAATGTTCAAACCATAGCACTGTGCTAGCAAAGAATAAATCATCAGAAAATAGTTCAGTTCTCTAATATCTGTTGGCCTAATAAACGTCCAGGAATTTCTAGAAAATTATTCAGATAATATAAATACATCAATGTAAACACTCAAGGTAATGAAATAACCACCCAGAAACTTCCAAACATCAATGTCTACC
This sequence comes from Fukomys damarensis, assembly GCF_012274545.1. Classification (NCBI taxonomy): domain Eukaryota; kingdom Metazoa; phylum Chordata; class Mammalia; order Rodentia; family Bathyergidae; genus Fukomys; species Fukomys damarensis. The sequence continues at coordinate 66,498,933 of NW_022900926.1, read as the reverse complement.
TCATCTTAATGAAATGTGGGGGAGCTGTCTTGGAGGTTGAAGAAAACTGCCATTGCTCATTCTGCATTCTCCATTTTTCTTGCATATTCCTGCAATTGAATGCGACAAGCTAAAAAGGTCCTCCCTCCCCATCATCTACATTTCTCTTAGGGTTTGTATTTAGAATTTCTCACAGCTGCACAATGATCTTTTCGACAGTCTCTCATTTATCCAACCCAAATCCTGGAATATGATGTACATTATCCTTGTTTTGAATGATAAGATTGAAGTATTATAAAACCTACCATTTATCCAGCACCAGAAAGCATTAATAAGGGGCACAATTTGTTTATGTAGAGATGATTGATTTCATTCTTTTTCCCCTCCCTATTACGTCTAGAAACTGGAAGTTTAATCACCCTTCTCTGACCAACACTTTCATGGTTTTACTCACACAATTCAGAGCAGGAATTAGGTTAAAGATCCAATAAGATATAGTTTAGTTCTCAGTTTCCAAATCCCATGAACCATTCAAATAAAGTTTAAACGACTTGATTAAATGTTCCTTTTCAGAATACTTAAGATTCACAAGAATTAATGTGCTATAATATGCTTGATTAACCCAATGAAAGGTTCTAAATTACAAATTTGGCACATTTATTCAGGAGTTAATTTTCCATGCAAAATAGTGTAAATATTTTAATTTTGTTCAACAGTCTGTTGGGATTTTATGTTTGAATTGTGCTATCATTCTGCACATTATTACTGAGAATACTACTAAGTTGTTAAATTGCCATATGTAAAGATGAAATGCTATTAAAATTCAGCTACTGCCTCTCCTTGAGCTTCAATAAACATTGCTAATTACACATTTTAACTTTGTATTCACTCAATATGATGCTGACTTCTTTTTATTGAAATGGAATTTTAAACTGTTTATTCTACTCACATGTTCCCTCAATCACTACAATATTATACTGATAATATAATAGGTCTAGGAGATCGTTTTTACTCATGTTTCCTTATGTTCTATGTAGACATAATAATTTACCTATTGATTTATTGACCAGATAAAATACCTTAATAGGTAAGTTAGGCATCCTTGATTTTTCTTTTTACTTCCTTTAGAATTAATCTCAAATAAATTAGTCTAGCATTTAAATATTTACATTGTATGTTAGTTCTTAGGAAAGTATTAGTTAAGGAGACCTGCACTAATTTTTGTGATAGCAAAAAAAGGCTAGATACCATTCTCAGAAAATAATTTAGGTTTAAATTAAAATTGTCCAGGACACTGTCAAATCCTTGAGTTTAACTATTAATGGTTTTAGATTTTATCTACATATTAAAATTAAAGTTAATGAATATATAGTTTAATATGTATACTTTCATACCAAAATGTCTTCTAAAATTCTTTCAATTCTATAAGTTCTTTATATTTCTCTTCTAAGAGTAAAATTAGACTTATCAATTCTATAAACACATTATAGAATTCTGAGCCAGATTTTATGCTTTAAGTAAGCCTTTTTCAATTTCCCAGTGTCCTTTTACATGTTTTGAATAAAATAAATAAACTTACCATGGAGTCTACAAGGGGGAGAGGCACAATTCATCTATTTGGAAATAGCTGAAATCAAAGGAAAGGAAAGGGACAAGTCCTTGTCTTACTGTAGAATATTTCACTTCTGGGAACAAGAGAAGAAATTCACTAAATATTGAACTTCTCATATTGAAGTAATTGATATTCTTTGAAGTAGGGATATTCTAGTACCCCAAGAAATCAAAAAAGTTAGAAAAATCAGAGTACATTTAATTAAATTAATAAATTAGAAACTTATGACAATTTTATACACATTTTCTTTTTTAATTCATTAATTTCATTGGTACATTTTAGGTATACAGTATGATGACATTCATCATTGGCATTTGTACCTTTACAAGGTATACACAGAAATTAATACAAACACAAACAATTACAAAAAAATCTATTAAACAACACAGGTGCAAACGACAGTGACAATGGAAATAGGACAGGAATCTGGATGTATACTAAAAGTGGTTATCAGAGTAAATTTTATAGCACTAAATACTTAACAGGAACAAATGACAAAACTCAAAGAATGTGTTTCTTATTTTTAAAAAGGAGAATGATTGGCTCAGTGTTTCTACCACTTGCCTCGCAAGCACAAGGTCCCAAGTTCGATCCCTGGTACCACAAAAAAAAAAAAAGAGAGAGAATGAACATCAGAGCAGTGAAGTAAGCAATAAAAACAAAAACAAACAAACCCACACAAGGGCAGGAAATAGAAAAAAACAGAAAATAATAAAGCAAAATATATAAAAACAGTAATCTATTGAATGAATCAAAATCCTGTTTTTCTTAAAAAACTTAAGAATATAAGTATCACTAGCAGAGTTGACCAATGAGAAAGGAAGAAAGCAGAAGGACTAACCAAATGTCAATGATAAGAGCATTAAAACAAGAAAAATTTATTTTAATTAAAAGATTTGTAGACATCTATTCAAATAAATTTTTAATGTATTGAGTGAAATGGATGATTTTTAAGGGCAATATAAACTACCATAATTAACTAGGTTAGAGTTAAGAATCTTCAAAAGGCTAGACTCTGTGAAAATAATACAGTTATTAAGGAGCTGTATTAGTTTTCTAGGGCTGCTGTTAAAAATGTTCACAAATGTGTTTGTTTAAAGCAACATAAATCTATTCTTGCATTGTCTGGAGGCCGCAAATCTGAAATCACAGTCTGGGTGACCCACACTGGCTAGGAAGTTTCTCGAGGAGAATCCTTCTTCCTCCAGCTTTTGGTAGCTCTGGGCATTCCGCGCTTACAGCTACATAGCTCCAGTCCTTCCTGTTCCCATTTCTTTCTTTCCATAGCTTTCTCCCTTAACTGTATACCTTGTACTTTCTGTTCCTTATTCCTCCCACTGGATTTAGAGCTCACTTTGATCCACCTAGATTTCATTTGAGATCCTGACTTTAATTAAATCTGGACAGACCCAAAGACTGCTTTTCCAAATAAGGTCAACTTCACAGATTTTTGGGATTAGGATTTTAGCATATCATTTTGGAAGTCACTATCAACCCAGTATAAAAACTACCCCACAATAAGAAGTATCAGCTTCTAACGGTATCACAGAAGTCTTCCAAACCTTCACAGAGAAGACTCAATGGTCCAGGAATTATTCCAGAGAAAAACAAAACTTTAAATTTTCTTTAGTGAAACAAATATTATAATGGTCCCTAAAGCTGGAAAAGACAGTGAAAATAAAATTATAGACCAGTTTCTCTCATGTATATGCAAAAATACTAATTACAATACCAGAAAACATAATTCAAAATAGGATATAGATATAGAAAATAATGCACAGTGACTACATGGATTTATTCTAAGAATGCAAGGTACTTCAGTATTAGGAATTCCATTTTTATCATATACCATATTAATGAATTTAAGATTTCAAAAATTATATAATTGTCATCACAGACACTGAGAAAGACTCTGCCAAAATCCAACATCCATAAATGAACTTAAAACACTCAAAAATAGAAACTAAAGGAGTTTTCTTAATATGTAAAACTCATATACCTTAGCCTTAAAGCTGATATATAATTTAAGGGTAAAGATTGAAGACTTTTCCTACAATGAGGGACCAGGCAAATATGCCATAATCCCTACCCCTGTTCTATATTACACGACAGATATCAGCTCATGCAAGTAGACAAGAAAATAAAAACACTAAAAAGACTATATCCATTTGCATATGTCCTAATGGTATACCTAAAAGTCCTAGGAATCAATCATAAAATGAATTCACACAAAAATAATTCAGTAAAGCAGCAAGATTAAAAATTGACATTAAAATTAAAGAACTTCAAGTATACAATAACCTAGTACCAGTATAAATATAGAAAAAGTATTTTTTCTCTTACAGAATTAGTGTAATTGGTACAAAATTCATATGGAAAAGAAAACATGTATACATATTCAAAAAAAGAATGAAAAATAAAAACTCGGAAATAAGGACTAAGTAAGTCAAATATCAAAACATAACACACCTGCTATGTTTAAGACAGGTTAGTACCCATAAAGACCAGTGGGCAAGGGAGGTACAATAGAAAGCCCAGAAGCAGAGTCAAATATCTATGGAAGTTTAGTATATAAGAAGGAATTTTTAATCACCAGAGAAATACACTGTGCTGGGACAACTTGATAATCATTTGGAAAAAGAGAAAATGACATCCATACCCGACACCACACACAAGAGTAAACTCCAAGAATAAACTCTAACTGTAAAAAATGAGACCATTACAGATATTAGAAGAAAACTTAGAAAAGTTTATCTTTCACTTAACCCCAGGGTATGGAAAGGTTTTCTGACACTGACTCCAAACCCAGAGACAATGTTTTTTAATTGATAAATTTAATGACATAAAAATTTAAAAAGAAAAAATACTTTTCATGGCACAGAACACCATAAGCAAAGTTAAAAAGCAACCAGAAAACTAGTAGAAAATATTTGTAACATACAGCACAGTAGAAAGACTACAGTTCTGAATATCTAAATATATCTTTAAAACTAGGAGGAAAGTTTCAAAAATCTGGTAGAAAAAAAATGAGAAATAAATAAGTATAAATAGATTATTCATAAGAGATTGACGAAAATAGCCTCACTTTACGAAAAATATTCAAAACCATTCATAGTTTGAGAGATATTTAAAAAATAACGCTGAAAAACTTTTCCAGGATGAGAGTTTTACAGGAGAGAGTTGCACATCCCACCTGAAAGGCTGTGGGGTAAGCAGGTGCAGCCAAGCAGTCCTGATGGAGACGCCTCTCTGTACTATTTATGCAAATTTCCTGTAAGGCTAAGCCCTAAAACTATTTTAGTAAAAATTGAAAAAAATGTCTCCAAAAGTAACAGGATGCTCTAGACTGACATTTGGGCAGCATGTAAAATGGAAACGATTATTTTCATGGTAAAGCTCACAAAGAAATACTAGATGTGAAACTTCATTAAAAAGGCTTAAAGGTATTTTGGTAGAAATTCTGAGGCAGGCACACGAAGGGAAGATAGGTACTATTGACTGTACTGCAGGTCTATAAGTCCAACTTTGGGAAGCATACTAAATATATCATATTCTAAAGCCAGCTCTGTCAATTTTGTCTTTGGCAGTAAGTCCAAACTTTCAAGCTGTCCACTGTGATTCTTGAGCTAAAAATCCTTCAAACTACTTTCCAAAACCACCTTACCAGTTAACTTTGTTAAGATGTACTAATAAACGACAGCGGAGGTAAAATGGAAGGGATGAGGCAGAGAAAAAAAGACTGTCTTTCAGGTCGCTATTTCCTATTTACATCGCCTCTGTAGCCACGGCCACTTGTCCCGCTCCTTCAGCATCCCTGGTGCCAGCTTCTTCAGGGACAACAGCGGATCTGGAAGAGCTACTTTCAGAGGTGGAGAGCCAGCTCACCGATGGGGCCTCAGTCCAAGACCAACCATGCACCACCCTCCCTCAGCAGCCTGAATGCTCACCAGGCAACCCCAGCTCCCCCACCCACTCAGAGAGCCAACTCCGGAAGCTCTGTACAAATCATATAAAGTTTCCCTCCAGTTCCAAAGCACCAATCTCACTGAACCTTTGATCCGACTCTCATTCCACAACCCAACTCTTCCCTGTGGCTGCCTGTGATAGTCAGATTTGTGTTGCTGTGACAAAATTTCTGTGTAAATATCTTAAATGTGGAGAATTTTACTCTGGCTGAGAGTTTAAGAGGTTTCCGCCTATTGGCAGTTGTCACTGTTGTTTTTAGACCTGTGCTGGTCAGAGCAACACATTAGGAGTTCACAGTGCACCAAAGCTACTCACCTCATGCATCTGGGAAAAAAAGAGAAAGGAAGAAAAACAGCCAAGGCTCCAGTATTTCCTTCAAGGGCATAGTCTAGTGCCCTGACTGCAAGGCTGTAACACAGCCTTGAGGGGTATCTAAAATCCAAACTATAATGACTGCTCTGTTACTTGTTCTTAAGCCCTGAGGCTAAGGCCAGGGGTGGATGGCAGAGCATTTGCCTAGCACACAAACCTCCAGCTCCCAATGAGTGGGCTTAGTATCACTTTTTCCCTCTCTAAGCCTGTCTATACCTGTATTACTGATTTCATTCCTTGTGACCTGCCTGTGTTCCCTATGTGACTGTTTCAGAAAGAAATTCTTGATCAAGTAGAATTTGGTTTTAACTTCATTTATTCACTGCTGTAGTGTTTATTAAGGCCATACTCAAGTATAGTGACCAGCAGTGGACATATAATGGAGAGAAAGACATAGTTCTTGTGTTCAAAGTTCACAATAAGTGGGTAAGCATTTAAGGACCAATTACCAAGTAGATGATGTCCATAGCAGAGGAGGAGGAGGAGGAAGAAGGCTTGAAGAGTTGGGAGTTCATGTTAAGGGCACAAAGATACAAGAGAAGGCTTTTGGAAAGCTTGACACAAGAAGTTTGCAGTTTCATAGAAGTTTGTAGGAGACCATGGCACCCTATCAAAGGAAAGAGCACCTGAAAGGACAGAAGACAGTCAAAGAATGTTCAATAAGCACTGAGACCTAAGCATAAAAGAAGGACATAAATTGAAGCTCCTCAGCAAGAAAAAAACAATGCTCCTGAAAGACACTGACTGGAATGCTAATTAAACTGAAAGTCAACTGGAAGGAAAGGAGAAAGATTCTGAACAAGATTATTTCCCCTTAAAATTATAAAAGTAGTACTATGCATTGTATTGAAAAAAAAAAAGTGGAGCCAGGAATGGTTCTCCCAGCCCTCAGATAGGCTGAAGCAGCAAGGCTGCAAGTCTGAGCCCAGCCTAGGGAACCTAGCAACTTAGGAAAACCCTATCTCTAAATGAAAAAATAAAAGCTTGGGGATGTAGCTCAATGTGAAGGCCCTGAGTACAATCCCCAGTACTTGGGAAAAAAAAATCCCTCATGCCTGGTGACCCATCTTCCCAAAACAAGTTGAGTTATTTTTTGCTTGTTTGTTTGTCAGTACCAGGGGTTGAACTCAGGTCCTTGTGCTTACAAGGCAGGCGGCAGAACTACTGAGCTAAATCCCTGGCCCTAACAAGTTGAGTTATATACAAAATTAAAATAAATACTAATATGGATCTTATTATATGTCAAACGGTGTTCAAGTGATGATATATATAATTTTATTATATATTTTTTATAAATTACATTATGTAGGGTGCCACCATTGCCCCAGTGCCAGGAGGACCTGCTTGGGCCCAGTCCAAGGGGTGGGTAGCTGCAAACTTCCCAGCCAGGCTACAGCCATTGCTCCAGCACCAGGAAGGTAGCCACACAGGAACCCTTGAACCCCCAGCCCCCCACACTCTCAGACCTCCTGATTGTGCCAGTCTTTGGACCAATCTGCAGATGCAGAGGTGGTCATAAAGGGTATTTTTCTGAGTTCCCAACTTTGATTATCTTTAAAAAAAGGGCTTGGGAAACCTGTAGTAGAACTGTGTGGAGTTCAACCATTCAGGAGGACAGGGAACTCAATTTGGGCCTTGCAGCCCAAGGTCAGTCTGCATCGTGGGGTTCTGCCATCAGCTAGCTGAGATCAGGGGTCTTGTTTCTGCACATGGCTGTACATGTTGTATATTATGACAGCAGAGATATAGTCTGAAAGAGACCCTTCAAATCCATTTTTTTCTTTCTTTTCTTCATTCCACTCTCCAAATTCTTTCTTTTTTCTCTCCTCTTTCACCAACTCAGTCTGTTGCTCCACCATATTATCCCTCATCTCCCTTTAAGTTTCTGCTCCTGCCCTAACTCAGATTTCTTCTTTTATCATTTTTTCTCTTTTCTTTATGTTCTTTTCTTCTGTCATTCTACCTCACACAGGGGTCAGTGGTATCAAGGGAAAGTGAGCCCCTATTACTTTAAAGGGGATATATTCTTGTCCTTATACTTCTACTCTATCTATCCCTTTTGAATTTAACAGCTTCCTGAAGATTGTGTGGTCATTCTATGTCCTCTGGCTTCACTTGAAATCTTCTCCAATTCTTTTATTTATCTACTCCTCTTGTCCTATCTCTGTCTGAGACCCTATCCTAAAGAATAAATATACTATGTCGAAAAGTTTGTTCATTCATGGCAGACATGTTTTGGACTGCTTCTTGATTTCAATTTGATTCACATGGTTTAAGGGTGATAGACTAGAGACTACCACAGGTGGTCAATTTCCAAGTTGTGCTTGATCATATTGTGTTGCTGATTGTATCAGTTGGGATAAAGGATTGTGGTTGATTTAATGAAATGTTTTCTCTGATGTTATGAAGACGAGAATGTCTATGGGTCATTAGAGACACAGAAACTAGGGCGCAACCATATCAGGAAGATTTGGGTTATAACCCAGAGATTAAAACAAGAACAGCCCAACAACAAAAATAAAAATGATAAAACACTTAAGCACGACACAAAGACAGTCTTCCAGTTCACCAATGGCAAACAGTAGGGCAAATGAGGATGAAAAGGCTGATAGTGAACCACCAGGACACCCTGAGCTCAAAGCACAGGAAGTAACAAAACAGATCAATCAGGCTCTAGAAAAATTCAAAACAGAAATAATTTCCCAGATAACCACAGAGATGGTGAGCAAAATGGAAGTCATGATTCTAGACTCTAGAACAGAAACTGACAAAAAAACAGATGAGCTTAGGACCATGATAGAAGCCATGAAGGCCCAGCATAAGAAACAAATGGAAAGAATAAATGCCAAACATAGGAAAGAAATGGAATCCATAAAACAGATTCAAACAGATATCTAGGAGGTTAAACACTCCATTGAAAGTGTATGCAACAGAATAAAAGAATGAGAAGATAGAATCTCAGATATAGAAGATAAGATTGCAGTCAGTGACCAGGAAAAGAGTGGTCTTTAAAAACAGTAGGGGATCATGAGAAATCAATCGAACAACTCCTAGATGATGTAAAGAAGAATAACATAAGACTAATAGGAATCCATAAAGTAGCAGGAGAAAATACAAATGATTTTAAAAAGCTGTTCCTAGAATTAATGACAGAAAACTTCCCAAACAGAGGGGAAGAATTTGACATTCAGATAACTGAGGCATATAAGACCCCAACTAGCCACTATCAAAAAAAAATCTACACTTAGACATATAATAATCAAGATCCCAGAAACCCATCAGAAGAACAAAATACTACAACCAGTAAGAGAAAAGAAACAAATCACATGCAAAGGAAAGCCCATTAGAATCACAGAAGACTTTTCAACACAAACCCTTAGGTCAAAGGAGAACCTGGAGCGAAGTATTTCAAGGACTAAAACAACCTCCAACCAACCTAGACTGATGTACCCTGCAAAACTCTCCTTCAAAATGGATGAGGAGATAAGATACTTCCATGACAAAGAACACCTGAGAAATGACATGAATACCAAACGAGCACTACAAGCAATTCTAAACAATATCCAAAAAAAGAAAATGAAGGTCACAAGACTATGAGGCCCAACAGAGCAAATCAAATAGGCAAGGCAAGAAACTAAAAGGAGAAGGAGAAAAAGTAAAACGAGTCAACAAAAGGCCCATAACATGACAATAATAAGTAGAACATATCAGTTATAACCATCAATGTCAATAGCTTCAATTCACCAATCAAGAGAAATAAACTGGCAGAATGAATTAAGAAGTAAAATCCAACAATATGTTGCATATAGGAAACACACCTAGTGCAAAAAGAAGCCCATAGACTGGAAGTAAAAGGGTGGAAAACAATTCTCCATGCAACAGGAGCCCAGAAAAAAGCAGGGGTAGCAATCTTATTCACAGACAAAGTAAATTTCAAACCAAAACTGATTAAAAGAGACAAAGAAGGCCACTACATCCCTGTAAAGGGAACAATTCAAGAGGAAGAGATGACAATCATAAACATACATGCACCAAATATTAATGCCCCCCCAACCATACAAAAGAAATATTAAGAAACATGAAAAACCAAATAAGCACTAATACAATTGTAGTGGGGGATCTAAATACCCCACTTTCACAAAGAGACAGATCATGTAGGCAAAAAACCAACAATGAAATACTAGAACTGAACCAAGCTTTTGAAAGCATGGACTTAATAGATGTCTGTAGAGTGTTCCACCCCACAAAATCAGAATATACATTCTTTTTGGCTACACATGGGTCATTCTCCAAGATAGATCACATACTAGCTCACAGAACAGGTTTGAATAAATGTAAAAGAATCGAAGTTATTCCCTGTGTATTACCAGATCATAGTGCAATCAAGCTGGAGATCAATAGCACAAGAAACCATAGGAATTTCACGAACACATGGAAATTGAACAACACTCTCCTGAACAATCAATGGATCACAAAGGAAATTAAAAAAGAAATCAGACAGTTTTTACAAATAAATGAGAATGCCAATAAAACATACAGGAATCTATGGGACACAATGAAAGCAGTTCTATGTGGAATATTCATAGCACTGAATGCCCACACCAGGAAAACAGAGCGAGCTCAAATAAAGAACCTAATGGTGAATCTTAGACTCCTAGGGAAACAAGAGCAAGAAAAACCCAAAGCTTGAACAAGAGAGGAAATTATAAAGATAAGAGCAGAAATCAATTCAATGGAAACTAAGAAAACAATATAAAAAATAAATGAATCAAAGAGTTGGTTTTTTGAAAGAATAAATAAAATTAATAAACCCTTAGCAAAACCTTGTCAAAAAAGGAAAGAAAAGGCTCAGATCCATGCAAGTAGGAATGAAAAAGGTGAAGTTACAACAGATCCAACAGAAATCTGGAGGATAATCAATACCTACTTTGAGAATCTGTACTCTAACAAAATAGAAAACACAGAAGAAATGGACAGATTTCTAGATACTTATGAATTACCAAAGTTGAACAAAGAAGATAAAAACATTTTAAACACCCCAATTACAATCAATGAAATTTAAAATGTAATTAAAAACTTACCAACAAAGAAAAGCCCAGGTCCTGATGGATTCACAGCTGAATTTTAGAAGACATTTAGAAAAGAACTACTGCCATTACTCTTCAAACTTTTCAATGAAATTGAAAGGGAAGCAATACTTCCAAATGCATTCCTGGAAGCAAGTATCACTTTGATTCCCAAACCAGGGAAAGACACAACTAAAAAAGAGAACTACAGGCCAATTTCCTTAAAAAATATATAGGTGCAAAAATCCTTAATAAGATACTAGAAAACAGAATACAGAGGATCATCAAGAAGATCATACATCCTGACCAAGTCGGATTTATTCCAGGGATGCAAGGATGGTTCAACATATGTAAATCAATAAATGTAATACACTATATTAACAGAGTCAAGGACAAAAATCATATGATCCTCTCAATAGATGCAGAAAAATCATTTGACAAAATTCAACACCCATTCATGATAAAAACCCTGCAAAAAATTGGAATAGATGGTTTATATCTCAACTTAATAAAGGCTATCTATGAAAAACCAACAGCCAACAACATATTAAATGGCCAAAAACTGAAAACCTTCCCATTAAATTCAGGAACAAGACAAGGATGCCCACTATCACCATTCCTCTTTGATATAGTTCTGGAAATATTAGCCACAGCAATTAGACAAGAGAAAGACATTAAAGCAATAAAGATAGGAAAGGAAGAAGTTAAACTGTCATTATTTGCTGATGATATGATAGTCTACATTGAAAACCCAAAAAACTCCACCAAAAGACTTCTAGACTTAATTGACACTTTTAGCAGAGTAGCTGGATACAAGGTCAATACCCACAAATCAATAGCCTTTTTGTACACAAATAACAGACTCACTGAGCGAGAAATTAGGGAAACAATTCCTTTTACAATAGCATTTAAAAAAATGAAGCATTTAGGAATCAATCTAACAAAAGAAGCAAAAGATCTCTACCCTTAAAACTACAGCACTCTGAAAAAAGAGATCGAAGAGGGTATAAGAAAATGGAAAGATATCCCCTGCTCCTTGGTAGGAAGATTCAACATAGTGAAAATGGCCATACTACCAAAACAGCTATACAGACTCAATGCAATGCCAATTGAAATTCCAACACTATATTTCACAGAACTAGAAAAAAGTAATCCAAAAATTCATATGGAACCAGCAGAGACCTAGAATAACAAAAGCCATTCTAGGCAACAGACACACGGCAGTGGGTATAACAATGCCCAACTTAAAACCATACTACAAAGCCACTGTGATAAAAACAGCATGGCACTGGCAAAGAAACAGAACTTAAGATCAGTGGAACAGACTGGAAGACAAAAAAACAACTCCAGATGTACTCAGCTACCTCATCTTTGACAAGGGAGCTGACCATCCCCACTGGAGGAAAGATAGCCTCTTTAATAAATGGTGTTGGAAAAACAGGATCTCAACTTGCCAAAGATTAAAACTAGACCCTTATCTTTCACCATGCACTAAATTAAAATCCAAGTGGATTAAATATCTAAATATTAAAACAGAAACACTAAACTTGCTGGAAGATAAGTTAGGCAGAACTCTTGAAGACATTGGCATAGGAAAAGATTTTATGAACAAATCCTCAGTAGCACGGGAACTAGCAGAAAGAATCAACAACTGGGATCTCATCTTATTAAAAAGCTTCTGCACTGCAAAAGAAACCATCAACAGAACTAAGAGACAACCTAAAATTTGGGAAAAAATTTTTATCAGCTGCTCCTCAAAGGACTATTATCTAGAATATATAAAGAACTCAAAACAATCGGCCCCCCAAATATAAAGATGCTATTCAAAAATGAGCATCTGAAATGAACAGACATTTCTCAAAGAAGTAAAAGCAGCAAGTAAATATATGAAGAAATGTTCCACATCACTGGTCATTCGAGAGATGCAGATGAAAACAACACTGAGTATACCTCACCCCACAAAGAATGGCTGCTATCAAGAAATCAAACAATAACAAATGTTGGCGGGGTTGGGGGGGAGAAAGGAACCCATCTCCATTTTTGGTGGGAGTGCAGACTGGTGCAACCACTATGGAAATCAATATGGAGATAACTCAAAGAGCTAGGACTAAAGGTTCCATTTGACCCAGCCATCCCTCTGCTGAGTATCTTTCCAACAGAATTAAAAGAATCATACCACAGTGATATATGCACACCAATGTTTATAGAGGCACAGTTTGTAATAGCTAAAACTTGGAAACAGCCCATTTACCCATCAGTTGGAAACTGGATAAAGATGTGGTTTTTCTATAAAATGGAATACTACTCATCCATAAAGAATGAGAAATTAGATTCATTCATAGGAAAATGGATACATATTGAGGATATACTCCTATGTGAAATAAATAAGCCACTCATGTATAAATACCGAATAGTTTGGTGGGAAAAACTATAATGGTATATAAGATCCTAATGAGATAATTGACCATGTGAAATAGGAAGAAAGGGACTAAAGGTGTAGGGAAAGTGGGAAGGGTAGGGGAAAGGTAATACGGGAAATGAAAAAATATGAGAAAATGAAAAATTGGAAATAAAGAGTTTGTAAGTGGTGAGGGGAGGAGGGAGTGAAGGGAGGGCAGGGACAAGGGGAAAAAATGAGAGCCAAGACCTATCATGTAGAGGTACAAGATCCCAATAGTGAATGTAATTGTACTGTATATTATATATATATCTAATGTTATGTGGTGATCAATATGCAGTAAATGCATAAATTTTAAAAATTTATTTCAATGAACAACACATTGCCAAGAAACAGACTTGCTGCTTACTGAAGCAGTTCTGGGAATCCTTCTTCATACGTGTCTTTAGAACTGTGAACAAACTAATATGAATGCTGCTGCCTAATGCTACCCAACAGAAAGGCAAGCTTGTAAAACATTATGCTATCTCCCCATCCACCTTATTCACCAAATCCATCATCAAGAGACTTCTAGCTGTTCTCCAAAGTGAAAATGCCATGAAAGGTAAACATTTTGAATCAATTCACATCATGGCAGCCCATCAGAGAAAGACACAAAAGAGAACCTGTGATACTGCTTGAGGAAGTAACAATAAGAGCGGTAGTTGTGTTTGAACCTAAGCAGAGGGGCTGGGGATCTAGCCCAGTGGTGCTGCTGCTGCCTGCCTTGCAAGCACAAGGTCCTCGGTTCAATCCCTGGTACAAACACACACATGCGCACACACAAATGAAGCTGGGAGAAGTATTTTGAAGGAGATTAAGTAGCAATGTGTTTTTTAATGGAGTAACTTGTGAAAACTTTTTTAGCACGCATTAGCACACATTGTATTTTTTGATCCCATCAAAAATTAAGTTGCCCAGGCTGGGCTTAAATTCCTCTGTCCAAGAGTTCCTCTCACCCGAGCCCCTCGAGCAGCTGTGAACGCTGGTATGTGCCACCGCGACGATGGAGTTGCTTACACCCCTGTAGCCGCCCTATCAGGTTGTCACGGTTATGATTTCTATGTTAAGAAGACGAAATTAAGGCTGAGAAGGAGCAGCTTACCTGGGTATACTGAATTAATAGTGTTGCAGGTTGAATTTCAACCCTGCAGCAGTGGTTCCATGATCTGCGCTGTGAACAACTACGCTACTGTGCCTCATATACCCTCATGCATTTTTAGGTATGGAAGAAAAAAATGAAATAAATATTATAACATAAATATATCAGTCTCTGCATTATTTTTTGCACCTTGTTTTCTGTTAGTAAGGTATCTTGAAGATATTCCATGAAGAATACATCTTGACACCCTTGTAATTATAGGGACTGTGTAGTATTCCATTGCATGAACATTTCAAATCATATTTATACAATTTTGTAGCAACAAATATTTAAGTCCTTTACAAGTTTGGTTCTTAGAAATAATGCTAGAAGACAATAGTAGTCGAATTGTTCAAGTGAAATGTTTTTAATATTGAATAATAATAAAGTCACACGTGTAAATACCGAATAGTTTCTCTGGTGGTGTGAATAATCTGCAATAATACATAAGATCCTAATAACATTACTGACATTTAGAAATGGGAAGAAAGGAGCTAAAGGTGTAGGGAACGTGAGATGGGTAGGGGAAGGGTAATAAGGGAAAAGAAAAAAATGTGAGATAATGAAAAGATGGAAATAAAGTGTTTGTAGATGGGGAGGGAAGGAGGGGGTGAAGGGAGGGCAGGGGTAAGGGGAAAAAATGAGAATCAAGACCTGTCATGTAGAGGTACAAGATCCCAACAATGAATGTAACTGTACTGAATCCCTAAAATGTACCAATAAACTCAGTTAAAGCTGAAAAAAAATGATAATAAAGAAATGCCCTCATTTGGAAATATGGTCTTCACAGATGTTTAAAAATAAAAGTGCCCATAATGAAGACATCCAATAGCCTTCCCATCTGTGTGTGAAAGTGACTCTTACCCTGAACAATTGGCAAAGATGAATTTTCATCAAATTTTGTTTAAAAATATCTTTTCCAAATAATAAGCAAAAAGTGATCCCTAATAATATTTTTAAAGTAGCCTTATGTGATGAAATTTATACTTGGGAAAGGTCGTGCTAGGGCAATATGGATTCCTGTTCACACCAAGTCCCATGGTATATGATAATTGCAGCAGCCTTTGTGGGAGGCCAGGACAGCCTTCCCGGAGCAGCACCTTGAAAGTATTCGGGAAATAGACATATAGGGCCTTTATCAGAAAGGCCAGCTGTGGAGGAGGCAGATCAACAGAACTTTGTTCCTGGTATTTAATACTATGTTAAGGGTGGGAGAGAGAAGAGGATTTGAGAATATCTCCTAGGTGCATGAATTGGGAAGCCAAAGGACTATATGAGAATATCTCTTCCAGGAAAAACAGAAGACAAATGTTTGGGAGCATGCCGGAGGACATGGGGATGACAAACATAAGTCCCCTAGATATCTGAGTTCCTGTAAGTTATTTAGGGAAAAATACCCCATCTGTGGCAAAGTCTATTTCAGAATATTCATCTATATTTAATGCTACTTAATAACAAATCACTGAATTTTACAGTGATGTGAAGGCTCATAAATTAAATCATACAATATGTTATGAAACCAGAGTACTGTAGTTCAAGGCCAGAGTATTCTTTTAGCAATGTGCCATCTAGTGAACAACAACTTCCTGTGTGACTTGGACTATTGATTGGTTCTTCAGAATCAAGAAACCTGGATTGTATTCATATAGCATCTCAAGTTCCCACATCATAGAAAAGCAACCTGAAAACAGTTCACACATTGGGGAAATCTCTTGTGGTTTTTTTAACCTACAGAATTTCTAGACTTTGAAAGCCTGAAAGAATAAATACTTTCTGTTTAATCTAAAAAATTAGATCTTGGACTCATTTTGAAAATTTGGGGTTTTAAAAAAAATCAGCATTTAAAATCACAGAAAACTTACAAGTTTCTTATAAATTATGCCACCTTCCTCCATCACTGTAAAAAACAACAAAACCACAAAAGCAGAATAAAACATTCATTCATTCAGCAACCTTTGCCTCTGTAATTGAACATCTTGAGGTAAATTGCCTTCCTGAATATTACTTTAGCAATGTTATCCAAAGTCAATTATCTAAACAATTGTCCTACAGGACATAAAAGACTGTGTTTGAATGCTGTAGAAGTATATTTAAAACATATTTTCTGATATTTGTTTCCTCAAAACCTTCCTTGATTCCTACTGATTTGATTGCTTATTGCTCATTTTATTCCACCACTATACCTTTGTTCCTGTGAGGATGGTAACATTTACCATACTGTGTTTTATCTATTTTTAACTTGTTTTTATTAATACTTGTTTATGGTACATAATGAAAGCCTTCACCGTAGGAGTTGGTACATGTACGAATCCCATCTTAGTCCTTTTTACTTCCTTTTCTCTTCCTTTCTCACTATAGTATATTTTTTAAATTTTTTTGCAAGCCTACCTCCCTGAAAGACCCTTGAATTTCTTGATGGATGAGCTGGTATATTTAGTCTTATATATCCAGTAATACTTAGGGTGCATGATGCCTTTCAGTTTTCAGCAAATATTATGAATGAATGATTTTAAATAGTTGCATTATTGACAAATGCTTGAAGCTTCATTAATTGGAATTCAAATTATATTAACCGATAACTGAAAGTAAGCAATTGTTTTTCTTAGCTTCTTTCAGAAAATCTAGGGGGAGAAGAAATGAACATATTGAGGGAGTAAGCAGAAGTGTCCTTATGAGCAGCGGCCTTATTCCCAGGTTTGACAATTTCTTTCCCTCGGCAGACCTCCGAGGTTCTCTTGCTAACCCCAAGTGCTGAACTAGTCTCAGAGAGACCGTGCCTTATGGACACCCCAACTGTGAGTGACTGTGTCAGCAGAATATATAAATCCGAGCTATTTCAGATTGCAAATGAAATTATCATCAAGAGATATTTCATTGCCTTACAGATAACAGCTTTGGAGGAAACACTAAAATCACAAAAATTTTCCCAAGAATTTTATTGACATTAGTAGCATACATTCCTTTAAAGGTCTTTTAATCCTTATTCCTGCAAAATAGTTGTTCTACTATTTTCAAACTAATTCTAAGGGGTTCAAATTTAGATGCAACTTCTTTGTGGATTTTAAAAAGTACCATTACTAATATTTTTTCTTTTGCCAGTTTTTATTTTTGTTAAGTTTTAGCATTCTTGCTTTTAAAGAACAAAACTGTGTGGTGTTTTTGAGGCTTGTTAATCATATTTGTGTATCTCACAGAGCATTACCTTCCATGGAAAGGAATAGGAAGTTTCATGAAAAGAAAGCACTATTTCTCCGAAGACTATTTTTAAATTTACCTCTGACATCTACAATCCACATTTTCTGCACCTACAGTCTTGTTGACAGGTACTATACAGTCTCCATTGGCTTCTCCTGAGTCCAAGCTCAGAAGAAGAACTTGGTCCTGGTCTACTTGTCCTCTTCTGGGGCCCCTCTTTGGACTGATTTTCCCTTAAAAACACATGTTTTCTGTCCCAGCAAGCAGTGAGTGTATAGATGCACATTCTATTATTGAAGATAGGGACAGTGAAGAATGGAGATATAACTGTCCAATTCTGGTTATAATTTGGAAACGGACTGAAATTTAAAAGGAATATTACAAAAATCCATTTAGAACCAGTTGCCACCCATGGTTCCTATTAAAACTTTACCTCTAAAAAGACTGATACTTTGAGAAGCATTAGCCTGACACTTTTGTTTTAGTCCTCAATTCTGAAATTATATATATATTTATGCATATCCTTATATCCATATATGAATACATATTTCCTCATATATATATATATGTTTAGATGTACAAATATCTATACATATATACATATATGTACATATAGTCACACTTTAGAGCTTAGGAAAATCAATATATTGAATAAAATTTAAAATCAAGTGAAGTAAAGGTACAATTTTTAAGAACTCTTTACATGATCACAGATTAATATAACCCCCACACCAGTGGCATCAGGATAAATTGTGACCCCACTGGAAATGCAAACTCTTCTGTCCATCCCAGGCCTACTGAATGTAAAACCTTGAGGATGGGTTCCTGCAAGTCAGTGCTACAGCAAACCCTCCAGGTGGATCTTTAAACACTAAAGTTTGAGAACCACTTGTGTATACTATAAAAAATACAAAATCAACTTCACGTTATTTTTTACCAATTTTATTTCCACTTTATGTGATAAGCAAATGCTAGAAATAAAACCTCAAGGGGTCACATGATAATGACTAATAAAATTGGTATTAAATGCAGATGAGATTTAATGAGTCACATAGATAGATATTTGACATACATAAGATTCATATGAAGCTAGAATATTTTTAAGCTTTTAACTGTTTTCTAGCTAGTAAATAATAAAACTTGAGATATGCTATATTTCTTGCATTATTTATTACTTCTGTTAATCTACTCTTGCAAAGGAGTCATTAAAATTTCAAAGATCGCAAGTTCCTTTGGTGGAGTCAAACCAGTGAAGACGATCAAGTACAAATGCCATATGTGTGAGAAGAAATGTGGATTTGAAGACAGAGGACCAGAAGCAGGCCACTGAACTGGGCAATATATCCTCCTTACTGGGCAAACTACTGTAAAGCAGTGGTCTCAGACACCTGGATATAACTCCCTAAACTAAGCCAGGACTTCATTAAGTGAAATCAAAGTTCTGACTCATTACCCTACATTGAACATAGGGCTGACTCCCAATTCTAAACCTAGGGATATATCTCATAAGGAAACAAGTGGAGATGAAATTTGGTCAATGGGAAATCAGCCACCAGTGCTGAAAACTGAAAATGGTGCACGTCAAAAAATGATATATGACAAAATTATATCCACAGGAGGTTAAGATAGGTACTGTTGACTTATGCTTGAAGGGTGAGCCTTCATCTAAGGATAAACAAAAGAACATATATATATGTTGGCAAATGGTACTTTTCCCCTGCAATTAACCAAATCTTTTTTTTTTTCATTAAGTTTATTGGTACATTCAAAGCAAACAGTACAGTTACTATTATCATTGGGACCTTGTACCTTTACATGACAGATCTTGGTTTTATTTTTTTCCCCACACCCTTGCTCTCCCTTCACCCCCTCCACCCTTTCCTATTTACAAAGACTTTGTTTTCATTTTTTTTATTTTTCCCTTATTTCCTTTCTACTCCCTTTCCCATTTCCTATTTAGCCGTTTTCTTCCTATTTCATATTCCCAATTATACCATTTGAACCTTATTTACACTTTTAGCTTTTCACACCAGAGAAATAATTCAGCATTACCAAATCTTAATTTAAAAACATAAAGGCACAGTCTTGCTTGGGAAATGGAAACCTAAAGGAGAATCTTGAGCAAACAGATGTGACTGAAATTAGCCCTATCAAGAAGAAGGAAGGCATAAGTCATGGCGAAGAGCAGCCTTAAAGGCAGAGAATTAAAGAAATGGAGAATGAATTGCAGAAGACACAGGACCTTTTGAAATCAGATTGCTAAAAACAGTCTCTACTATTGCCCCACCACTTCTCAGAGCTCTGTTTTCTTCATAGTTCATGTGATTTGGTTAACTGACAACTGCTATAAATATATTGCTTTTTAATGAACTTTAAACCAAAAGAAAAGGATGAGCTTTATACTTTTTATCTACATGGTTATTATTGAGGACACCAATTTAGACAGAGTGTCTGTGTACAAAATTAAATTTTTTAATGTATTTGTTTTACATGAGTATGTGTTTTCACTTGATGCAGTTTGCAGCCATCTTGGGAGTGGTTCCATGTACAGATCACTGCTTGTTTCTTTTGTTCTAACCCCCTTCCCTGGCCCTCCCCCACAGCTTCCCTTATCCCCTTTTTCATACTTGTTGACATTATTGGACTTGGCTCACATTATGACTATAGTGTTTACATTAGTTGGGGTTATTAGGTTCTAGCACATGGCATGTCTTTATTATTTTTCCACTCCCTCCCCTCCCCTTGTCCTCCTTCGCTTGGACAGCTTTTGTGTTGCCTGAGATCCATCCCGCTGTCCCTTTCTATCCATCTTGTTATCATTTACTTTGTTGTACTTTGCCGTCCTCAAATGAGAGACTTCATACAATATGGAAGCTCGTGTGTCTGGTTTATTTCATTCCACATTATATTTTTCAGGTGCATCCATTTTCCTGCAAATGTCTCACATTTGTCAAAACTATGAAATGCTTCACAGATTCGCGTTATCATTTTGCAGGGGCCACGCTGATCTCCTCTGCATCGTTACCATTTTAGCAAATGGGCAGCCGACACAAGCACAATTTATTTTTAAGTAAATAATTGGTCCTTACAGCCAGAGACACAAATGATTGTAATTCGTAAAAGAAAATAAAAAATTTGATGTTAATGATAGAAAAGTCCCAAATGGAAAGAGAAGGTGTAAACAAGAGAAAGAGAGAAGGAAACGTGCAGATTCGGTAACAGGAAGGAAATCTCTACACAGAAGAATGAGACTAGAGAGTAGCTCTTCCTTTTATTAACAAACTAAAGGGCCTGGAGCCAGCTTGCTCTGTGGCACTGAAGGGTTCCTGTCAAGTGAGTGGTGGGATCAGCCCTGATTCTTATCATGAAATCACCTCATCCAGAAACACACCTGAAGAGTACTGCTGGACTCTGTTCTCTTCTCTTGATATGTCTCTTTACTCATCATGTCATTTTATGTTTATTTTACTCTAGTAAAATGTTTTATAAGATATTTTAACACATCTTGGGGCTGGTGTACATTTATGACTCACCTTCTTAGAAATTCTGTATTTACATTCTGATTTATTCTTAAATTAATTTTAGTGTGACTTTTTCTCCTAACTAAAAAGAATCTGCTTTTATTGGGATTGCCTCCTAAGAAAGATAGTAAGGCAAGGTGAGTTAAGAGAGCATTGGTTGTTGGTGGGAACCTAAGACAGCCATTACAGAGAAAAGGATGGAAGTTTCTCAAAAACTAAAAATTGATCTAACATATTATCCAGCTGTTCCACTTCTGTGTATACAATGTATATCAAAGGAAATGAAATCAGCATACCAATGAGATAGCTGCATATGCTTTATTTCAGTATATTGTATACAAATACTGAAGTTATGGAATCAGGAATCAGACAAAATGCCCATAAAGCAATGTATGAATAAAAAAGATGAAAAAAATATGAATGAATCCTGTTATTTGCAGCAAAATGAATGCAACTGCAAGACATTATGTTAAATGAAAAAGCCTTCCTCAGAAAGACAAGAATGTTTTCTCTATTATACATGAAAGGGTTAGGAAAAAAGTGCATTGATACAATGGTCAATATGGATTGAAGGGAAGGGAATAAAGGAAAGCAATGACTCATGCATTGAAATATCACACTGAAATATATTAATATATAATTTACATGTAAATAAAATTAATGGGGGGAGCGAGTAAGGATTACTTATACTGAGTCTTTTCCTGGAGAAAAGAATATGTTTGTCTTTGGTTTCACTTTAGTCTCTTGCAGTTCCTTCCTTAGAATTTTATAGTTATCTTTTTATTAGCCCATGTTTGCAGTCCACAATGTCTATTGTGGAGAGTTGGTACACGCACATAATACCTCTTAATCCTTCTTACTTTCTGTGTTTATCCCCTTTCCTTCCCCTCTCTTCCTGCTTCTTCCAATTCTTGGTCCCCTTCCCATTTATAAAAAAGTTATATTTTCATCATTTTTTCCTTCAAATAACTTTTCCATTTTATTCCCCTACTCCTCCTTCCTTTGTCTCTTGTTCCCTCATCCATTTGAAAAAGATCTCCCTACCTTCCTGTCTCTCATCTATTTTTGTCTTTCTCATTTTATTTTGATTTTCTTATATAAGATAAAACATATAATATTTAAGCTGGTGTGTCCAATTGATTTCACAGTTATCTCTACATTGGTAGTACACAATTATTTTTGTTTCTATTATGACAATTCAGTTATGTGGCATATAACTACATTTTGGTCAACAATGAACCACCTATACAATAATAAAAGGGAAATATTATCATTCTTAACCTGTTAGATGTCTGATATGCTGACTTTGCATTCTCTAAAGCTGAACTAGTCCAGGAATCAGAAGTACAGAACAGATACACTTAAAGTTTCTTGGGTCACTGTACCAGAGTGTCAGGGTGGGAAATGGCCACAAGAGAAAGGCACTGAGAGGGAGCAAGCTAGACACTGATGCCTTGAGAAATTCAAGTAGCAGTGAGCTCAGACCAGGAAGGACATTGTGGCTCCACTCCTGCATTGAGAAACCAGTCCAACTACATGTGGTTTTGTGAGGGGGCTCGAGTTCAGGGTGCTGGCATTAAGTCCAGCACACTGCTTGACACACCCTTCACTACTTATGTCCAGCCCAAGGCTCAGGAATGTTTGCTTTCTCTTTCAGTCAGCACAATCAGTGAAATGCCTAGGCTTGTGTGTTTGCAATATCCTTTGATGAATGGACAGAGGAGATTTGAGAAAAGGGGCACCTCATGAGCCTACAGGCCATAAAGCTAGATGGTGATCACGGTAAGGTGGGGCATTGGGAAGGGCACAAATACTAAGAGCCACTGGAGCAAATACAACCTTAAGCCAAAAGCCATTCCAATAGATTGACCTTGGCCCAACAGGAAAGGCAGGATGGGACTCAACATGCGCACACATGCACACACATACATACACACACTTTGTGTGAGAACAAAACAGGCCCTAGCTATGATTCCTACCCCTCTCCCCTACCTGGTGGATTCCAATACTACAGGCCCTGGAAATAAGTCACTCACCCAAACACACAGAGGAATTATTTGGACTTATTTTTCTTCTCTGTGTTTTGGAGTATGTTTTCTCTTTTCTTCTCTTTTTTTTTTTTTTTTTTTTTGTTTTTTTTTTTTTTTTTTTTTTTTTTTTTTTTTTTTTTTTTTTTTTTTTTTGCTTTTAGTTTTATTCGTTTTTTTAAATTTTCTTATTTTGTTCTATTACTTTTATCTAAATCTATTAACTTTACCTTATTATTTAATTGGATTCTTCATCTCACATTTCTCCTTTCTCAAATTCCTTTTATTTCATTTTTCTTTTCCCCAGCCTATTTTATTATTATTACACTCAAGCTTAGTTATTTTTTTTATATTTAGTTGACTAAATGCTACTGTTGAATCCTTTTCTTTTATTAAGGGTGGTTAAAGGTTGATTTCATAGATATTTACTGTATGCCAATATACAGTGTGACTTTCTGACTATATTATTATTATTGATTTATTTTTTATTGATAAGGGTAGTGCCATTGTAGTTTTATTGGTTCTTTTTGAAGGTCACTATCCAGTGTGTCTCATTTTCTTCTTTCTGCATAATGCTGGGGGTCAAGGCCTCAGAAGAAGTCTGGGCACTAAGAAGACCCTCAAATATTACACTGAGAAGGGTAAAGAGTGGTATAATAACCAAAACATAACCAAACATAAGGGCACATCACAGGGACACACATTTTAACTAAGGAGATCTACTCAATAGGGCCTGAGTTTTTCTACCATAGCTGATCTTCAACCCTCAACACACAACAATAGATATGAGAAAGCAAGGCAATAGATGCCTCCAAAAACCTTTAGCCTCTCAAAAGCTCATCTCACAGACACTGAATTAGAGAAAAATTACTAACAAACAACACAAAACCAAATGGTCAAAATGTTTTCAAAGCTGAAGGAAGAAACGCCAAAGCAATTTCATATGTCAAGTTAGCTTAAAAAAGGATTTTATTAAAGAAATATAGAATATTACTAAAAATGTTCAATGAGACTATAGAAGAAATAAATAATAACAACCTGAAACAAGAGAATATAAGACAAAAATTACCAGTTTGGTAAACAATTAGAAATTATGAAAAGAAGGCAAGCAGATATATAAGATATGAAAAATTCAAAAGAAATCATGGCTAGCAGATTTAACCAATATGAGGACAGAGTGTAATAAATTAAAGACAAGATGGATGTAAGAGATCATAAACTCCCACAGAAATTACACAAAGATTAAGCAATATGGTATTAAATAATCAAGGATCATAGATGAAATCAAGAAAAAGCAATTTAAAAATCCCCAGACTCAAATTACAATGGAAGTACAATATGCCAGATTTATGAGCCATAAGGAAAACAATTCTAAGAGTGAAGTTTATAGCTGTGAATGCACACATTAAAAGAATTGAGCAATATCAAATAAATAATGTGTCTCAAGATTTTAGAAAAACAAGAGCAATCAAAATCAGAAATTAATACAAGGAAAAATGCTACAAACAGAGTAGAAATTAATAAAATTAAGACTAAGAAAACACTAGAAAGGATCAATGAATCAGAGTTGATTCTTTCAAAAGATAAACAAGATTGATAAACTTTAGTGAAACACCCCAAAAAGACAAACAAAAAAAACCCTCATATTAATGCAATTAGAAATAAAATAGGTAAAATCACTACTGCCACCACCAAATTCCAGAGGATTATGAAAAACTACTTCAAAAACTTAAATAATGATACACTGGAGAACCTAGAAAGTGGAGAAATTCCTAGATACATATAAATTACCAACTTTAACCAAGAAGATATGAACACTCTGAATAAACCAATAACAGACAATGAAATAGAAGCAGTAAACAAGCTGTCAGCAGCAGCAACAACAACCACAATAACAACAACAACAACAACAAAGAGCACAGGACCCAAAGAATTCAGTGAAAAATTCTACCAGAATTTCATGGAAGATCTAATGCTAACATTCCTCAAACTCTTCAGTAAAATAAAAGGGCGGGAGAACTGGAAAATTCATTTCAAGAAGTTAGTATTACCCTGATAGCAAAATGGGACAAAGACTTTTCAAGGAAAACTACAGGCCAATCTCCTAAATGAACATAGATGCAAAAATCAGTAACAAGATACTGGCAAAGAGAATGCAAAAGATCATTAAAAAGATCATACAACATGACCATCTTATAAATTCAAGGATGATTCATTGTACATAAATCAATGAATGTAAAGTATCACAGAAACAGGAGCAAGGACAAAAATCACATGATCATCTAAATAGATGCAGAAAAAGCCTTTGACAGAACTCAACATTCATTTGTGGCAAAAGCCCTGAAGAAAATATTGAAGGACTTTATCTCACATTGATAAAAGCAATGTATGACAAACCCACAGTCAACATCGCACTAAATAAGGAAAAACTGAAAGCTTTCCCTTTATAGTCAGGATCAAGAAAAGGTTGCCCTCTTTCCCCCTGATATTCAAAGTAGTACTAGAAAATTTAGCCAGGCAAGATAAAGAAATAAAAGTGGTAAGTATAGGAAAGAAAAAAGTCAAACCATCCTCATTCATAAAAGGCATGACCCTTTACATAGAAAACCCCAAAAACTTCACCAAAAGACTTCTAGAACTAATAAACAAATTTAGCAAAGTAGCAGGATAGAAATTTAATACACAAATATTATCAGCTAGCAATGAATCCACCAAGAAAGAAATTAGGAAAACAATCCCATTCACAATAGCTCCAAAAACATGAAATTAGGAATTAAGCTATCCAAGGAAGTTAAAGATCACTATCTGTTTAGATGACCTTGCTTCTGTTTCGCTCTAACAAAAAAAAATCATCCTGAGAAAAAAATATTAAAGATAACATTAGAAAATGGACAGATATCCCTGTTCTTGGATAGACAGAAGGTATACTGTCAAGACAGACACATACTGAAATTAACATATAGATTCAATGCAATTACAATCAAAATACCAACAACACTCTGCACAGAATCAGAAAAACATTCTAAAATGCATATGGGCCCCCAAGGAACCCAGAAAAGCAAAAGTAATCCTGGGCCACAAAACCAAAGCAGAAGGCATCACAGTCCCAGATTTCAAGTTATGTTATAAAGCTACAGTGGTTTTTAAAAAACAGCATGGTACTTGCACAAAAAAAGACTTGTGAATCAATAGAACAGAATTTAGGTTGCAGAAAGAATGGCAGGTGGTGGGCATGATGGTGCACACCTGTAATCCCAGTACTTGAGAGTCTGAGGCAGGAGGCTTGCCAGGAGTTTGAGACCAGCCTGGGCTACACAGTGAGTTCAAGACCAGCCTGAACTAGCATGACCGTGTCTCAAAACACCAGAGAAGAAAAAAAATCAGACATAACCCCAGGCAGTTACCCATCTGATCTTTGATAAAGGGGCCAAAAACATATGCTGCAGAAAGCATAGTCTTTTTAATAAAGGTTTTTTGAGAAGTCTTATCCTCCACATCCTCATGGGCATTTGCTGTTTTCAAGTTTGTGATGATGGCCATTCTTTCTGAGAAGACTTACCCTGTTGGTGGGAGTGAAGACTAGTGCAACACTATGGGGATCATATAGAGACTTCTCAAAAAAAGTAGATGTAGAAATTCCCTTTATCACAGCTACACCTCTTATGGGTGTCTTCCCAAAAGCGTTAAAGACACCACGCTACAGTGAGGTATGGACACCCTTCATGGCAGCTCAACTTGCAGTAACTAAATCTCAGGCATGGGCTATATGCCCATCAACAGATGAATGGGTGGAGAAAATGTTGTGTATATACACAATAGAGTACTACTCAGCCATGAAGTAGGATAAATTTGTATCATTGTAGGAAATAGATGCATCTCATGACCACAATGCTTAAGTGAAATGAATCAGATGCAGAAAGTTAAATATTGCATGGTTTCCCTCATATGAGAAACTCAAAGTATGAATAATTAGCAAAATAAAAGAGGGATGGTAGGAAATGGGGAAGTAAAGCTTTTGCAGGTGGGAAGGGGATATAGGAATGTGAGGAGAGGAAGGGAATGGTTTGTAAAAAGAACTAAGATGTGATATATATGTGTATCAACTCACCACAATAAATGTAAAAACTGACTCAAAATACCCATCGAGAGAGGATTTTCTAAAATAAAAATGTACGCATTAAAATGGAAATATTGTCCAAATAACTCTTTTGTTTTCCATTCCCTGTGCGCTGAGGAAGATTCAATGACATGATAACCCCGAGAGCTGTGGTAAGAAGTTATCTGCTACCTTCTGAGAGAGATAAAATAAAATGCCTGTCTCTTCTCTGCACATTGGGACTGCATCATTGATGCACAGTGGATAAAACATTTCTGTTCCTACTTGGAGTGGTCGAATATTTAATCCCCTACTGAAAATACAGTGGAGAGAACAACCACCTGTGTTGCCCTGGACAGCTCCAGTTTGGACAGGGAGAGTCTTGCATCTAAAGAAACTCAGAGGTGAACAGACGCAACTGGTCACTGCTGACATCTGAGATCGATGTCTACTCCCCTCTGCGTGAAAGGCACACATGAGGACACCAGAACGATGCTGGGAATGGTTTTCACACAGGTGCAGGTGAGGAGAGTAGATTGAAAGTGTTCTGGGCCCAAATCCAGAGAGGCTCTGTCTTTACCTTTAGAAAACTACAGTAGTACAACACACCCCAATCCCTGCACTTGAACAAGTCCTTTTCTTTCAAATCTAAGAGACTTGCCCTAAACAGAAGATGACATTGCCCTGATTTCCAGAATCACATTAGCTATTTGAAACAATTTGCGTATCTTAGATGGGCCCTACATAATGTCTCTGCAAGACATTTGGAATGAAACTTACCCTGGAATTGACTTTACCCTATCATATTTGTTCTTTTTGATAAAATGCAGTTTTACTACTCTGGCATTGTACATTTTTTTAAGCAAAGCAATTATTGATTATCAGTTCCAATAATATATTTTTTAACTAAAAGAAAAAAATCACTATATAAATAATGCCCTACAGTACTTTGCCTGTGTAGTATGAAAACACTCATGCTCAAGTAAATGGCAAATCATTTCAGATGTCATTAAGAGAGATTTATTTAACGTCCATATTATAGGACTGGCAGTTTAGTTCTGTGGTTAAAACACTTATGTAGCATGTATGAGGCCCTGGGTTTGACCTCCAGCACTACAAAAGATAAACAAACAAACAAATACACACAATTAAAAATTGATGCTATACAAGTAAGATTTTTGAACTAATGAACATCAGTACCAAAATTTATGATAAAAATTTAAATAATTTTACAAAAGAAAGGAAAATTATAATCACATACAATCTCTTTTTTGTTGTTGTTGCTAGTCATTATTTTTGTAGCACACGTAGTGTACCATTTTAAAACACATCCTTTTCCTAAAAAATCAGGATGAGATCCACAGGGCTCCTGCTTTTGTGTGAGGGGAAGAGCGTTTAGGAGGCAGTCTGGCTACAGCACTTTCCTACCAGAAGTGGAGTGTATTGAAGTCATGTTTCAGGAGCACATCTGGCCACAGTTGCCTGGCTGGGTAAGGAGTCTGTTTTGCCTTCCATTCCAAAATTCTTCACAAAGCCACTTCAGGTAAGGATGATGACCCAGAGAAATGTCCTGGAACCCTCACCAAAAAAAAGCATGCTTTTTTTCTGAATATGTATCACTTGCTTGTTTTCTGATTTTCCATATTAGTTCAGCTCCACAAAAATTTTTCTTCCAGCCTGAGTCTTAATTTGTTGCTGCACATGAATACAGTAACTACTTTTCTCAAGAGAGGGCAAGGGTAGAGAGAAAAAGTTCAAAACAAAGGGAAATATCATATAAATCAAATAAACATTCTGAGAGAAAAAAGGAAATCTATTAGCAGCAAAACACCACACTAGAGTAACTGAGCCCCTTAGAGAGATTGATTTTATAAAATACCACCATAGGCATTTGTATCATATTTCCTTTTCTTTCTTTTGGTGAGAATGGTACCATTTATTCATATGGATGTTAGAAATGAATATTTAATGATAGCTCAAAAGAGAAGGACCAAAAAAGGTGAGCCCCCCGATCAGGGGAGCATTCTGATTGAAAAGAAAGTGTGCTTTACATGAGCACCTCTATAATCACAAGTACCCTCGACAATCAATCTCTTCTGATGTACGTTTCATGCCTAAATTGAACCAGTAAACTTAATGGAAAAAAGAGATTATTTTGAAAATAAAAGTATGACCTTTGAGTAATAGTGAAGAATTTTTATACATACAACAGGATGCAGTGACCTTTTATGCATTGCTATTTCCCAAAGGTATTATACCTCAAGTTGCTTTTGATTTTATTTTGTTAGTTTCTTACAACAACTACCATTGACATGATGAAAACCCATCACTCACATTCACAATTCTGTGTCCCATTAGTTGTTTCAACATGCACAGCCATTCTTGTATTTGACTCTACTTGGTATTTTTATATTTAGCATCACAAAGAGTTTATTTCTACCCTTAGCAACACAGAAAGTTTATTTTTACAAAATCTTAAGCAATTTTTTCACAGTATGAACCATCAGTAAGTGAATGTTCTGTGTAATGTTGTATGGAGGGCCACTGATCCCAAATTTCTAAGGAATGTTCATTCTTCCAGGTCCTCACCAGCATCTTCTCGGGTGTCTGCAAACTCTGGACAAAATACCAAATAGGCCAACAGGCAAGAGAGAGAGAAAGAAGGAAAGAGAGAGACATTAAGCATTGACGGCTGGAGTCTGTAGTTCTCTTAAGCAGAACTGCTAAACTTCTGCTGATGATATGATACTCTACATTGAAGACCAAAAAAACTCTACCAAAAGACTTCTAGACATAATTGACACTTTCAGCAGATGAGCTGGATACAAGGTCAACACCCAAAAATCAATAGCCTTCTTGTACACAAATAAAAAACTCACTCAGCGAGAAATTAGGGAAACAATGCCTTTCACAATAGCATCCAAAAATAAAAAGAGTATCTAGGAATCAGTCTAACAAAAGAAGCAAAAGAACTCTACACTGAAAATTACAGCACTCTGAGAAAAGAGATCAAAGAGGATATAAGAAAATGGAAAGATATTCCCTGCTCCTGGGTAGGAAGAATCAACACAGTGAAAATGGCCATACAACCAAAACTGCTATACAGATTCAATGCAATCCCAATGGCATAGCTCACAGAACTAGAGAAAATAATCCAAAAATTCATATGGAACCAGCAGAGACCTAGAATAACAAAAGCCATTCTAGGCAGCAGACACATGGCAGTGGGTGTAACAATGCCCAACTTAAAACTATACTACAAAGCCACTGTGATAAAAACAGCATGGCACTGGCAAAGAAACAGACCTTAGGGTTAGTGGAACAGACTGGAAGAAAAAAAACAACTCCAGATGTTCTCAGCTACCTCATCTTTGATAAGGGAGCTGACCATCCCCACTGGAGAAAAGATAGCCTCTTTAATAAATGGTGTTGGAAAAACAGGATCTCAACTTGCCAAAGATTAAAACTAGACCCTTATCTTTCATCATGCACTAAATTAAAATCCAAGTGGATTAAAGATCTAAATATTAAAACAGAAGCACTAAACTTGCTGGAAGATAAGTTAGGCAGAACTCTTGAAGACATTGGCATAGGAAAAGATTTTATGAACAAATCCTCAGTAGCACGGGAACTAGCAGAAAGAATCAACAACTGGGATCTCATCTTATTAAAAAGCTTCTGCACTTCAAAAGAACCATCAACAGAACTAAGAGACAACCTACAATGTGGGAAAAAAAAAAACTTTTACCAGCTGCTCCTCAGATAAAGGACTATTATGTAGAATATATAAAGAACTCAAAACAATCACCCCCCCAAATATAAAGACCCGATTCCAAAATGGGCATTTGAAATGAACAGACATTTCTCAGACAAAGAAGTAAAAGCAGTAAGTAAATATATGAAAAAATGTTCCACATCACTGGTCATTCGAGAGATGCAGATGAAAAAACTACTGAGATTCCACCTCACCCCACAAAGAATGGCTGCTATCAAGAAATCGATCAATAACAAATGTTGGCGGGGTTGTGGGGAGAAAGGAACCCTTCTCC